>NC_091985.1:23187972-23512177 GCF_044704955.1 Pristiophorus japonicus
GTTGTATCCCCAACAGCTAGAGATATGGTACACGCAGCACAGATCATGTAAACACGCTGCTGGTTATCTGACACTGGAGTGGAGAAAAAACAAAGTGAGCCTCTGGACACAGTAAATGGCACAAGGTCTCCATTATAAGCCAATGCTCAGGTAGCACACACACCTCTGAGTCAGAAGAGCGTGGGTTCAAGTCCCACTCCAGAAGCTTGATCACAAAATCTAGACTGACACTCCTAGTGCAGTGGGCCACCCCAGCCTGTGCCTGTGAGAGCACACCACCGCAGGTCGGGAAGATACAAGAGCATACCACTGCAGCTTCCAGCGCAAGCTGCTACAAGTGTGCAACGGCTTCAAAGTGGGCAACTGTGTGACATCATCAAAACCCAGGTCACCGCTTGGAGCGTGGGCAGGAACATCGGCGGGGCCCTGATACAGCGGAGGAGCGGGAAGGTTGGGGCGGATGAGCAGTGAGAGACCATGCGGAGGTGCGGCAAATGTTTTTGTGGCGGAGGTGCGGCGAGAGATTGTGGCGGAGGAACAGGGAGAGATCGTGGCGGAAGTGCAGCGAATGAGGGTATGGGGCCCAGGGGCAGCACGGGCCAGCCCACACTGCGATATATGTGTGCGCATTAGGTCCGTGCAGCAGAGCTGGTCTCCAGTCGTCTTGGTTAACCCTTGCCACTGGATAAAGGCCTAGCTCTGTCGAGCTCGTGTGGTGGCTGATGTGCAACGGTCACCACACGTTAAAAAAATCCACGCACAGGCATCTTCCACCCCCTCAATTGGAGTTCAGGACTGGAACATCAGGTCCTTCATTGAAACATTTGTGAACCCATGTGGAAACAAGTCATCCTCGTTCGAGGGACCGCCTATGATGATGATGAGTACTGAGGGAGTGCTGCACTGTCAAAGGTGTTGTCTTTTGGATGAACCAAGGGTCCAGTCTGCCCTCTCAGGTGGATATAAAAGATCCTATAGTGTTATTTCAAAGAAGAGCAGGGGAGTTCTACCTGGTGGCCTGGCCAATATTTATCCCTCAACCAATATCAATAAAACAGATGATCTGGTCATTATCACGTTGCTGTTTGTGGGAGCTTGCTGTGTGTAAATTGACTGCCGCGTTTGACTACACTTCAAAAAAAGTACTTAATTGTCTGTAAAGTGCTTTGGGACATCCTGGGGATGTGGAAGTTGCTGTATGAATGCTAGTTTTTCATTCATTGAAATCACGTTTAAAGAACTTCCAAAAAGAAAAGAAAGATTTGCATTTCGCGACCTCAGGATGTCCCAAAGCGCTTTATAGCCTGTGAAGTACTTTGGAAGTGCAGTCACTGTTGCCATGTAGAATTGGTAAGAGCTTTGTAACATACTAACCCCTGCCTACGTGCAAACTCACATTCAGGGGACTGGCTCTGCCAAAAACGGCACATGATTCTCACAAAAAAAGGTGGTGCTTCGATAATACTGCGCAATGTAACCGTTCACAGCGAGAAAAGAAAGGACCGACATTGCCTCTGACGCTCTGTGCACAAAAATTAAAAGTGAAAAAATCGTCAGCTAAAATTTCACATCAACGCATCGTACCTTCAGCTGCCAAGGCCCTAAGCTCTGGAATTCCCTCCCTAAATCTCTCTGCCTCTCTATCCTCCTTTAAGACACTCCTTAAAACCTACCTCTTTGGCCACACTTTTTATCATCTTTCCTAATATCTCCTTGTGTGTCGCAGTGTCAAATTTTTCTGATAATCACTCCTGCAAAGCGCCTTGGGACATTTTACTAGAACAACAACAACTTGCACTTATATAGCACCATTAACATAGTGAAACAGTATTTTTGAAATCAACTCACTGTTGTAATGAAGACACGGCAGCCAGTTTGTCCCACAAACAGCAATTAGATACATGACCAGGTCATCTGTTTTAGTAATACTGAATGAGGGATAAAAATTGGCTAGAACACCAGGGAAAACACCCCTGTTCTTCAAAAAGTACATGGGATCTTTTATATTCACCTGAGAGAGCAGACGGACCTTGGTTTAACGTCTCATCTGAAAGACGACACCTCCGACAGTGCAGCACTCCCTCAGTATCCCTAGATTTTGTGCTCCAGTCTCTGGGGTGTGATTCATAAGAAGCCTCAGGAAAAAATTCATGCTGAGCGGAAGGAGATGTTAGGAAGGGAGACGTGAAGTTTGGTCAAAGAGATTAGTTTTAAGAAGGGTCTTAAAGGACAGTGGGGAGATGGAGAAGCAGAGAGGTTTAGGGAGGGAATTCCAAAGCTCGGAGCCTTGACAGCTCAAGGCACGATCACCAATGGTGGGACGGAGGAAGTGGGGATGTACAGATTTAGAGGAACGGAGAATTTGTGGGGCAGCTGCAAGGCTGGAGGAGGTCACAGAGCTAGGGAGGGACGAGGCCATAAAGGGATTTAAACACAAAGATGAGGGGGAACGCGAGAATGGGAAAGAGTAAAAGTTTTGGTGGGATCAAGGGCATCAATGATGAGAACGATCCGAGGTTCAATCTATAGCTGAGGTTGGGATGGCTTTAATGGCACCAAGTTAGGGAAAGGATAACCATCCAGGGACTCCTAAATAACGTGTGACGTGGAGGTCAGGATCGGGTCGGGTAGGAATAGTGTGGAACTGACTGCGTGGGTCCACATGGCTGCTTCTCGGGTGGGCTACCGGTGTTCGTGGGAATCATACTCCATCAGAAGGCCAGATGCCTTTGTGTGTGTGTGGGGGGCGGGGCGGGGGGAGAGATGAAGAATCGGAAGGGGGAAAAAAATGTTACGGAGACTTGAGCATGGTTGTAATATTTTTGATAGTGGTAAGGTTTTCAGCGAACGTGTGATGCAAGCTCCATGTTCCCGATGTCAGTGGTCCGTGCTGTCCACTCTCCCCTTACGTGGTTAAATAATTGCTGTGAACAGTGAATTGTTGGAAGTCTGTTTAAGAGCAGATTTTGTGCTGCCTTTCACTTTCCTCGTTCTGCATGAAAAGGCCCTGCTAATCTACATGTGTGAGAGATTACAATGCAGTACCAAATGAGGAGGAAATGTCAGGTTATGTTTCTGCACCAGCCTTCTCTCCACCCTCCATCTGTGGTGATGTCAGCCCTTTATTGTCACATATGCTGCCTGTTGCACACTGACCATCTGTTTACCAAGTTGATTAAGTGCTCTGGTTGCTATGGGAACTGAGCCACCGAGTGCAATGGCACTGAAAGCATTTTATGCTCAGATTTCACTTTTTCTCATTCAGTGCAGCGGAATGGCAGTATATTATATCATTTTTTTTTTGTGACAAAAGCGTCCCCTCTAGTGTTTGCACTCAAATGACACAATAATAAGGTGCACAAGTATCCATTACTCTGAGGGCCCAATTCCCTTCACAAGACAGCACAGTCCCCTTACTGATAATATTACCAAGGGGACATTCAGCCTGTCCAAAGAGTCTGTGGAGACGTTTACAGCGCTTCTTTCGACTGCTCCTAGAGATGCTGACTCCCGTGCATTGCTCTCTCTTTCCCTCCCCCCCCCCGACCCCGTCTTTTACGTTTCAAGTCGGATCCAGCTTGCACTAGGGGGGCACTGGGGCAGAGACCCAATTACTTAATAAAGTGTTAACATGGAGATCAGATCCCGGCGCTGACTGAACCAGGCTCCTTTCGCCACAAAGCCTACAACCCAATGGTTTCCCGAATATCAGTTTGTTTGTACGATAGGATTCACCGAAGGTGGAACTGGCTGTCACACGGAGTGGTTGAAGCAGAGAGCACTGATATATTCGAGAGGATTCTATGCATCTGCCGTCAGTTGTGCTACTTTAATTTAAAAGCATATAGAGTAGAACATGCTAGGTTTGCATGGTAACAGGTTGCAACCATTCAAACCTCCCAGAAAAAATATTACTTCGGGCCATAGCCTTAAGATTGGAGCTAGGCCCTTCCGGGTTGAAGTCAGGAAACACTTCTTCACACAAAGGGTGGTGGAAATCTGGAACTCTCTCCCCCGAAAAAGCTGTTGAGGCTGAGGGTCAATTGTAAATTTCAAAACTATGAAATTGATAGATTTTTGTTTGGCATTAAAGGATATGGAACCATGGTGGTTAAATGGAGTTATGATACGGATCAGCCATGATCTAATTGCATGGTGGAACATGCTCAAGAGGCTGAATGACCTACTCTTGTTCCCGTATTTCCAACAAAACGTTAATGAATGAGGATTACTATTTTTACACCTTCCAGTATTGAACAGTAAAGATCAAGCAAAGATTAAAAAATCAGATTCAGGGCTAGACTTTCCAATCCGATTGCTCCCGCCCAATTCCTAGCGGTATTCCGGCGGTTGCGTCTTTTGAACTGCCGGAATACCGCTGCTGCGCGCTCCCGCGATTTTTGATAGACGGTTCTCGGCAGTGGCGGTGTGCAGCGATAGCAGGCCGGAGCAGGCAGTGGCAAAGTCCCTGAAAGTGGGCCTTTATAAAGGCAGGCAGCCCCCGAGAAACGGGCGTTTTTTTGTTTCTGAGCATGCGCAGGCATTCTCCTGCGATTTGGGGGTCAAAGGTGACCCTGCGCATGCTCAGAGAACAGAGAGAGGGTTGGTGAGTGCTGAGGTGGAGATCGATTGTGTTGAAAGAGAAAGAGAGAGAGGTGTTACTTAGATCTATTTCTAAAATGATTTGGAACATTATTTTCATTCATAATTGATAATATAACATATAATAGTACAACATAAATAATAATAAATAATTATTTAAATATAAATATCAGTATAAATAAGATGCAAAAACAAGCTATGGAAGTGGAGAGGGAGGTAGGTGGGAGGAGGAGGGCTGTTCGTTTCTGTGAAGAAGCCCAGGAATCATTGGTGCACGAAGTGGAGGCCCACTGGGAGCAATTAACACGGGGTGGACAAGGAAAACCTGCACCAAACGTGTACCGGAGGTTATGGCGAAAGATTGCAGAGGCGGTGTAGTCCATCGTGCCCGTGATGCAGGGGCCGAACCCGTGCCGCAAACAGTGGAATGACACCAGTGGGTCGGCGAGAGTAAATACTAACTTTTCTCATGCACTGACTGATTACTCTTAAGTAGTGCCAAGTTTTTTTATGTAGTAAAACTTGGTGACAGTTTTTATTTCCCATCATTGATCTCATTTGTGTCCGTCTTCTGTATTTTCATGTGTTCATCATTGCAACACTTGTGTGCTAACAGAACTTAAATGGTGCACTCATTGACGAAAGGACTGGGGACGATTAATTGGGGATGTCTACCTATATATGTATGTGTGTGTTCCGTAATAGTAGCTGTGAAATTAGTTTACACATTTTTTGTCACCTTTGCAGAAAAAATTAGCCGGCAATAGGGCGGAGCTCCGCAAAACGGGTGGAGGTCCACCAAAGACTGTTGAATTGACAGACCTGGAGGAACGCACTGCAGCCCTGTCTGGAGCGTACGATCGCACCGCCATGTGTGTTGGTGCCGAACCAATTCTCGTTGAGGATAAGTCTGCATAACCCCCAGGCTGTACTGCAGTCATGTAATTCAATGTTATATCAATATAATGTAGAATGCAAAGTAATGCTGGGAGCACTAAATGTTGTTACTTCTGACATGATTTATTGGTTGATCACATTCTGCCACTTGGAAAGCAACATACTGTTTGGGACAAGTTGTGTTATGTCATGTAGTTTCTGTCTGCTTTGCTTATGATAGTTTCATGTAATGATTCTCGATAATATATGTTTGTTTTCCACGTAAGCCTGCTCTGATGTTACCTCTGTCCTCTCCCCTGTCGCCAACCATTAATGTTATGTTTTTACAGTTGCACAGGTGGAGCCGCCTGCCCCTCCCAGAGAGGAGTCATTGGAGCAAATGAGGAATGAAGAGACGGTGGTGGAAGAGACGGTGGTGGAAGAGATGGTTGAGGAGCAGCAGGAGAACACTCCTCAAAACTTTGTAACGATGGTGGTGGAAGAGGAGGGAGGGGTGGCAGGACTCGAAGGGTCCTCTCTACCTGCGGCCACCGGTTCCTCGTCGGAACCCAACTTTCCTGGATTCCGGTCCGAAGAAGTGGGACCAAGCAGCATGCAACGGCGCACATCGACCCCCATGCTGAATCCGCGGCGGCTGATCCGGCAAGGTGGGAACGCTGTGAGACAGGCAGATGCGAATCTGGACATGGTGGGACCGTCCAGGATGAGCATCGACTTGAGTCGAGAGCTCCTCCAGGCCATTGCTGGGTTGTTCAACAACATGGCGGCTTTAGCAACCCGTCAATCGGAGGACTTGGCGGAGCTGATTGTGGCAGTGAGGGAGAATACCCAGTCCGTCAATGCCATGTGGCAATTGATGGTCCTGGGGTATGGCACTGCACCCCAAGGTGCCATACCACCAATGGTGACAGCACCTGATCATCGGGAGGAAGTACTTTCTTCCTACTTTAAAGACAGGTGCTCGAGGTGCTCAGCTGCATGATGTCCTGGTCCCGACGTGGGCAGAGCCAGGGGTACTAATAGCGGGAGGAGGAAGGCAGGGCCAAGGATCAGGGGGGTTTGGGGAGGAAAGGCATTGGGAAAGATGGCCGCAGATTGGGTGTGGGGTGGTTTGAGTGTTGTTTTTACTGTTGTTGTTGTTGATAATTTGTTTTGTACAATTTTCATTCAGAATAATTAGTTAATATTTTATTTATTTTATTTTATTACATTGTTAAAGTTTAATTCAAATTACAACTTTTATTAATAAAAATTATTCAACTAAACCATTCTTGTACTGTGTCTCACTCACTTCTGGAAAATGAGCAGCAACAATCATTGTAAGGGTCAGCATTATTGGCAGTGAAACTACAGGCCCCATTTCTTTTAAAGCACAGATGTTCAGATGTCCACAAAAGAATTAAAGTCAATTATCCACAATATATTCAAAATCCCTTTATAACTACTCCAGAAATCACTCAACATCAATGAAAATCACAAAAAAATAAATTCCAGCCTGCTGGCAACTTTACACAACCTTTAACCCCCCACAGAAAAAAAACCCAAAATGGAGGCATAACGCTGGGACAAGGCATGGTAAGTACCTAAAAAATGGGCGGTACATATCCTCAGTGGTAGCGGGCAGTGAAACAGCATAATTAGGGAAATTAGTGCTGATGGGGAATTTTCTTCATTTTTTGGGGCGGGAAACGTGGGCAGGTGATGTGCAGCAATGCCGGCGGTAATCGTAGGCCGAAATTATCGCTGGCGATATTCGGGACTAAAATGGGTGGCAAACGGGTGGTACCGGACAGTAATTTGCATTTCTGGCAAAAATGAGCGGTAACTGGCGGGCAGAATGGAAAATCTAGCCCTCTAATTTCTAATAGCTGTTCATCCTATGTGTTTATGTGACTGAAAGTTTCAGTGTGTTCATTACCATATTCTGTCATAATAAGGGCATACCAATTTGTGTACGCATGCTGAAGAAAGTTGGCTTGAAAGAGGACACAATGCCGAATTGATTATGATAAATCCTGACCTTTCAGGAAAAGTGAACTTCCCCCAGTGGTGTTGTGGGCTAAGGCATTCTCCACTCCAGTACTGAGCCAGAGGGAGCAGGAAGTCCCAGGTTTGATGCTGAGTCAGTAGGACCAAGACAATTGGCCTCAGTGCCCTTGGCCCTGTTTCCCAATCAATATTGCTGACTAGCCACAGGTGGAAACAGAAAGAAAGCCTTGCATTTCTTTAGCACCTTTCATGATCCCAAGCTGCCCCAAAGAGCTTTATAGCCAATGAAGTACTTTTGAAGTGAAGTCACTGTTGTAATGTAGGACACAGGGCAGCCAATTTTCGCACAGCTTTGTAGGTGTGGTTATCGCAACACTGCTTTAGCCACGTGCATTAAATCTAGTAAAAAAAACACCTCAATACACTCACACAATACAGGTAAATGTACTTCACATGTGTCTGATAACTGAACAAACATCTTCCGCCATTCAGTAAACAAGGACATAAATCACACACAATGATCTAAAACCACTCTAACACTCTGCTTCTGGTATTACCACTTTACCAACAAACATACAAAAAGGTTGACGTTCACATGAATACGCCCTGGGAATATCAGTATTGAGATCCCATGCCCAAGGACTGTGGCGATTGCTCATTTTTTAATTTACTAATCAGAAATGCAATTAGCCACATCTGAATTCCCAATTAGCCACATGCGGCTAGTGGCTAATGTATTGGACAGCACTGGGCTAGGGGCGGGGGAAGCCTCATCTGGGTTTCATATTCCTAATCACTGTCCAGTCATCCCTGGGCAGGTATCAGGATAGGATCAGCCTCAACTGTTGAACACCTTCGTGAATGCAGACTGAAGGGAAGAATGACCATTTGTGTGAGACGCCAGACAGTCTGTGCCTGTAAGAACTGTCCCCCAACAGGAGTCTGGCATCAGGAGATGTGGGGGGGGAAATTAAACTGAATTTGATTATAATGTGTTGGTAATAAACAGGAATAACCACACAAAAATAACTAGTCTCATTAACAACTATGGAATAAACAGAGCACTATTATCAACGTTCATCACCAAAGGGATGAAGGTGGTGGTCAGGAGAATGTTCTTTCTGGTCAGAAGGTGATCAGGACATGGCCTCTTTCTGCCGTTGATTGATGTCAGCCTTCTCTTCGACTATTGCCCAACATTGGCCTCACACCTCTGAAGTGCTTCACTACGGTAAATTTGCGATATAAGCACAAGTTATTGCTGTTGAAGACATCATGATTAGAACCTCCATCACATAAGAAAGTGTATTATAAGCGTTAGAGTGATGTTTTGTAAGGGACATATTCACTAAGTGTGCAGAAATCTCAAAATACAGGTGTTTCGCAGCTGGTGTTTCTCAGAGAAGGCAATAGTACAGGATTTATATAGGGCAACAGCACTGTTTGAGAGGCTTAGGGCATGGGACTGATCAGAAGAGAATAAGTGACCACAGGAATGTTATGTTTCTGATTGATGCTAATGGTGTTTCTTGTGTTTTTCTTTGTTCTAACGCTTCTAATCATATTTCACAAAAACAGCCAATCAGAAACTGAGAAAGATCAGCATGGCTCCCTGAGCTTCAGACTATGAACCTTGGCCTTCCCTGCTGCTTATTCCCTGAGCCTCACACTCTCTGACTAGCCTCAGCACCTGCCTTCCACTCACTCCTGCTCTGTATTGGCCCCAACCTCCACACCCAGGTATAGCATGTGAAAATATAAGAGAATTTCCCGGGCCTTGACCCCAGTGCTGCAGGGGATACACTGCTTCTAGTTTTATTACCACCTTTAAACTGGGACGTGACAAATGGTATATATTTCACTTTGCATTGAGTTGACAGTATTTGATGTCTTTGGTCAACTTGATCAAGTATCCATCGGCACTCCGACAATAGAAAGAAATACTTGCATTTATATAGCACCTTTCACAACCTCAAGATGTCCCAAAGCGCTTTACAGCCAATTAAGTACTTTTGAAGTGTCATCACTGTTGTAATGTGGAGAACTCGGCATCCAATTTTCGCACAGCAACATCCCACAAACAGAAATGTGATGATGACTAGATTATCTGTTTTAGTGATGCTGGTTTAGGTATAAATATTGGCCAGAACACCGGGGAGAACTCTCCTTCTCTTCTTCAAAATAGTGCCATGGGATCTTTTGCATCCAGCTGAGAAAGCAGACATGGCCTTGGTTTAACATCTCACCCGCAGGACGCCAACTCTGACAGTGCAGCACTCCCTCAGTGCTGGCATACAGTGTAGGCCTAAACCACCTTCACACGGTTCCCTGATGGCCCAGTGGATAACTGCACTGCAAGGTGTGGCACTGAGTCACAGAGGCCAGGAATATCTCACAGTCCATCCCTGGTCTGTAGTACGTTAGTCAATCTCAGCATTTTGGGAAATACAATTGGCGTCAGCACTGCTGTACTAGGGAGTGTGAAATCAATCAAGGTTCCTGTTCCTCATCACTATCAGTGACACTCTGCTGGAAAATGCATACATGGGTAAATGGTCGCCAACTCCAGGATTGCCCTGGTCTCTCCAGGAATTGAAAATTTATCTCCAAGTCACTGCTGCTAGCAACCTGGGAGAAAAATAATAGGGGCGTTAAACATTGTGGGTTTAAAAACACTTTCTTTGAACACTTTTGTTTATTAGCTATAAAAATATCAGGCATGGGAACTAGGCTTTTGACTGACAGTCAAGAACCATCCAATCGGGTAACGAAGAGTCTGTACACTGTCCAATGGGCGTGGGAAGGTAGGGCACCGTGACGATGAGCATCTTGGGGGGTGAAGGGGGAGGTGTATTTGGAGGCAGGAGGTCATGTGAAGACACCTCCAGGAATACATCCAACCGGAATTGGCAACCCTAGCACCAGGTGAAGACAGGACTGGCCTAACCATTGGAGACATGGTCGAATAGCCTGCTGACACACACTGTCTATGCTCTCGGAGGAAGAACGGTAGCAGAGGACTTCCTGTGCCAATGGAACTGCACCCGAGTAAGGAATTGGCACTTTCAGGAGAGGAGGGGGGAGGAATGGAAGAACCGGATAGGGGGGCAAGATGTGGAAGGGACTGCTCAGTCTTTGATCTTGTTGAGCTGTATTTAATCCAGCTAATTCTCTGGACTTTATCCACCAGACGGAGTATAGGTTTCCTCCCTGTCCTGACCCTAGCCACCTATATTAAAAGAAAGCCACCTTCTCCTTTCCCTGTGTGTGGAGCCTTGTAAAGAATAAAGCAAATCTTAGTCAGAAATGATGACCAAATTTTTTCCAGCAAAGTTGTTTTTGATAATTGCATTCCTCAAGCCTGAGTCTGGATGTCTGTGTGTGCCACAGGCCCCTGCTTCTCAAAGACAAGACTTCTCTCTGCAGTTGTTTTGACTTTTCCCTTAAACCTTGACTGCTCCTATCCTCACCCAAAACATCACACAGGAAAGCAATGAGGATTCATCCTCCCTGGGCACGGAAACCTAACTGTGGTGGCTGCTACCCCTGCCCTAGCTAGGACCTAATTCAGCACATAAGACATAAGAAATCGGAACAGGAGTAGGCCATACGGCCCCTTGTGCCTGCTCCCATTCAATAAGATCATGGCTGATCTGATCATGGACTCAGCTCCACTTCCCTGCCCGCTCCACATAACCTCTTATCCCTTTATTGTTTAAGAAACTGTCTATTTCTGTCGTAAATGTATTCAATGTCCCAGCTTCCACAGCTCTCTGAGGCAGTGAATTCCACAGATTTACAACCCTCTGAGAGAAGAAATTCCTCCTCATCTCAATTTTAAATGGGCGGCCCCTTATTCTAAGATCATGCCTTCTAGTTCTAGTCTCCCCTATCAGTGGAAGCATCCTCTCTGCATCCACCTTGTCAAGCCCCCTCATAATCTTATACATTTCAATAAGATCACCTCTCATTCTTCTTAATTCCAATGAGTAGAAGCCCAACCTACTCAACCTTTCCTCATAAGTCAACCCCCTCATCTCCGGAATCAACCTTGTGAACCTTCTCTGAACTGCCTCCAAAGCAAGTATATCCTTTTGTAAATATGGAAACCTATAAACTGCATGCAGTATTCCAGGTGTGGCCTCACCAATACCCTGTATAGCAATAGCAAGACTTTCCTGCTTTTATACTCCATCCCCTTTGCATAGCTTGGCTTCGTTGGTAGTAGTCTTATCTCTTGAGTCAGAAGATAGTGAGTTCTAGGCCTGTACTAGGAGTTTGAGCAAATAATCTGGGCAAGTGTTGTCCAATAGAAATTGTTGTTTATTTGTGGTTGCGGCGACACCATTTTAGCCACATGTACTGATTTTAGTAGAAAACTCCTTGCACACACTCACAGTACAGGTAAGTGTACTTCACATGTTAAATAAACATCTACTACCATTCAGTAACTAAGGAAGTAAAGCATTCACACACACACTTCTCGTCTTACTATTTTACAGAAAAACATCGAGGTTGTAGCTATCAGGAAAGGATGAACAGGCTGGGTTTCTTTTCTCTTGAAAAGAGAAGGCTGAGGGGTGACCTAATAGAGGTTTTTAAAATCTTGAAAGGTTTTGATAGAGTAGACTCAGAGAGAATGTTTCCACTTGAGGGGAAGAGCCAAACTAGAGGCCATCAATATAAGATAGTCACCAAGAAATCCAATAGGGAATTCAGAAGACATTTCTTTACCCAGAGAGTGGTGAGAATGTGGAACTCGCTACCAAAAGGAGTAGGAGAGGATAGATTCATTTAAGGGGAAGGTGGATTAGCATAGGGAGAAGGGAATAGAGGGTTATGCTGAGAGAGTTAGATGAGGAAAGACAGGAGGAGGCTCAAGAGGAGCATAAACGCTAATATGGCCTGGTTCGGCCCAATGGCCTGTTTCTATGCTGTATACTTTCATATCCTGTGCAAATAACAGCATTGATATCACATGCTCAAGGACATAGGAATAGGAGTAGGCCATTCAGCAAATCGAGCCTGTTCCGCCTATCAATGAGATCATAGAAACATAGAAAATAGGCTCAGGAGCAGGCCATTCGGCTCTTCGAGCCTGCACCGCCATTCAATAAGATCTTGGCTGATCATTCCTTCAGTACCCCTTTCCTGCTTTCTCTCCATACCCTTTGATCCCCTTAGCCATAAGGGCCATATCCAACTCCCTCTTGAATATATCCAATGAACTGGTATCAACAACTCTCTGCGGCAGGGAATTCCACAGGTTAACAACTCTCTGAGGGAAGAAGTTTCTTCTTATCTCAGTCCTAAATGGCCTACCCCTTATCCTAAGACTATGTCCCCTGGTTCTGGAGTTCCCCAACATCAGGAACATTCTTCCGCATCTAACCAGTCCAGTCCCTTCAGAATCTTACACATTTCTATGAGATCCCCTCTCATCCTTCTAAATTCCAGTGAATAAAGGCCCTGTTGATCCCGTCTCTCTTCATATGTCAGTCCAGCCATCCCTGGAATCAGTCTGGTAAACCTTCGCTGCAATCCCTCAATAGCAAGAACGTCCTTCCTCAGATTAGGAGACCAAAACTGAACACAATATTCCAGGTAAGGCCTCACTAAGGCCCTGTACAACTGTAGTAAGACCTCCCTGCTCCTGTACTCAAATCCCCGAGCTATGAAGGCCAATATACCATTTGTCTCCCTGCTCCTATACTCAAATCCCCGAGCTATGAAGGCCAACATACCATGTACCTGCATGCCAACTTTCAATGACTGATGAACCATGACACCCAGGTCTCATTGCACCTCCCTATTTCCTTATCTGCTGCCATTCAGATAATATTCTGCCTTCGTGTTTTTGTCCCCAAAATGGATAACGTCACATTTATCCACATTATACTGCATCTGCCATGCATTTGCCCACTCACCTAACCTGTCCAAGTCCCCCTGCAGCCTCTTAGCATCCTCCTCACAGCTCACACTGCCACCCAGTTTAGTGTCATCTGCAAACTTGGAGATATTACACTCAATTCCTTCATCTAAATCTTTAATGTATATTGTAAACAGCTGGGGTCCCAGCACTGGGCCCTGCAGCACTCCACTAGTCACTGCCTGCCATTCTGAAAAGGACCCGTTTATCCCGAATCTCTGCTTCCTGTCTGCCAACCAGTTCTCTATCCACGTCAGTATATTACCCCCAATACCATGTGCTTTGATTTTGCACACCATTCTCTTGTGCGGGACCTTGTCAAAAGCCTTTTGAAAGTCCAAATACACCACATCCACTGGTTCTCCCTTGTCCACTCTGCTAGTTACATCCTCAAAAAATTCCAGAAGATTCGTCAAGCATGATTTCCCTTTCATAAATTCATGCTGACTTGGACCGATCCTGTCACTGCTTTCCAAATGCGCTGCTATTTCATCCTTAATGATTGATTCCAACATTTTCCCCACTACTGATGTCAGGCTAACCGGTCTATAATAACCTATTTTCTCTCTCCCTGCTTTTTTAAAAAGTGGTGTTACATTAGCTACCCTCCAGTCCATCGGAACTGATCCAGAGTCGATAGACTGTTGTAAAATGATCACCAATGCATCCACTATTTCTAGGGCCACTTCCTTAAGTACTCTGGGATGCAGACTATCAGGCCCCGGGGATTTATCGGCCTTCTATCCCATTAATTTCCCGAACACCATTTCCCGCCGAAAAAGGATATCCTTCAGTTCCTCCTTCTCACTAGACCCACTGTCCACTAGTACATTCGGAAGGTTATTTGTGTCTTCCTTCGTGAAGACAGAACCGAAGTATTTGTGCAATTGGTCTGCCATTTCTTTGTTCCCCATTATAAATTCACCTGAATCCGACTGAAAGGGACCTACGTTTGTCTTCACTAATCTTTTTCTCTTCACATATTTATAGAAGCTTTTGCAGTCAGTTTTTATGTTCCCTGCAAGCTTCCTCTTGTACTCTATTTTCCCCCTCTTAATTAAACCCTTAGTCCTCGTCTGTTGAATTCTAAATTTCTGCCAGTCCTCAGGTTTGTCGCTTTTTCTATCCAAATTATATGCCTCTTCCTTGGTTTTAACACGATCCTTAATTTCCCTTGTTAGCCACGGTTGAGCCACCTTCCCTGTTTTATTTTTACTCCAGACAGGGATGTACAATTGCTGAAGTTCATCCATGTGACCTTTAAATGTTTGCCATTGTTTATCCACCGTCAACCCTTTCAGTATCCTTTGCCAGTCTATTCTAGCCAATTCACGCCGCATTCCGTCGAAGTTACCTTTCCTTAAGTTCAGGACCCTAGTTTCCGAATTAACTGTGTCACTCTCCATCTTAATAAAGAGTTCTACCATGTTATGATCACTCTTCCCCAAGGGGCCTCACACAACAAGATTGCTAATTAGTCCCTTCTCATTAC
Source organism: Pristiophorus japonicus (assembly GCF_044704955.1). Taxonomy (NCBI): domain Eukaryota; kingdom Metazoa; phylum Chordata; class Chondrichthyes; family Pristiophoridae; genus Pristiophorus; species Pristiophorus japonicus. The sequence goes on from NC_091985.1 coordinate 23,202,882, forward strand.
ACATCACCCAGTCTAGGATGGCCAGCTCTCTAGTTGGTTCCTCGACATATTGTTCTAGAAAACCATCCCGAATGCACTGCAGGAAATCCTCCTCCACCGCATTGCTACCAGTTTGGTTAGCCCAATCAATATGTGGATTAAAGTCACCCATGATAATTGCTGTACCTTTATTGCACACATTTCTTATTTCTTGTTTGATGCTGTCCCCAACCTCACTACTACTGTTTGGTGGTCTGTACACAACTCCCACTAGCGTTTTCTGCCCTCTGGTATTCCGCAGCTCCACCCATACCGATTCCACATCATCCAGGCTAATGTCCCTCCTTACTATTGCATTAATTTCCTCTTTAACCAGCAACGCCACCCCGCCTCCTTTTCCTCTCTGCCTATCCTTCCTAAATGTTGAATACCCCTGGATGTTGAGTTCCCAGCCTTGGTCACCCTGGAGCCATGTCTCCGTGATGCCAATTACATCATATCCATTAACTGCTGTCTGCGCAGTTAATTCATCCACCTTATTCTGAATACTCCTCGCATTGAGGCACAGAGCCTTCAGGCTTGTCTTTTTAACACACTTAGCCCCTTTAGAATTTTGCTGTAATGTGGCCCTTTTTGTTTTTTGCCTTGGGTTTCTCTGCCCTCCACTTTTACTATTCTCCTTTCTATCTTTTGCTTCTGCCTCCATTTTATTTCCTTCTGTCTCCCTGCATAGGTTCCCATCCCCCTGCCATATTAGTTTAACTCCTCCCCAACAGCACAAGCAAACACTCCCCCTAGGACATTGGTTCTGGTCCTGCCCAGGTGCAGACCGTCCGGTTTGTACTGGACCCACCTCCCCCAGAACCGGTTCCAATGTCCCAGGAATTTGAACCCCTCCCTTCTGCACCACTCCTCAAGCCACGTATTCATCTGAGCTATCCTGCGATTCCTACTCTGACTAGCACGTGGCACTGCTAGCAATCCTGAGATTACTACTTTTGAAGTCCTACTTTTTAATTTAGCTCCTAGCTCCCTAAATTCATCTCGTAGGACCTCATCCCGTTTTTTACCTATATGCACCATGACAATTGGCTGTTCACCCTCCCTTTTCAGAATGTCCTGCACCCGCTCCGAGACATCCTTGACCCTTGCACAAGGGTGGCAACATACCATCCTGGAGTCTCGGTTACGGCCGCAGAAATGCCTATCTATTCCCCTTACAATCGAATCCCCTATCACTATAGCTCTCCCACTCTTTCTCCTGCCCTCCTGTGCAGCAGAGCCACCCATGGTGCCATGAACTTGGCTGCTGCTGCTCTCCCCTGATGAGTCATCCCCCTCAACAGTACCCAAGGTGGTGTATTTGTTTTGCAGGGGGATGACCGCAGGGGACCCCTGCACTAACTTCCTTGCACTGCTCTTCCTGTTGGTCACCCATCCCCTATCTGGCTGTGTACCCTTTACCTGTGGTGAGACCAACTCGCTAAATGTGCTATTCACATCATTCTCAGCATCGTGCATGCTCCAGAGTGAATCCACCCGCAGCTCCAGTGCTGCAATGCGGTCCGTCAGGAGCTGCAGGCGGATACACTTCCCGCACACATAGTCGTCAGGGACACCGGAAGCGTCCCTGACTTCCCACATATTACAGGAGGAGCATAACACGTTTCCGAGCTGTCCTGCCATGTCTTAACCCCTAGATTAACTTAATTTGGCAACAACAATGCTAAAAGGTTACTTACTGATAATGAAAAGAAAAAAGAAAAGCTACTTACCAATCACCAGCCAATTACTTATCACCTTGGCTGTGACGTCACCTTTTGATTTCTTTCTACTTTTTTGCCTTCTCACCCTGCTGCAGCTGCACCAGCTGGCCTTATAAGCCGCTGCCTCCTCAAGCTCCCGCCTCTCCGACTCCCCGGACTGCTCGAGTGTGGGCCTTTATAGGCCTCTGCCTCCTCGAGCTCCCGCCTCTCCGACTCCCCGGACTGCTCGAGTGTGGACCTTTATAGGCCTCTGCCTCCTCGAGCTCCCGCCTCTCCGACTCCCCGGACTGCTCGAGTGTGGGCCTTTTATCGGTCTCCGCTGACTCTGCTCCCTGGACTCCCGCCTCTCCGACTCCGAAGATCATGACTGATCTTCAACCTAACTCCACATACCTGCTTTTGGTCCATATCCATTAATATCTTTGGTTGACAAAAAGCTATCGATTTCAAATTTACAATGAACAATTGACTCAATGTCAATTGCCGTTTGTGGAAGAGAATTCCAAACTTCTACCACCCTTTGTGTGTAAAAGTATTTCATAATTTCACTCCTGAAAGGTCTGGCTCTAATGTTTAGAATGTGCCCCCTAGTCCTAAAATCCCAACTAGCGGAAATAGTTTCTCTCTATCTACCCTATCTGTTCTCTTTGATATCTTAAAAACTTTGATCAGATCACCCCTTAACCTTCTAAATTCTCGAGATAAAACCCGAATTTGTGCAATCTCTCCTTGTAACTCCCTCCAAGGCCAATATATCCATCCTAAGGTGTGGTGCCCAAACTGCTCACAGTGCTCCAGGTGTGGTCTAACCAGGGTTTTGTACAGCTGCAGCATAACTTCTACACCCTTGTATTCTGTCCTCTAGGTGTAAAGGCCAGCATTCCATTAGCCTTTTTGATTATTTTCTGTACCTGTTCATTTTAATGATATATGTACCTGGACCCCCAAATCTCTTTAGACATCTGCTGCTTTTAGCTTTTCACCATTTGGAAAGTACCGTGTTTTATCCTTTTTAGGTCCAAATCCATTTGCCACAGTTTTGCCCATTCACTTAATCTATCAATAATCCCTTGTAATGTTATGCTTTCATCTACAATGCCGCCTATCTTTGTGTCATCGGCAAATTTGGATATATGACTTTCTATGCCATCGTCTATATCGTTAATAAATATTGTGAATAGTTAAGGCCCCAACACAGATCCTTGCAGACATTACTAGTCACACTCTGCCAATTTGAGTACCTACCCATTATCCCTACTCTCTGTATCTTTCATAACATTTTAATGATCTATGTACCTAGACACCTAAATCTCTTTGGAGCTCAGCCAATTTCCTAACCAGGTCAATAATTTGCCCGCAATTCCGTGGACTTCTACCTTAAATAACAGTCTCTTATGTGGGACTTTATCAAATACCTTCTTTCGGAGGAAACTTTAAACCGAGGCCCCGTTTGCTCTCTCAGGCGGACGTAAAAGATCCCATGACACTATTTCAAAGAAGAGCAGGGGAGTTATCCTCGGTGTCCTGGCCAATATTTATCCCTCAATCAAGATAACAAAACCCGATTATCTGGTCATTATAACATTGCTGTTTGTGGGAGCTTGCTTGTGCGCAAGTTGGCTGCTGCGTTTCCCACATTACAACAGCGACTGCACTCCAAAAGTACTCCATTGGCTGTAAAGTGATTTGAGATGTCTGTTGGTCATGAAAGGCGCTATATAAATCCAAGTCTTCTTTCTTTCTAGAAGTCCATATAAATAACATCCATTCTCCTGGCCACTATTTTAGTCACCTCTTCAAAAAATGCAATCAGTTTCGTCAGGCATGATCTACCTTTCAAAAATCCTTCTGGCTCTCTCTGATCAACTAAATATTTTCAAGGTGTTCAGTAACCCATCCTTAATTATAAACTTAAACAATTCCCCGACAACAGATGTTAAGCTAACTGTTCTACAATTCCCTGGTTTCCCTCTCTTGCCATTCGTAAATAGCGGAGTGACATGGATAATTTTGATTACCCATTTATTATTTCCTAAATCATGAATGCAATTAGCTACCTTGGATTCCCAATTAGCCACATGTGGCTAGTAGCTAATACAGTGGACAACAATGATCTAGGCTGACACTTAAATTCTGTACTGGGTGCAATGATACAACGTCAAAAATATAATTCTTAACTTAGAAAAGAAAGGGCTTGCATTCATATAGCACCTTTCACAACTTCAGGAAGTCCCAAAGTGTTGTACAGTAATATGAGTACATTTGAAGTATAGTCACTGTTGTAATCAAGGAAACACAGCAAGATCCCACAAATTAAAACGTGATAATAACCATGTAATGACCAGAACTACTGTTTTAGTGATGTTGGTTGAGTGATAAATATTGGCCAGGACACCGGGGATAACGACCATGCCCTTCTTCAAAATAGTGCCATGGGATCTTTTATTTCCAATTGAGAGAGCAGATGGGGCCTCGGTTTAAGCCAAGGTAGCCTTGAGGGCAAGTTCATAGAGTCTATTCAGGATGGTTTCTTAGAACAATACATTGTGAAACCAAACAGGGAGCAGTCTATTTTAGATCTGTTAATGTGTAATGAGACAGGATTAATGAATGATCTCATAGAAAAGGATCCTCTAGGGAAGAGTGATCATAACATGTTATATTTTCAAATTCAGTTTGAGGGTGAGAAACTTGGGTCTCAAACTAGTGTCCTGAAATTAAATAAAGGCAATTACAAAAATATCAAGGCAGAGTTGGCTAAAGTGAACTTGGAAAATAGATCAAAGGGTAAGACGGCACATAAGCAGTGGCAGACATTTAAAGAGATATTTGATAACTCTCAGCAAAGATATATTCCAGTGAGAAAGAAAGACACTAAGAGAAGGATGAACCATCTGTGGCTAACTAAGGAAGTTAAGGATGGTATAAAATTGAATATAAAGGCATACAATGTTGCAAAGATCAGTGGTAGGCCAGAGGATTGGGAAATTTTTAGAAACCAGCAAAGGACAACTAAAAAATAAATAAAGAGAGAGAAGCTAGATCATGAGAGTAAACTAGCAAGAAATATAAAAACAGACAGCAAGATCTTCTACAGGTATATAAAAAGGAAGAGAGTAGCTAAAGTAAACATTGGTCCCTTAAGAGGATGAGGCTGGGGAATTAATAATGGGAAACAGGGACAAGGTGCCACATAAAAGGTTACTGCACAAGATAAAAGTTCACGGGGTTGGAGGTAATATATTAGCATGGATAGAGGATTGGCTAACTAAAAGAAAACACAGAGTAGGGATAAATGGTTCATTTTCGGGTTGGCAATCAGTAACTTGTGGGGTGCCGCAGGGATCAGTGCTGGGACCCCAACTATGTACAATCTATAGTAACAACTTGGAAGAAGGGACCGAGTGTAAAGTAGCCAAGTTTGCTGATGATACAAAGATGGGAGGGAAAGCAATGTGTGAGGAGGACACAAAAAATCTGCAAAAGGATATAGACAGGCTAAGTGAGTGGGCAAAAATTTGGCAGGTGGAGTATAATGTTGGAAAGTGTGAGGTCATGCACTTTGGCAGAGAAAATCAAAGAGCAAGTTATTATTTAAATGGCGAAAGATTGCAAAGTACTGCAGTACTGCGGGACCTGGGGATACCTGTGCAAGAAACATAAAAAGTTAGTATGCAGGTACAGTAAGTGATCAGGAAGGCCAATGGAATCTTGGCCTTTATTGCAAAGGGGATGGAGTATAAAAGCAGGGAAGTCTTGCAACAGCTATACAGGGTATTGGTGAGGCCAGACCTGGAATACTGCGTGCAGTTTTGGTTTCCATATTTATGAAAGGAAATACTTGCTTTGGAGGCAGTTCAGAGAAGGTTGATTCTGGGGATGAGGGGGTTGACTTATGAGGAAAGGTTGAGTAGGTTGTGCCCCTACTCATTGGAATTCAGAGGAATGGGAGGTGATCTTATTGAAACGTATAAGATTATGAAGGAGCTTGACAAGGTGGATGCAGAGAGGATGTTTCCACTGATAGGGGAGACTAGAACTAGAGGGCATGATCTTAGAATAATGGGCCATCCATGTAAAACAGAGATGAGGAGAAATTTCTTCTCTCAGAGGGTTGTAAATCTGTGGAATTTGCTGCCTTAGAGAGCTGTGGAAGCTGGAACATTGAATACATTTACGACAGAAATAGACAGTTTCTTAAACGATAAGGGGATAAGGGGTTATGGGGAGTGGGCAGGGAAGTGGACCTGAGTCCATGATCGGATCAGCCATGATATTGAATGGCGGAGCAGGGTCGAGGGGCAGTATGGCCTACTCCTGCCCCTATTTCATATGTTCTTATGTTCTAAATGGCAGAGACTTTGAACAAATATTTTGTATTGGTCTTCATGGTAAAAGACACTAAAAGCATTCCAATAATAATAGATAAACAAGGGTCTATAGGGAGGGGGGAACTTAAAACAATCACTATCACCAGAGAAAAAGTACGAGGCAAACTAACATAGAAACATAGAAACATAGAAAATAGGTGCAGGAGTAGGCCATTCGGCCCTTCGAGCCAGCACCGCCATTCAACGAGTTCATGGCTAAACATGCAACTTCAGTACCCCCTTCCTGCTTTCTCGCCATACCCCTTGATCCCCCTAGTAGTAAGGACTACATCTAACTCCTTTTTGAATATATTTAGTGAATTGACCTCAACAACTTTCTGTGGTAGAGAATTCCACAGGTTCACCACTCTCTGGGTGAAGAAGTTTCTCCTCATCTCGGTCCTAAATGGCTTACCCCTTATCCTTAGACTGTGACCCCTGGTTCTGGACTTCCCCAACATTGGGAACATTCTTCCTGCATCTAACCTGTCTAACCCCGTCAGAATTTTAAATGTTTCTATGAGGTCCCCTCTCATTCTTCTGAACTCCAGTGAATACAAGCCCAGTTGATCCAATCTTTCTTGATATGTCAGTCCCGCCATCCCAGGAATCAGTCTGGTGAACTTTCGCTGCATTCCCTCAATAGCAAGAATGTCCTTCCTCAAGTTAGGAGACCAAAACTGTACACAATACTCCAGGTGTGGCCTCACCAAGGCCCTGTACAACTGTAGCAACACCTCCCTGCCCCTGTACTCAAATCTCCTCGCTATGAAGGCCAACATGCCATTTGCTTTCTTAACCGCCTGCTGTACCTGCATGCCAACCTTCGATGACTGATGTACCATGACACCCAGGTCTCGTTGCACCTCCCCTTTTCCTAATCTGTCACCATTCAGATAATAGTCTGTCTCTCTGTTTTTACCACCAAAGTGGATAACCTCACATTTATCCACATTATACTTCATCTGCCATGCATTTGCCCACTCACCTAATCTATCCAAGTCACCCTGCAGCCTCATAGCATCCCCTCGCAGCTCACACTGCCACCCAACTTAGTGTCATTCGCAAATTTGGAGATACTACATTTAATCCCCTCGTCTATATCATTAATGTACCATGTAAACAGCTGGGGCCCCAGCACAAAACCTTGCGGTACCCCACTAGTCACTGCCTGCCATTCTGAAAAGTACCCATTTACTCCTGCTCTTTGCTTCCTGTCTGTCAACAAGTTCTCTATCCACGTCAGCACACTACCCCCGATCCCATATGCTTTAACTTTGCACATTAATCTCTTGTGTGGGACCTTGTCGAAAGCCTTCTGAAAGTCCAAATATACCACATCAACTGGTTCTCCCTTGTCCACTCTACTGGAAACATCCTCAAAAAATTCCAGAAGATTTGTCAAGCATGATTTCCCTTTCACAAATCCATGCTGACTTGGACCTATCATGTCACCTCTTTCCAAATGCGCTGCTATGACATCCTTAATAATTGATTCCATCATTTTACCCACTACCGATGTCAGGCTGATCGGTCTATAATTACCTGTTTTCTCTCTCCCTCCTTTTTTAAAAAGTGGGGTTACATTGGCTATCCTCCACTCCATAGGAACTGATCCAGAGTCTATGGAATGTTGGAAAATGACTATCAATGCATCCGCTATTTCCAAGGCCACCTCCTTAAGTACTCTGGGTTGCAGACCATCAGGCCCTGGGGATTTATCGGCCTTCAATCCCATCAATTTCCCCAACACAATTTGCCGACGAATAAGGATTTCCCTCAGTTCCTCCTTCTTACTAGACCCTCTGACCCCTTTTATATCCGGAAGGTTGTTTGTGTCCTCCTTCGTGAATACCGAACCAAAGTACTTGTTCAATTGGTCTGCCATTTCTTTGTTCCCAGTTATGACTTCCCCTGATTCTGACTGCAGGGGACCTATGTTTGTCTTTACGAACCTTTTTCTCTTTACATATCTATAGAAGCTTTTGCAGTCCATTTTAATGTTCCCTGCAAGCTTCCTCTCGTACTCTATTATCCCTGCCTAATCAAACTCTTTGTCCTCCTTTGCTGAGTTCTAAATTTCTCCCAGTCTCCGGGTTCGCTGCTATTTCTGGCCAATTTGTATGCCACTTCCTTGGCTTTAATACTACCCCTGATTTCGCTTGATAGCCACGGTTGAGCCACCTTCCCTTTTTTATTCTTACGCCAGACAGGGGTGTACAATTGTTGTAGTTCATCCATGCGGTCTCTAAATGTCTGCCATTGCCCATCCACTGTCAACCCCTTAAGTATCATTCGCCAATCTATCCTAGCCAATTCACGCCTCATACCTTCAAAGTTACCCTTCTTTAAGTTCTGGACCATGGTCTCTGAATTAACCGTTTCATTCTCCATCCTAATGTAGAATTCCACCATATTATGGTCACTCTTCCCCAAGGGGCCTCGCACAATGAGATTGCTAATTAATACTCTCTCTTTACACAACACCCAGTCTAAGATGGCCTGCCCCCTAGTTGGTTCCTCGACATATTGGTCTAGAAAACCATCCCTTATGCACTCCAGGAAATCCTCCTCCACCGTATTGTTTCCAGTTTGGTTAGTTCAATCTATATGCATATTAAACTGCTGCACCTTTATTGCATGCACCCCTAATTTCCTGTTTGATGACCTCCCCAACATCACTACTACTGTTTGGAGGCCTGTAGACAACTCCCACTAGCGTTTTCTGCCCCTTGGTATTCCGTAGCTCCACCCATACCGATTCCACATCATCCAAGCTATAATGTCTTTCCTTACAATTGCATTAATTTCCTCTTTCATTTGCAATGCCACCCCGCCTCCTTTTCCTTTCTGTCTATCCTTCCTAAATATTGAATACCCTTGGATGTTGAGTTCCCAGCCTTGGTCACCCTGGAGCCATGTCTCCGTGATGCCAACCACATCGTATCCGTTAACTGCTATCTGCACAGTTAATTCGTCCACCTTATTCTGAATACTCCTCGCATTGAGGCAGAGAGCCTTCAGTCTTGCCTTTTTACCACACTTTGACCCTTTAGAATGTTGCTGCAAAGCGGCCCTTTTTGTTTTTTGCCTTAGGTTTCTCTGTCCTCCACTTTTACTCATTTCCTTTCTGTCTTTTGCTTCTGTCTCTGTTTTGTTTCCCTCTGTCTCCCTGCATTGGTTCCCATCCCCCTGCCATATTAGTTTAACTCCTCCCCAACAGCACTAGCAAACACTCCTCCTAGGACATTGGTTCCAGTCCTGCCTAGGTGCAGACCGTCCGGTTTGTACTGGTCCCACCTCCCCCAGAACCGGTTCCAATGCCTCAATAATTTGAATCCTCCCTGCTGCACCACTGCTCAGGCCACGTATTCATCTGAGCTATCCTGCGATTCCTAATCTGACTAGCACGTGGCACTGGTAGCAATCCCGAGATTACTACTTTTGAGGTCCTACTTTTTAATTTAGCTCCTCGCTCCTTAAATTCGTCTCGTAGGACCTCATCCCATTTTTATACCTATATCGTTGGTACCAATGTGCACCACGACAACTGGCTGTTCACCCTCCCTTTTCAGAATGTCCTGCACCCGCTCCGAGACATCCTTGACCCTTGCACCAGGGAGGCAACATACCATCCTGGAGTCTCGGTTGTAACCGCAGAAACGCCTGTCCATTCCCCTTACAATTGAATCCCCTATCACTATAGCTCTCCCACTCTTTTTCCTGCCCTCCTGTGCAGCAGAGCCAGCCATGGTGCCATGAACTTGGCTGCTGCTGCTCCCCCCTGATGAGTCATCCCCCTCAACAGTAATCAAAGCGGTGTATCTGTTTTGCAGGGGGATGACCGCAGGGGATCCCTGCACTACCTTCCTTGCACTGCTCTTCCTGTTGGTCTTCCGTTCCCTATCTGGCTGTGGACCCTTTACCTGCGGTAGGACCATCTCACTAAACGTGCTATTCACGTCATTCTCAGCATCATGGATGCTCCAGAGTGAATCCACCTTCAGCTCCAGTTCCACAACGCGGACCGTCAGGAGCTGCAGGCGGATGCACTTCCCGCACACGTAGTCATCAGGGACACCGGAAGCGTCCCTGATTTCCCACATAGTACAGGAGGAGCATAACACGTGTCCGAGCTCTCCTGCCATGACTTAACCCTTAGATACACTTAAATTGGCAACAATGCTAAAAGTTACTCACTGATAGAGAAAAAAGAAAAGCTACTTACCAATCACCAGCCAATCACTTACCCCCTTGGCTGTGATGTCACCTTTCTATTTCTCTCTACTTCTTTTGCCTTCTCCCTGTAGCTGCACAAGCATGCCTCCTCCTCAACGCTGCCCGAACTCCTGAACTCGCGGCCTTTTTATCGGCCTCCGACCCCGGACTGTCGCCTCCTCCTCGACGCTAATGGGACTAAAGGTGGTTAAGTCCCCTGGACCCGATGGCCTGCATCCCAGGGTCTTAAAAGAAGTAGCTGCCGAGATAGTGGATGCATTAGTTGTAATCTACCAAAATTCCCTGGATTCTGGAGAGGTCCCAGCGGATTGGAAAATCGCAAATATAACATCCCTATTTAAGAAAGGAGGGAGACAGAAAGCAGGAAACTATAAACCAGTTAGCCTAACAACTGTTATTGGAAAAATGCTGGAGTCCATTATTAAGGAAGTAGTAGCAGGACATTTAGAAAATCATAATACAATCAAGCAGAGTCAGTATGGTTTTATGAAAGGGAAATTGTGTTTGACAAATTTGCTAGAGTTCTTTGAGGATATAACGAGCAGGGTGGATAATGAGGAACCAGTAGATGTCATGTATTTGTATTTCCAGAAGGCATTCAATAAGGTGTCACATAAAAGGTTACTGCACAAGATAAGAGCTCACAAGGTTGGGGATAATATATTAGTATGGATAGAGGATTGGCTAACTAACAGAAAACAGAGAGTCGGGATAAATGGGTCACTTTCAGGTTGGCAAACTGTAACTAGTTGGGTTCCACAGGGATCAGTGCTTGGGCATCAATTATTTACAATCTATATTAATGACTTGGATGAAGGGACCAAGTGTACTGTAGCCAATTACTCACGTAATTAGGAAGGTGAATGGAATGTTGGCCTTTATTGCAAGGGGGATGGAGTATAAAAGTAGGGAAGTCCTGCTACAACTGTGCAGGGCGTTGGTGAGACAACACCTGGAGTACTGCGTACAGTTTTGGTCTCCTTATTTAAGAAGGGATGTACTTGCATTGGAAGCAGTTCAGAGAAGGTTCACTCGGTTGATTCCTCAGATGAAGGGGTTGTCTCATGAAGATAGGTTGAGTAGGTTGGGCCCGTACTCATTGGAGTTTAGAAGAATGAAAGGTGATCTTATCGAAACATATAAGATTCTGAGGCGGCTTGACAGGGTAGATGCAGAGAGGATGTTTCCCCTCGTGGGGTAATCTAGAACTAGGGGGCATAGATTCAGAATAAGGGGATCGCCCATTTAATACGGAGGTGAGGAGGAATTTCTTCTCTCAGAGGATCATGAATCTTTGGAATTCTCTGCCCCAGAGAGCTGTGGAGGCTGGGTCAGTGAATATATTTAAGGTAGAAATAGACAGATTTTTAAATGATAGGGGGGTCAAGGATTATGGGGAGCGGGCAGTGAAGTGCAGTTGAGGCCAAGATCGGATCATCCATGATCTTATTGAATGGTGGAGCAGGCTCGAGGGGCCAAATGGCCTCCTCCTGCTCCTAGTTCTTATGTTCTTTAACATCTCATCTGAACGGTGCTACCTCCAACAGTGCAGCACTTCCTCAGTACTGCACTGGAGTGTTAGCTTAGACTACGGGCTCAAGTCTCTGGAGTGCGACTTGAACCCACAACCTTCACAACTTCTAGCATAGCAGATTCCCAATGGCCCAGTGGATAATGGCAGCACTGTCTTTTCTGACGATTTTCACATTGCTGATCAGCACAGAGCTTCTCCAACATTCTAGAATGTCAGAACTTAAAGTCTCAAACGTGAATTTTAAACGAATATGCAAGTACAAATTCTAGAGAATACGGGGAACAGGGCAGGCAAATGGGATTAGCTTGTGTTAGGGATAAACACCAACACGGACTGGTTGAGCTGAATGACCTGTGTCTAAGTTGTAATTTCTATGTAGCTCGAGGGCATAAGGAGCCCAGGGACATGGGGAAGAAACAGTTCTACAGTATAAGGTGTGTGTGTGTGGGGCGTGAGTGTATGGGTGCAGGGGGAACCGACGGACATCAATGTTATTCCTAATTGGGTTTCATTTCTCCCACCAGGAAATGTGGAAATGAAAACCAGAATGTAATTGTGCTGTGTAGCGGGACAGCTGGTAGGTTGAGTACATTTTCAACTCATCTGTTTACACAGTGCTATCTAATTCAGATCAGCACTTAATTCCGACTCAAGCCAGTTCAACAGTGTCTGAGTAAATGGAGCCTTTAATTACAAACCCAAATCTTTAAGTAGTGGCTGGTGGCTTGGGAAGAAGCAGTGATGCAAATCTCTTCCCCCCAAAGGCATGAGGTGCAGCTGATCTCGCCCAGCTGTCAGCCGACTGCAGGAGCGAAGATCAGAAGAAAGGCAGGGTCCTTGACTATTTAATTCTGGGGCAATCAGGCATATGTCAGTGCAACGAAATGCCTCACGTTCAGCCTAAGTGGAGATATTTTACCTTGAACAGTTCCTGAATACCATTGCGAAATGGCTTTACAGGGACCAGGAAGTCGTAAGCTGACGCGAAGTGCTACGGCGATGATAAATGGGTCAAAATCATTGATTTAAATGTAATCGCACATCATAGTGATGAGTCCTTGATGGGCCCCTGATTTGATTGGAGGCTGCACCATTTGTCCCAGCACAGTTTCTGACCATTGACTCTATTGTTTGAGATAAATGTTTGGTCCAAATCTGTTGAAGAGATGAGGCACCGTCAAGTAATTAACAAATATCCATTTGTTCCCACCGGCTCCATTTGGAACTGCGCTGCCAGCGTGGGACACAGGTCCAGACATCAGTTTGATCTCTGAACTGTGCTGCCTCAGCTGATCTTAGCCAAGGCCACGATAGGGTGACTACAATTGGCCTCAGTGCCCTAGTGCCAGTGGGAGAGAGGGTGTCGGGGTGATTACTATGCAGTAGGCGCATGCAGGAGAGTAGATATATCAGGTGAAGTGAAGTCAAAGTCAAAGTCAGGTGAAGACAGCATTGGGCTTGACTGTGTTGCCACCCATGATCAAATAGCCCACTAACGCACATTCTCGAGGCTCCCACAGGAAGAATGGCCACTTACACACAATACCAGCGGTCAATCGGACCCTGCGTGCTCAGTGGGTTGTGGCTTCAAGTACCACTCCGGGGACTTGAGCACAACGATCTAGGCTGAGGGAGTGCTGCACTGTCGGTGGTGCTGTCTTTCAGATAAGACGTTATCCCAAGGCCCCATCTGCCCTCTCAGGTGGACGTAAAGATCCCATGGCACTATTTTGAAGAAGAGAAGGGGAGTTATCCGCGGTGTCCTGGCCAATAGTTATCCCTCAATCAACATCATTAAAAACAGATTATCTGGTCATTACCAAATTGCTGTTTGTGGGAGCTTGCTGTGCACAAATTGGCACTGCATTTCCTACATTGCAACAGTGACTGCACTTCAAAAGAAAAACCTCTGGCTATAAAGCATTCTGGGATGTCCAGTGGTTGTGAAAGGCGCTATATAAAATGCAAGTCTTTACCCTTTTTTTGTGGAATGATCCCCTAGCAACAGTCAGCATCGTCAAGAGAGGGAAAAGATGTCCCAGTTACATTGTACAGGCTGAATCTTTATTAATAGCTGTGTGTTGGAGCAGTCATGGTTTGAATGTATAACTGTTGAGTGGGTGGAAGCAGGCAAGCCCTGTGCACCTGTACTCAGAGTGCTGATTCCCAGTCTGACAGGACAGCCAGCGTTTTACAGTGACTAGATGTTCAATGGCTGTACAGTAGGTTGTTTGGATGATTAAAAAAGGAAAAAAGGCTATGCGGCGGTGAGCGGAAGTTCGGAATCTAGAGGGGCGGAAGTTGGGGGCGGGCGGAATGCCCGCCACTGTCATGACATCATCACGGTGCAGCATCATCACGGTGCAGCATCGCCACGGCTCTCCCCTTCATTTAAAGGGGCGAGCCTGCGCGACTGTTTAAGTTCGGCCCACTGGGCCACCAGGGAGGGTTTCGGCCGGGCCAGTGGCCTGGCACCCAAGAGGGGGTGCCAGGCTGCCTGTTGATGGCCCAGCCAATCCCGGGGGCAAAATTGTCAGCCCAACATGGCAGTCACCAACAAAAAAAAACATGGTGGCAGCGGCAGTATGTCCTCCCCTTTAACGAGAGCCGCACCGCCATTTTACAAGGACTACAACCTCACTGCACTGGCAGAAAAAAGCAGCTTTTGGCACCGCGCAGCGGGAGCAAGATTCTTTTTAGCGGAATTTCGACATCGGGGGAGCACATTGGCGGTGCGCGCTCTGATGACGCACCTAGGACAGATCAGCAGCAGTGGAGCAGTGGGGGGGGGGGAAAGCGGGTCACCGCCGGAATACCGCAGGACTGGAATTTCTAAAATGACAGCGATCACACAAGAAATTGGCGGCCATTGCACTCCGCAGTGTGGCCGCTGATTTCCAGCGGTAACAGGTCTTAAGGGAAGGGGGGACTTCGGCCCTAAGTGAATGGGCAAAACTGTGGCAAATGGATTTCAATGTAAGCAAATATGAGGCAATCCTCTTTGGACCTAAAAAGGATAGAGCAGGGTACTTTCTAAATGGTGAAAGACTAAAATCAGTGGAGGTGCAAAGAGACTTGAGGATCCAGGTATCCAGGGCTCAATTTCCCTCTTTGCCGATTTTTGCCACGCAGGAGGATTAACGGACGATTTTGTCGGTGCCCGATTGCACCAAAAAAAAAAAGATGCAACTTTCGGCAAAGTAAAATTTCATTTTGGCGCTGCGGTACCCGAAGTTAAGTCCGGGGTGGAGCTTCAAGTGTGTGCCAGAAAGTCTCTGAGCATGTGCGACAAAAAAAAAATCGATTTTTCCACGTGACGGGTGTGCCCGCGCATCCATAGTAAACTTCCTGGTCTGGATCAAGATCAAGATCAGATCGGAGCTGGATCTGGACATTTAAATTTTAGTTGCAAAAGATGGATCCAAAGGAAGGGGAAGGGGGAAGGGCCAAGAGATTTCTAGCAGAAGAAATTGAGCCCCTGGTAGACATCATTGAGAGGAGATGGGATGTGCTGGGGAACAAAGGAAGAATGGGACAAAAGAAACTGAAACCCTCTCTACTGGCAAAACTTTGGGACCAAGTTGCAGAAGAGTTCAATGTAGTGGCCATTACCCCGAGAAGCAGCACGCAGGTCAAAAAGAAGTGGCAGGACTTTGGCCAAGTAGTTACTGTAAGTAATATTTTTATTTATGCACTGCAATTACATTTGTAAATGTGACTAATATTTGTATGTGTGTGTGTGTGTTTGTGTGTGTGGCCACCACAGCAGAAGGACCCTCTCTTTAAAAAGTTCTATTTTCATATTTGCAGAGGAAGGTGTCACAGATCAACCAAGGAAGGTCAAAAACTGGAGGAGGTGCGCCAAGTAGGCTGCAACTAACAGCCGTGGAATGGAGAATCGCTGATATGATTCAATCTCGCAAGAGAAGATCAACCACCAATGTGGACGCTGGGCCCAGGTTACCGAGCGAGGGTTAGCCCTGCAAATTGCACAATCTGGGTTGGCATCGTGGTCTTTCAAACGAGCCCGCGCTGTGTGACCTGCGTACTAGTGTCACCCTGCCCCCTCTGCCCCCTCCCCTGCTGCTGACCAAACATCTGCTCTGTTATGTTTTCATAGAAACATAGAAACATAGAAAATAGATGCAGGCCCTTCTAACCTGCACCGCCATTCAATGAGTTCATGGCTGAACATGCAACTTCAGTACCCACTTCCTGCTTTCTCGTCATACCCCTTGATCCCCCTAGTAGTAAGGACTTCATCTAACTCCCTTTTGAATATATTTAGTGAATTGGCCTCAACAACTTTCTGTGGTAGAGAATTCCACAGGTTCACCACTCTCTGGGTGAAGAAGTTTCTCCTCATCTCGGTCCTAAATGGCTTGCCCCTTATCCTTAGACTGTGACCCCTGGTTCTGGACTTCCCCAACATTGGGAACATTCTTCCTGCATCTAACCTGTCTAAACCCATCGGAATTTTAAACGTTTCTATGAGGTCCCCTCTCATTCTTCTGAACTCCTGTGAATACAAGCCCAGTTGATCCAGTCTTTCTTGATATGTCAGTCCCACCATCCCGGGAATCAGTCTGGTGAACCTTCGCTGCACTCCCTCAATAGCAAGAATGTCCTTCCTCAAGTTAGGAGACCAAAACTGTACACAATACTCCAAGTGTGGCCTCACCAAGGCCCTGTACAATTGTAGTAACACCTCTCTGCCCCTGTACTCAAATCCCCTCGCTATGAAGGCCAACATGCCATATGCTTTCTTAACCGCCTGCTGTACCTGCATGCCAACCTTCAATGACTGATGTACCATGACACCCAGGTCTCGTTGCACCTCCCCTTTTCCTAATCTGTCACCATTCAGATAATAGTCTGTCTCTCTGTTTTTACCACCAAAGTGAATAACCTCACATTTATCCACATTATACTTCATCTGCCATGCATTTGCCCACTCACCTAACCTATCCAAGTCACTCTGCAGCCTCATAGCATCCTCCTCGCAGCTCTCACTGCCACCCAACTTAGTGTCATCCGCAAATTTGGAGATACTACCTTTAATCCCCTCGTCTAAATCATTAATGTACAGTGTAAACAGCTGGGGCCCCAGCACAGAACCTTGCGGTACCCCACTAGTCACTGCCTGCCATTCTGAAAAGTCCCCATTTACTCCTACTCTTTGCTTCCTGTCTGACAACCAGTTCTCAATCCATGTCAGCACACTACCCCCAATCCCATGTGCTTTAACTTTGCACATTAATCTCTTGTGTGGGACCTTGTCGAAAGCCTTCTCAAAGTCCAAATATACCACATCAACTGGTTTTGCACAGGTACAGATACAGAGATGTTGCAAAGATACAGAAGCTGATGCAGAAATAGAAGCAGAGCATGATCAGGAAGCAGTCAGTCCAGATATTCTTCATCAACATCAGGACGAAGATGAGCTGGAGAATGAAGGGCGGCAGGAAGACACCAATACTGAGATGTTTATATTGGAATTGGAGCCGGCGAACCCCCTGAGGGTGCCAAGCCCTTTACTGAGCGATACAACCGACGCGACATTTCATGGAGTACAGTCTGAGGCTGCGGATCCCAATGGGCTGCAGCAAGCCACACCTGGGAGATGGCCGAGGAGGGTGGGAAGGAGAGCTCAACCTGAAATGCCGTTGCACACCAGCCACCACACGGGCTTGATAGAGCTAGGTCTTGGTCCAGTGGCAAGGGTTAACCAAGACGACTGGAGACCAGCTCTGCTGCACAGACCTAGTCTGCACACATCTCGCAGTGTGGGCTGGCCCGTGCTGCCCCTGGGTCCTCGCCTCTTTTGGGCTCCGAACTCGCGCCTCTCTTGGGCTCTGATCACATCCCTCCAAGATCACTCGCCGCTCCTGCGCCCCCGACCTCGCCGCTCCAGCTGTACCTGCCCACGCTCCAATCAGTGACCTGGACCTTGGGGTAGAGGCAACAACAGGGGCAAGAGGGACACACTGCACTAAGATCTTTGAATAAGGGGGAGGAGAGATTGCTGCAGCTAGAGTTTGTTGCTGCTACTTGTTGTTTTCTTCATTGAAAAGTTTAAAGTTTGATACAACATTTTTTATTAAAGTTAAGTACAACCGTACAAATGTTTAATAAACCTCATTATTTAAAAAATAATCCTGCACATTATTTTTTAAATTAAAACAGTATAAACCAACATAACATTACGTACATTATTGTGTACATTATTTTTTCAGACTAACAGGTGCAAAGAGTCAACACTTTTGGTCCGTTTAGCCTTCAGGCAGCAAAGCGATTACGGATTAGCTGCTGACGCAAGTCTCTAGCTTATGGCTATAGATGCATGAGGCTGCCTCCTCCGCTGTCGTCCTGCAGGTTCAGGTGGTGGCATGGGTTCATCCTCCTCCTCCTCCTGCTGCTCCTCCTCCTTGTCCTCGTTGTCAGCCTCCTCCTCCTTCCCCCTCCCTTCTCCCCTCAGGAGAATCTTCAATGTCCAGTACCTGTCCCCTCGTGATGACCAAGTTGTGCAGCATGCAGCACACGATAGTGAACTGACCGACGTGGTGAGGGGCGTATAGCAGGTAGCCTCCAGAATGGTCCAGGCATCGCTGCTTCACTATGCCAATTGTCTGCTCTATGATGTTCCATGTCGTTATGTGTGACATGTTATACCGACGCTCTGGCTCAGTGCGGGGATTACGTAGGGGGGTCATAAGCCAGGTGGCGAGCCCATACCCTTTGTCCCCGAGCAACCAGCTGTGCTCTCCAGGCAGTTCCTGAAACATCACAGATATAACGCTCTCGCGTAGGATGAAAGCATCATGGATGCTGCCTGGGTATTTGGCATCCACTGCCATGATCCGGTGCAGATTGTCGCACACCAGCTGCACATTTAGGGAATGGAACCCTTTCCTGTTGCGATAAACCTCGGAGTCGTCCAAAGGTGCTCTCAAGGCGATGTGGGTACAGTCAATGGCACCCTGTACCCTGGGGAAGCCAGCAATTCTGGAGAACCCCACAGCCCTGTCTCACATTGCCTGGGTGGTCATAGGGAAATTGATGAACTGGTTCCTTTTGGCATACAGTGCAGCAGTCACCTGTCGAATGCAGCAATGTGTGGCGTGCTGCGAGATACAGCACATGTCCCAGTTGCTGCTTGAAATGAGCCAGAAGCATAGAAGGTAAGTGCTGCAGTGACCTTCACTTCCACAGGTAGGGCAGTCCTCTTGCCACTTCTTGGCTGTATGTCTGCCCTGATTAGCTGGCAGATCTCAGTGATGACCTCCTTTCTAAATCGCAGCCTGCGAATGCAGTCTGCCTCACTCAGGTGTAGGTATGAGCGCCTGTACCTGTAGATTCGATCAGGGTGTGGCCTCCTCCCCACCAATCCCCAAACGACCTGGTTTCTGCGATGTTGATGTTGTATTATCCGTCGCCTCTGCATGGCATGCATGCAAATTAACCTTATTACATGAGGCATCGTAATAGTTGCACCCATAATTATTATTCTCAATTTTGTTATTCTTGTTATTGTGAGACAGTACTCACTGAAGCACTCCCACCTTTGCTGGGTGATGCCCTAGTAGAACGGACCACACCCTGGTCTGCGCATGCGCAACACGAGGCTCTGTTGGCACACAGGAAGCAAAGAGTAAGAATAAACGAGTCCTTTTCAGAATGGCAGGCACTGACTAATGGGGTACCGCAGGGTTCAGTGCTAGGACCCCAGTTATTTACAATATATATTAATGATTTAGACGAAGGAATTGAATGTAATATCTCCAAGTTTGCAGATGACACTAAGCTGGGTGGCAGTGCGAGTTGTGAGGAGGATGCTAAGAGGCTGCAGAGTGACTTGGACAGGTTAGGTGAATGGGCAAATGCATGGCAAATGCAGTATAATGTAGCTACATGTGAGGTTATCCACTTTGGTGACAAAAACAAGAAGGCAGAATATTATCTGAATGGTGACAGATGAAGAAAAGGGGAGGTGCAACAAGATCTGGGTGTCATGGTACATCAGTCACTGAAAGTTGGCATGCAAGTACAGCACGCGGTGAAGAAGGCAAATGGCATGTTGACCTCCATAGCGAGAGGATTTGAGTACAGGAGCAGCGAGGTCTTACTGCAGTTGTACAGGGCCTTGGAGAGGCCACATCTTGAATATTGTGTACAGTTTTGGTCTCCTAATCTGAAGAAGGACCTTCTTGCTATTGAGGGAGTGCAGCAAAGATTCACCAGACTGATTCCCGGGATGGCAGGACTGACATATGAAGAAAGACTGGATCGACTAGGCTTATATTCACTGGAATTTAGAAGAATGAGAGGGGATCTCAGAAACATATAAAATTCTGATGGGTTTAGACAGGTTAGATGCAGGAAGAATGTTCCCGATGTTGGGGAAGTCCAGAACCAGGGGTCACAGTCTAAGGATAAGGGGTAAGCCATTTAGGACCGAGATGAGGAGAAACTTCTTCACCCAGAGAGTGGTGAACCTGTGGAATTCTCTACCACAGAAAGTTGTTGAGGCCAATTCACTAAATATATTCAAAAGGGAGTTAGATGTAGTCCTTAATACTAGGGGGATCAAGGGGTATGGCGAGAAAGCAGGAATGGGGTATTGAAGTTGCATGACCAGCCATGATCATATTGAATGGTGGTGCAGGCTCGAAGGGCTGAATGGCCTACTCCTGCACCTACTTTCTATGTTGCTATGAAGATGTGACACTCAGTGATTTATGGCACTTTAATTATAGCTTTTGTGAAAATGTATATGTTTGCTGCTGTGCAGTCTACGATGCACAGGTCGGAGAACATGCTGGCAGGATTGCTCCCTCGGCCAGACAGAAACACAGGAGATCAGCGCTCAACCTGGAAAGAAGTCGGGTGGAGGGGCGTGGGCGTGGAATCCAAGCGCCGAGCTCCTGTGCTTGTGTCCGGCCGACGGAACAATTCTGCCGCTGGCCGGCCGGCACTCCTCCGTCCTGTGCCTGGAGCCCCGTGAACGGAGATTCTGTGGTGGGGTGGAGTCGCAATGTGTCCTTGCCGACCCTGGCGTTGAGGTCACGGAGGAGGATCAGTTTGTTGCCTGTGGGGACGCAGAACATGGATTTTTCGAGGTTGGTGTAAAAACCCTCTTTGGCCTCATCAGTTGCATCGAGTGTTGGGGCGTATGCACTGATGACTGTGGCGCACTGGTTCCAGGATAGGGTAAGTCGAAGCGAGCCTTAAACAACAACCACACTCGGGAGCAGCAAAGCAGCATTACAGACAGCTCAAGGCTGAGGTCCAACAAAAAACCCGGGACCTAAAGAACAGGTGGTGGATGGAGAAAGCACAGGAGATACAGCACATGGCCGACAGCCATGATGTGCGAGGATTTTTCATCGCAGTCAAGGCCACCTTTGGGCAAAACACCCAAGGCCACACCCCACTGCTGGCCAAGAACGGGGAAACACTCATCAAGGACACCGAGGCAGTCAGGGCCCACTGGAAGGAGCACTTCGAAGATCTCGTCAGTTGAGACTCTGCCTTTGACTCGAGTGTTCTCGACTCCATTCCGCAGCATGCTACCCGCCACCACCTCAGTGAGACTCCAAAACTGCACGAGGTAGAAAAAGCCATAAGACAGCTAAAAAATAACAAGGCTACGGGTGCGGACGGAATCCCTGCTGAGGCATTGAAGTATGGCGGAGAGGCACTGCTGGTGCGAATACACGACCTCATCTCACATCTGGAGGGAGGAGAGCATGCCGGGGGATCTCAGAGTTGTTGTAATCGTGACCATCTTTTAAAAAGGGGACAAATCCGACTGCGGCAACGACAGAGGAATCTCCCTGCTATCAGCCACTGGGAAAGTCTTCGCTAGAGTCCTCCTCAACCGTCTTATTCCCTGTGGCCGAGGAGCTCCTCCCGGAGTCACAGTGCGGATTTCGTCCCCCACGGAGCACAACGGACATGATATTTGCAGCGTGACAGCTGCAGGAAAAATGCAGGGAACAGCATCAGCCCTTATACATGGCCTTCTTCGACCTTACAAAGGCCTTTGACACTGTCAACCGCGAGGGTCTATGGAGCGTCCTCCTCCGTTTCGGATGCCCCCAAAAGTTCGTCACCATCCTCCACCTGCTCCACGACGACATACAGGCCGTGATCCTTACCAACGGATCCATCACAGACCCAATCCACGTCCGGGCCGGGGTCAAACAGGGATGTGTCATCGCCCCAACCCTTTTCTCAATCTTTCTCGCCGCCATACTCCACCTCATAGTCAACAAGCTCCCCGCTGGAGTGGAACTAAATTACAGAACCAGTGGGTACCTGTTCAACCTTCGCTGTCTCCAGGCCAGATCCAAGACCACCCCAATCTCTGTCGTCGAGCTACAGTACGTGGACGACGCCAGCGTCTGCCCACATACAGAGGCCGAACTCCAGGACATAGTCGACATATTTACTGAGGCATATGAAAGCATGGGCCTTACGCTAAACATCTGTAAGACAAAGGTCCTCCACCAGCCTGTCCTCACTGCGCAGCACTGCCCCCCAGTCATCAAGATCCACGGCGTGGCCCTGGACACCGTGGATCATTTCCCATATCTCGGGAGCCTCCTATCAACAAGTGCAGGCATCGACGATGAGATCCAACACCGCCTCCAGTACGCCAGTGCAGCCTTCAGTCACCTGAGGAAAAAAGTGTTTGAAGACCAGGCCCTCAAAACTGCCACCAAGCTCATGGTCTACAGGGCTGTAGTAATACCCGCCCTCCTGTATGGCTCAGAGACATGGACCATGTACAGCAGACCCCTCAAGTTGTTGGAGAAATATCACCAATGATGTCTCTGCAAGATCCTACAAATCCCCTGGGAGGACAGGCGCACCAACATTAGTGTCCTCGTCAAGGCCAACATCCCCAGCATTGAAGCATTCACCACACTCAATCAGCTCCGCTGGGCAGGCCACAAAGTTCGCATGCCAGACACGAAACTCCCAAAGCAAGTGCTCTACTCGGAACTCGTCCACGGCAAACGAGCCAAAGGTGGGCAGCAACGCTACAAGGATACCCTCAAAGCCTCCCTGATAAAGTGCGACATCCCCACTGACACCTGGGAGTCCCTGGCCAAAGACCGCCCTAAGTGGAGGAAGTGCATCCGGGAGGGCGCTGAGCACCTCGAGTCTCAACGTC
Source organism: Pristiophorus japonicus (assembly GCF_044704955.1). Classification (NCBI taxonomy): domain Eukaryota; kingdom Metazoa; phylum Chordata; class Chondrichthyes; family Pristiophoridae; genus Pristiophorus; species Pristiophorus japonicus. The sequence continues at coordinate 23,225,952 of NC_091985.1, forward strand.
GAGAGCATGCAGAAATCAAGCGCAGATAGCGGAAAGAATGTGCAGCAAACCCGTCCCACCCACCCCTTCCCTCAATGACTATCTGTCCCACCTGTGACAGAGTCTGTGGCTCTCATATTATAGTGTTCAGCCACCAAAGAACTCACTTCAGGAGTGGATGATGGAGTCGCAATTTTCCCATTCTCAAAAATATTCTGTGGAAAAAATTAATTTTCTGAGTTCCCTCTGCAAAAATCATCATGAATTTGTATTTTAAATTGCCTTCTTCTCTTGTTCCAAAAACTCAGAAATATACTCAGCGCCGAGTTCCTTAACTTAACGTAGGGTTTTTCTGATCAGTACTTAAAGCCACTCTGCAGAGTCCTGAAAAAAATCGGTGTTGGTGAAAATCGATTAAATGGCCAAAATCGGCATGGAAATCAGTTTTCAACCAGACCTGCTCCAAAAAATCTGCCGTACGAAAAATCTGGCGCTGACAGTCGCTGCTGGCGTACAAACATTGAGGAAAGTTGCAAAATCATGATAGCTCCAAAAATAATCAGCGGACGGCAAAAAAACAGTGCCCAATGGTGGCGAAAATTGAGCCCTATGATCATTAAAATGTCACGAACAGGTTTAGAAAATAATCAAAAAGGCTAATGGAATGTTGGCCTTTATATCCAGAGGGCTAGAATACAAGGGGGTAGAAGTTATGGTGCAACTATACAAAGCCCTGGTTAGACCACACCTGGAGCACTGGGAGCAGTTCTGGGCACCACAACTTAGGAAGGATATATTGGCCTTGGAGGGAGTGCAGCGTAGGTTTACCAGAATGATACCCGGACTCTAGGGGTTAAGTTATGAGGAGAGATTACACAAACTAGGGTTGTATTCCCTATGATTTAGAAGATTAAGGGATGATCTGATCGAAGTTTTCAAGATATTAAAGGGAACAGATAGGGTAGGTCGAGATAAACTATTTCCACTGGTTGGGAATGGTAGAAGGGTGGTAGAAATTTGGAACTCTCTTCCGCAAACGGCAACTGATGCTAGATCAATTGTTAATTTTAAATCTGAGATTGATAGCTTTTTGTTAACCAAAGGTATTAAGGGATATGGGCCAAAGGCGGGTATATGGAGTTCGGTCGCAGATCAGCCATGATCTCATTGAATGGCGGAGCAGGCTTGAGGGGCTGAATGGCCTGCTCCTGTTCTTATGTTCCCTGCTCTTCTTGGATATAGAGCCATGGGATTTTTGACATCCACCTGAGGGAGCAGACAGGGCCTCGGTTTAAGGTCTCATTCAAAAGACAGCACCTCCGACAGTGCAGCACTCCCTCAGCATTGCACTGGAGTGTCAGGCTAGATTTTTGTGTTCAAGTTTCTGGAGTGGGACTTGAACCCATAACTTCTAACTCAGAGGCGAGGGTGCTACCCACTGTGCCACACTAACCACGTGAGAACATTTCTCCTGGGAAGCCTCGCTACTGGTGCCACCTTCCAATATATTCCAAAATTGGCAGATTTCAACGACCTGCGGATATTGGTATCAACATCCTCTGTGACTGTAACCATGGTGCACTATCCTTTCTCCTCCAACACCTCTTCTTCATTGTCCAGCTGAATGGGACGGCCCTCGCCTGGTTTCGCTCTTACCCATCCAGTCATAGCCAGAGAACCTCCTGCAATGTTATGTCTTCCCACCCCCACCCCATGACCTCTGGAGTCTCCCAAGGATCTATCCTTGTCTCCCCTCCTATTTCTCATCGACATGCTGCCCCTCAGCGACATCATCCAAAGGCATGCCATCAGGGGCCACCCAGCTTTACCTCACCACCAGCTCCTCCACCCCTCCTCTGCCTCTGCATTGTCAGAATTGCTAGTCCCATACCCAGTCCTGGATGAGCTGCAATTTCCTACAATTAAACATTGGGAAGGCTGAAGCTATTCACTTCTGTACCCACCACAAACTCTACCATCGCCACTGATTCCATCCCCCTTCCTGGCCATTGTCTCAGGCTGAACCAGACGATTTGCAACCTCGCCGTCCTATTGATTGCCATTGGATAGCGACCAGAAGAAGGAACCCTGGGTAATTTTTAACCCTCTCCTCGACTCCCACGGCCAACTGTCCAATTGTGCTGCTCCAGTTGCAATCTGGGAGAGTGAGGGCGGTGGGGGGGAGGGGGGGGGGGTGCGGGCAGGGAGCAGGGGACAAATTTTGATTGTCCCAGCTGAATTGGGATTAGACCAATAATGGTGGGGGTGGGAGAAAATACATGGGGAATGTTCATAAATGTTGTTAATATTTTTCTGGTTTGTTTTCTTATGGTACTTGTAGTATATGTTTTGTATTTTTGAAATAAGTGTTTGAAAGTTCCCTCTTAAATAAATTGAGCAAATGGCCATTATAGTAAATATGAACAGGATTAACGAGACTTTGAGCTCTTCTACTTCAACCGAGGAAATGGTCTGAATTTCACATGCTTGTTCCACCCAATAAACTGTTCAACAGTTGGTTCACTTTGTAAGTTGGAGTCAACGACTATGTGCGTGCAGTGATTTGTTTTAAACATACCATTATATGGGAGGGGGATCAGATGTGACTTTGACACCACTGCACCAGAATGAAGTGCTGCTTGAAGTTTTACACTGGCCCAAATGGACGAAGAAAGCATTATTTAAGCTCCTGCCATGGCATTTGTGCTGACCATATGGAGCTTCTGTTTGTTCAGCAGGACAAGGGTGAAAAGCTTACAAAGACAGAGAAAAAAATTCCAATAGGCTCTCCCACGAGCTCAGTGGGTTGACGCAGTGAGTAGTGAGCAGCGATGTTCCAAATTCTATCTGCGCTGGGCCCAGTATGCTCTCCAGGATTGTGGAGCAGTTTTGGGTGCCACAACTGGTTTCAGCGTCCTTGGATGAGGGAGGCTCCCCGTTCCAATTCGCTATCGAGAAGCCCATTCCCTGCATGCGTGGACATAATGTGTGGCACCCCTCACCATCGCACAGCTTCCCAAGCATCACCCTCTAGGCTCACAAAGGAATTGGATGAGTTAGCAGAGAGCAACTGGAGCCATCATCATCACAGATAGTCCCTCGAAATCGAGGAAGACTTGCTTCCACTCTTAAAGTGAGTTCACAGGTCGCTGTACAGTCCAATACGGGAATTACAGTCTCTGTCACAGGTGGGACAGACAGAGGTTGAAGGAAAGGGTGGGTGGGGAGTCTGGTTTGCCGTACGCTCCTTCCGCTGTCTGCGCTTGCTTTCTGCATGCTCTCGGCGATGAGACTCAAGGTGCTCAGTGCCCTCCCGGAAGCTCTTCCTCCACTTAGGGCGGTCTTTGGCCAGGAACTCCCAGGTGTCGGTGGGGATGTTGCATTTTATCAAGGAGGCTTTGAGGGTGTCCTTGAAACGTTTCCTCTGCCCACCTGGGGCTCGCTTGCCGTGTAGTTCCGAGTAGAGCGCTTGCCTTGGGAGTCTTGTGTCAGGCATGTGAACAATGTGGCCCGCCCAACCGAGCTGGTCGAGTGTGGTCAGTGCTTCGATGCTGGGGATGTTGGCCTGATCAAGGACGCTAATGTTGGTGCATCTGTCCTTCCAGGGGATACCTCAGCAAGGAGTCAACACCATCAGGGGAACGAGGGGAGAAATTCAGCAAGAGGAATAGTCTCAAGTGATTGCAGGTTTATAGTGAATCAATAGCTGTATAATGGGATTTAGTTAAAATAACCATTTCAACACATTGACATACCCAGCCACCACCACCCAGGAGGCAGCTTGGTTGGCTTCAATTATTGACAATTCAACGCTCCAGTTTGATTGGAACTCTGAAAGTAACATTTTGAACAGCACGCCGTGACTGGCAATCTTCCGGTTTCTGCTAAATCACACCGCACCTCTGACAGTTCTTGGAGCCAGGGGCATTGGTGTTCATCAGACATGTGCTATCGTGCCCCAAAGAGAACCTACCTCCTTTTTCTGCCAGGTGCTGACCCTGGGCTATGGTTCCATGGTCATCGGCAGCCTCCCAGTGCCTCAGCATAGTGATTCTTCATGTATGATGGTCAGCAGGATATTCAACTGCGAAGCAGATCACAACAGCCCACACCTGTCCTTAGCCAATGCCCATACATCAAGGGGTCACCAGATAGCAATCAGGCAGGTGAACCTATTCTGATTTACCCCTTCCTCACACACAATCACTGACATTAATTGTAGTGACTCTACCTCTGCCTTGCTGAGATCAGCTATCTCAGCACCAACTAGGGATTGAACATGGGCCTGTCTCATCTGTATGGCTTAGCTATGTAGCTCAGTGGCTAATACTCTCGCCCGAGTCAGAAGGTTATGGGTTCTAAGCCCCACTTCAGACTCTTGAGCATATAATCCAGGCTGACACTCCTAGTGCAGTACTGAGGGAGGGCTGCACTGTCAGAGGTAACATCTTTTGGATGAGACGTTGAACCAAAGCCCTGTCTACCCTCTCAGGTGGATATAAAAGACCCGAAGAAGAGCAGGGGAGTTATCCCCAGTAGTTCTGGCCAATATTTATCCCTCAACCAACATCACTAAAACAGATTATCTGGTCATTTATCTCAGTGCTGTTTGTGGGATCTTGATCGGCACAAACTGGCTGCTGTGTTTCCTGCATTACAACACTTTATGTAACCTGTGGTTTGCTCCATTACAAGTGACCACACTTCAAAAATCCTTCATTGGCTGTAAAGCACTTTGGAGTATCCTGAGGTTGTGAAAGGTGCTATATAAATGCAAGTCTTTTTCACTGCATTAGCCAATCCCAACATTGCATTGTTGTATCAACACTTGATAAGGTGGAATTTTCACTCTTAGACTGCAGAGTTATCACCGTTATCAGCTTGTGCTGTACTGCCATAATATGAAACGTTGGAACCACAAAAACATTGCACAGAAATCCAAGATAGTCAATAGGTCTCAAGATTTGTTCCTTCTATGAACCAAAAACTAGCTGCAAATTTTCATAGTGCAAAGGTCAAGCTTGCTGTTATCGTACCAGAGCATAACAAAAACTTACATTTGTATTGAGCCATTAAATAGTAAAACATCCCCAAAGTGCTTCATAGGAGCGTTATCAAACATAAATTGACACCAAGCCACATAAGGAGATATTAGGACAGGTGACCAAAAGCTTGGTCAAACGGGCAGGTTTTAAGGAGCGTCTTAAAGGAGGAGGAAGAGGCGGAGAGGTTTAGGAAGGGAATTCCCTAACAGAGTGAATGAATGAGAAGCAATGGGATCCCCTAGTTTGAATGGCCATAGGGGAATCTCTCATAGGAGAAACAGTGTAGAATTTTATTCTGCACAAGCTACTGCCCATGCTGGTAGAACAGTAGTCACACTGCTGATCGAAATGCTGGGTGATTGCAGGGTCAAGGAATAGAGTGATTCAGTCCTGTCTGCACGTAGCTTTAACTGAATCACACATATGAGTGAAGTTATTGTGTATGCAAGCACTCTCTTAATGACTCCACAAGGCAGGGATATGGCACTTGAACTGTATTGATTTTAGTCTTTTTTTAGTCCTTTATTGCAGCTCCTAGAGTGAGGACACCAAGAGAGGAGCTCCCTTTTATACTGGTTTACCTGCAATGTACAGGTGACCCTTAGGTCTCCAGCAGCAGCACCCTCTGGTGTACAGGTATGGTATGTACAGGGTGAAGTTACATTCAGGTCTAGTGTTAGAGTACAACATTAACATGCATACATAACGACACTCCCCCCAAAGCCTTTCCCAAATCCTTATTGCCATGACATGGGGAGGTGATCAGTAGTGGGTTGTGGGAGGTTGTGGTGAGGGTTGTGTGGGTGTCATTGTGATCCCTGTGCTCATGGCTGCACTCATCCATTTCCCCCCCCCCCCTCATACAAAGACCAAGTGTGTGTCACTGTTGGAGGATTCCGCAGTGGTGGAGCAAGTGCTATGGGTAAGGTACATACACTGTAAAATGGGTAGGTGGTTGCGTTTGGTGGTGGGCAGGGCCACAGGGCTGTGTGGGCTCCTTGTCCTCCATTGGTGGTGGAAGTCTGGGCATCCCAGGGTGCGCCAGGAAAGCTGGAAGGTACTGGCCTCTTGCCCCCAGTGCTGGCCCTGGTGGCCAGGGGGTGCAGGGCCGATCTGGGGCAGATTGCCAGTGGTGGTGGCTGTGCTGCCCATTGACCACTGTCCCTGCAGTGGGCCTGCTCTCACTGAGTGTGTGTGAGCCCTTCCTGGGGCATCACATTGGTCCCAAAAGTGCAGGCTACATGACCAGGTAGCCCGCTGGACCTGGGGGTCTCCCACGGGGGGTTTCCTCTGGCATTGACATTATACCTGTAGAACCCGGTATCATCTATCATTCTACCTTTAGCATACATGACACATTGGCTCCGATCGCAACTAGTCGACTCGACATCGAGACTGGAACCCCATTGATGTCCACTTCCATCTTCCACGGGGAACTCTTGGAGGAGCAGGTATATATTCTGTACTCTTCTTCCAGGCGCTGAGCCACTTCGTCTTCATCGGCGCTGGAGCCCGGGTGATTGGCCGACTCTTCAGCGACTCGGTGAGTAAAACTTTTTCTACACATTCGTTGAAGGTGACCTTTAGTGTTACAGCCTTTGCAGGTATAGTCTTTGTAGCGGCACCAGTGGGCCCTGTGGTTTCCTCCACAACGCCAGCACGGTGCTAGCCGGTTGGCCCCATGTGGCGGATTCAGGGTTGCGGGACTCGGGGCAGCAGTCTTGCCTCTGAAAGTCGCCATTCTGTTCACTGTGCTCGTCGGGTTAGAGTCCTGGGTATGGGTCATCATCCGTTTGGAGTCGCAGACCGAAATCATGAAGGCCTGGCTCACTTTGATTGCCTTCTGCAGGGTGACCGTAGTGTCCGCAGAGAGCAGTTTATGGAGGAGGCCCTCGTGGCCGATTCCAATAACGAAGATGTCCCTTAGTGCTTCGGTGAGGTGGTCGCCAAAATCACATGGTGCAGCCAATCGTCTCAGGTGTGCAGCATATTTTGCGATTTTTTGGCCTTCGGGCCGCCAGTGAGTGTAAAACCGGTGCCTGGCTGTGAGGATGCTCTCTTTGGGTTTAAGTTACGAGCTTTGCATAGGACTTGGTTGTCATCTTTGCTGGGGCTAGCAGGTCCCTGATGAGGCGATGGATAGTGGGCCCACAATTGCTGAGCAGGATGGCTCTGCGTTGTTCGCCAACGAGATTGATGAGTCCCCAGCCAGGTTGTTCGCAATGAAAAAGTGTTCTAGCCTTTCCACGAAGGCATTCCAATCTTCCCCCATCAGCGAATTGTTGGAAGTTGCTTAGGTTAGATATGTTGTGCGTGGAAATTCATAACCTCGTCACCAGTTATTGTGTATGTAAGCACTCTCTTAATGGCTCCACGAGGCAGGGGTATGGCACTTGAACTGTAGTGACTTTAGTCCTTTATTGCAGCTCCTAGAGTGAGGACACCAGGAGGTGAGCTCCCTTTTATACTGGGTTACATGCAGTGTACAGGTAACCCTTAGGTCTCCAGCAGCAGCACCCTCTGGTGTACAGGTATGGTATATACAGGGTAAAGGTACATTCAGGTCAAGTGTTACAGTACAACATTAACATGCATACATAACAGAAATAATGGGAGATTACAGACTATTGGAGGAGAGCAAAGCCAAGTTTCACAGCTACCTCACTTATGAAATGAATTTAGTTCTGTACATGGCGTGTAGTATTAAATTGGGTACATGTAATATCATTGGGTACAGCCCCTGCAGAAACCCAGAATCCACACTCAGTTGGGAGACAACACGGTAACTGATGTACAAAATGTATTTTTCCAAGTACACCTCTACCATTTTCTAAACAATGTCCTCACAATTCAGACACTTGTGTGACTTATGAATAAGCTCACATGTCACTCTTCCAACTCTAGTCTAAGGAGACCCACAAACCCCCCCAACCCCCCATGCCTGATCCACCATCAGTGGCATAATCTTCAGCCATCACACTCCCATCCTCTGGGATTCTCTTCCTGAACCCATCTGCCTGCTTCGTCTCTTACCAACTTCAAAAAACTACTTGATCCCACCGTCCCCTTTTGAACATGGGTTCAGCCAACCTCCCCCCCTGCACCCCCCCCCCCCCCACCCCACCCCTTAACTTCCAATCTTCTGTTTAGGGGCTTCCTGTAAATTTTGTTACACAAGGGTTTTAAGGGATAGAGAACCAAGATGGGTGGAAGGAGTTAAGATACAGAACAGCCATGATCTCATTGAATGGCGGAACAGGCTTGAGGGGCTGAATGGCCTCCTTCTATACCTATGTTCCTAAAATGTCCGGGGACGTTTTATGACTTACATAGGATATACAGCACAGAAACAGGCCTGTCGGCCCAATCAGTCCATGCCGGCGTTTATGCTCCACTCGAGCCTCCTCCTGTCTTTCCTCATCTAAATCTATCAGCTTAACCCTCTACTCCCTTCTCCCTCATACGCTTGTCTAGCCTCCCCTTAAATGCATCTATACTATCCACTTCAACCACTCCCTGTAGTAGCGAGTTCCACATTCTCATCATTCTTTGAGTAAAGAAGTTTCTTCTGAATTCCTATGGGATTTCTTGGTGACTATCGTATATTGATGGCCTCTAGCTATGCTCATTTTTAGAGTGGGAGCAACTCTTCCTCGATTTCGAAGGACTGCCTATGATGATGACCCCAGAAGTGGAAACACTCTCTCAAAACCTTTGATAATTTTAAAGACCTCTATTAGGTCATCCCTCAGCTTTCTTTTTGCAAGAGAAAAGAAACCCAGCCTGTTCATCCTTTCCTGATATGTATACTCTCGCATTTCTGGTATCATCCTTGTAAATCATCTTTGCACCCTCTCCAATGACTCAATATCCTTTTTATAATATGGCGACCAGAACTCTACGCAGTACTCTATGTGTGATCTAACCAATGTTCGATACAGGTTTAGCATAACTTCCCTACTTTTCAATTCTATGTCTCTAGAAATAAACCCTAGTGCTTGGTTTGCTTTTTTATGACCTTGCTAACCTGTGTCGCAACTTTTAGTGAGTTTATGTATTTGTACTCCGAGATCCCTTTGTTCCTCTTCCCCACCCAGACTCGCACCCTCCAAGTAATAAGTGACCTCCCTATTCTTTCTACCAAAATGTAATGCCTCACATTTATCAGGGTTGAACTTTATTTGCCAATTATATGTCCATTCTGCAAGTTTTTTAATGTCCTCCTGTAATTTATTGCAGCCCTCCTCAGTATTGACTATCGCCCCCTATTTGGTGTCATCCACAAATTTAGAAATTATGTTTTTGATTCCAAAGTCTAAATCGTTAATATAAATTGTGAACAGCAGTAGTCCCAGCACTGATCCTTGTGGAACACCACTACCAACCTTCTGTCACTGTGAATAGCTACCCTTTACTTCTACTTTAAGAGAGAGAAACACAGAGAGAGGCAGAGAAAGAGAGAGGGGTAGAGAGAGAGGCAAAGAGTGAGAGGCAGAGAAAGAGAGGGGCAGAGAGAGAGAGAGGGGCAGAGAGAGAGGCAGAGAAAGAGAGGGGCAGAGAGAGAGAGAGAGAGAGGCAGAGAGAGAGAGAAAGGGGCAGAGAGAGGGGGCAGAGAGAGAGAGAGAGACAGAGAGAGAGGGGCAGAGAGAGAGAGGGGCAGAGAGAGAGAGAGCAGAGAGAGAGACAGAAAGAGAGAGAGTGAGGCAGAGAGAGAGAGAGAGGTAGAGAGCAGAGAGAGAGACAGAAAGGCAGAGAGAGGCAGACAGAGAGTGAGGCAGACAGAGAGAGAGAGTGAGGCAGAGAGAGAGGGACAGAGAGAGAGAGAGAGAGAGCAGAGAGAGACAGAAAGGCAGAGAGAGGCAGACAGAGAGAGAGAGGCAGAGAGAGAGAGAGACAGAAAGGGCTTGCAGAGTGAAAGCTGTGGGTTTTACCTTATTGACAGCTCCACATTTAAACTAGGCGTAGACATTCCCTTTACGCAAAACATTTGGTTTCTTATTTCGCAGGGGCTCCTGGTTTGTTGCGTTTACATTCCAATTAAAGAAGTAATTTATAGATCAGATTGGGGAGTGAGTATTGTTATTTTCTCAATAGGTGAGGTGAGCCATACTTATTCTCGATTTGTAAGCAGGCCCTTTTGTTCCTAATCATAGGCTTCTTCTGTTTCATTGTTTTAGTCGTGCTACCACAGATTGAGGAACACTGGGAAACAGTGCCCAGGCAATAAGGCCTGGCACCCGACCTCATTGAAGCTGACCTTCCGACACAAGCAGCTCACAAATGGGATCAGCTAGTGTGTGTTGTTACCTCCTGTACAGCGAGTGAAAGCACTCCCCATGCACCTCTACCCCCTTTTCATGGGGATTAAACAGAGCTGGACGTCACATCAGCTGCTACAAGGGCAAGAGGTACAAGCTGGATGGGTGAAGGTTGGTGAAGCAATCCAAACTCGGAATCAAAGTCAATTGGACACAAATGCTGGAGGCTGTAATCAGTTCAAAGGAAGAACGAACTTGCATTCATATAGCGCCTTTCACATCCTCTGGATGTGCCAAAGCGCTTTACAGCCAATGAAGCACTTTTGAAGTGTACAAAACACGGCAGCCAACTTGCGCACAGCAAGATCCCACAGACAGCAATGAGCTGCATGTCTAGATAATGTCCAAGAAATTCGGGCGCTTCTGTTCACTTCCTGACTGCGCAGATACCAGACCACACCTGAGTGGTAACTTGGCAGAGCGGATCCCTCGCCCCTTGTGGAACCCGCCTGATTTCCATTCGGTTGAAATGATAGGTGATCCGCTCTGCCAGTTTTCCAGCCAGGGTGGGGCAAGTGGAAAATTAACCCACCCTCTGCCATCATCCTGCTCCCCCCTACGTTTCCCGCATCCCCGGGTGCCAGTCAGACTTGTGTCAGTACCAAGGTTGACCAGACTCCATTTGGTTGTGTCAGCTGCAGCTGTTCTAACTGGAGCAGACACAAATCGAAAGCCTCATTTCCTCGTGCAGAGTGTGAGGGGGAAGGTGCACATCACAGGATGGGAGCCAGTGGCAGACATATGGCCCTGTCTGTCCTCAGTGTGTGAAAGGCCTTGCCTTCAGGTAACCATGGTAACGTGGGTGTGTCAGTCCTGCTGACCCCCAGTGCTCACACTCTATCCACCCTCTGCACAGGCAGTCCCAGAGACCAGCGACTAAAAGGTTGTGCCAAAAAGGGTGAGAGTGGCACTCTGAGCATCTCCTCACTAGACAGCCATCATTTTATCATCATCATCATAGGCATCGAGGAAGACTTGCTTCCACTCCTGAAGTGAGTTCTTTGGTGGCTGAACAGTCCAATACGAGAACCACAGTCTCTGTCACAGGTGGGACAGACAGTTGTTGAGGGAAGGGGTGGGTGGGACTGGTTTGCCGCATGCTCCTTCCGCTCGCTGCCTGCGCCCTCCCGGATGCACTTCCTCCACTTAGGGCGGTCTTTGGCCAGGGACTCCCAGGTGTCAGTGGGGATGTTGCACTTTATCAGGGAGGCTTTGAGGGTGTCCTTGTAACATTTCTGCTGCCCACCTTTAGCTCGTTTGCCATGAAGGAGCTCCACACAAAGCGCTTGCTTTGGGAGTCTCGTGTCTGGTATGTGAACAATGTGGCCTGCCCAGTGGAGCTGATTGAGTGTGGTCAATGCTTCGATGCTGGGGATGTTAGCCTGGACAAGGACGCTGATGTTGGTGCATCTGTCCTCCTAGGGGATTTGTAGGATCTTGCGGAGACATCGTTGGTGGTATTTCTCCAGCGACTTGAGGTGACTACTGTACATGGTCCATATCGCTGAGCCATACAGGAGGGCAGGTATTACGACAGCCCTGTAGACCATGAGCTTGGCAGTAGTTTTGAGGGCCTGGTCTTCAAACATTCTTTTCCTCAGGTGGCCGAAGGCTGCACTGGCGCACTGGAGGCGATGTTGAATCTCATCGTCCATGCCTGCTCTTGTTGATAGGAGGCTCCCGCGGTATGGGAAGTGGTCCACGGTGTCCAGGGCCGTGCTGTGGATCTTGATGACTGGGGGGCAGTGCTGTGCATCGAGGACAGGCTGGTGGAGGACCTTTGTCTTACAGATGTTTAGCGTAAGACCCATGCTTTCGTACAGCATGGAGCATCTTCTCACTAGACAGCCATTATTTTACAGAGAATTGCCAAATCACCTGAAGGAATACAGGAGTGTTGGCAAAATATAAATTTGCACACACTGGGGTTAAATCACCGGTGCCAGATTGTACCAAAACCAGGGGGAATTCGGTACCAAGTTTCATCCATCAGATATTAATTTAAGAGTTGGGATTCCAGCTCACCAGCTTTACGCATTGTTAATGAATCTTGGTCCCTCTCCAGAGACTTGAGCACAAAAATCTAGGCTGACTCTCCAGTGCAGTGCTCAGGGAGTGCTGTACTATTGGAGGTGCTGACTTTTGTATAAGACATTAAACCAAGGTCCCGTCTTCCCTCTCACGTGGATGTAATCGATCCCAAGGCACTATTTCAATGAACAGCAGGGGAGTTATCCCCAGTGTCCTGGCTATTATTTATCCTTCAATCAACCTCACTGATACAGATTATCTGCTCATTGTCTCATTGCTGTTTGTGGGAGTTTTCAGTGCGCAAATTGGCAGCCACGTTTCCTACATTACAGCAGTGACTACACTCCAAAAAATGCTTAATTGGCTGTAAAGCACTTTGGGATGTCCTGTGGTTATGAAAGGCGCTATATAAATGCAAGTCCTTTTTTACTTATTGTTCTCAATGCAGGTATTAACAACCAATCTCCCAGTGCTGATCAGGACAGTATTATCAAGAAAGAACATCCTTCCATTTATAAATGGGTGGCTTTTCATGTTCAATAGACATCCCAAAGCATTTCACTGCCAACAGGTTATTTGTGAAGTGTAGTCACTATTACGGAAGGCAATTTGCGTTTAGCCGAGTCCTTCATACAGCAATGGGAGAAATGACAGGACAATCTGTTTCTTGGGGGTGTGGGCTGAGGGAGGAATTCTGGCTGAAACAGCGTAAGAGTTCTCTGTTCTTTGTCAACTAATGCCAGGGGCATTTTCACATCTGCCTGAGCGGGGCAGGCAGGAGTGAGGTAAACGTAGGAAACTGCTCCAATACTTTGGTGTCTCAGCTTCTGTGACAATAGCAGAGCCCAGCATACTGGTCCCTGACTACAAGTTGTAAAAGTGGGACAGCAGCATACAGCAATTACTCCCCATCCCCCCATCGCCCCTTCCCCCAAACCCAATGCAAAAGTTGCAAAAGGGACGATTTAATTGGGTTTGTAGGTCAGGGTGGACCACAGCTTTTAAATCAACATCTGTGCAATCTGGCCCTGGCGAAAAGGTGTCGAGAGAAACTTTCCCATGGTCACTCGTGTGATTTCTTCCAAGCACCTGCTGGTATAACTGGCACTGGAGAGCTTTCAAGTGATAATCAATTCACGCCAAGCTGTACACATGGTAAACAGATTACCGAAGGTGTGAAGCCAAAGGCTGAGGTCAGAATTACACCGTTTCTAGACACTGAATAAAACAAGTCCCTCAGGACTGATGCAAATTATTCAAACTCAAACTTCTCTGGTAATTTTACCCTCCCCCCCCGTTATTTGATTGAACCATCTCTCGTGGGTCTGTGACATGCTGGGGCAACTGGTCAATTTTTAAAATCTCATAATACTCCTGTGAAGCGCCTTGCGATGTTTCACTACTTTAAAGGTGCTATATAAATACAAGTTGCTGTTGTTGGTGCTTTGGAATCTAGAATCATTTACCCAAAGGGTAGATTCTACAGTATCGACCAGTAACACAGACACTAACAGCAGTAAGGCTGTAAGGAGGAGGGCTCCAGGAGTTGAAGGTATGAGGAGAGAACTTACTGCTCAGATTTATTGGCGGGGGGGGAGGTAAATTTAATCTAACTCGCCAAGCAGGAATCCTATGGGATCAGGTGGAACGCCAGCTTTACACCCGCCCAATATTTCTCTCCATTAACTTCAGTGGAGAGTAAGTTTGGGCGGTGTTAAAAACAGTGGTACACCCGACCCCATCATTTCCTGAAACATAGAAATATAGAAAATAGGTGCAGGAGTAGACCATTCGGCCCTTCGAGCCTGCACCGCCATTCAATATGATCATGGCTGATCATTCCCTCAGTACCCCTTTCTTGCTTTCTCTCCATACCCCTTGATTCCCTTTAGCCATAAGAGCCATATCTAACTCCATCTTGAATATATCCAATGAACTGGCATCAACAACTCTCTGCGGCAGGGAATTCCACACGTTAATAACTCTCTGAGGGAAGAAATTTCTCCTCATCTCAGTCCTAAATGGCCTACACCTTATCCTAAGACTGTGTCCCCTGGTTCTGGACTTGCCCAACATCAGGAACATTCTTCCTGCATCTAACCTGTCCAGTCCCGTCAGAATCTTATACGTTTCTATGAGATCCCCTCTCATCCTTCTAAACTCCAGTGTATAAAGGCCCAGTTGATCCAATCTCTCCTCATATGTCAGTCCTGCCATCCCTGGAATCAGTCTGGTGAACCTTCGCTGCACTCCCTCAGTAGCAAGAATATCCTTCCTCAGATTAGGAGACCAAAACTGAACACAATATTCCAGGTGAGGTCTCACCAAGGCCCTGTACAACTGCAGTAAGACTTCCCTGCTCCTATACTCAAATCCCCTAGCTATGAAGGCCAACATACCACTTGACTTCTTCACCGCCTGCTGTACCTGCATGCCAACTTACAATGACTGATGGACCATGACACCCAGGTCTCGTTGCACCTCCCCTTTTCCTAATCTGCCGCCATTCAGATAATATTCTGCCTTCGTGTTTTTGCCCCCAAAGTGGATAACCTCACATTTATCCACATTATACTGCATCTGCCATGCATTTGCCCAATCACCTAACCTGTCCAAGTCACCCTGCAGTCTCTTAGCGTCCTCCTCACAGCTCACACCGCCACCCAGTTTAATGTCATCTGCAAACTTGGAGATATTACACTTAATTCCTTCATCTAAATCATTAATGTATGTTGTAAAGTGCTGGGGTCCCAGCACTGAGCCCTGTGGCACCCCACTAGTCACTACCTGCCATTCTGAAAAGTACCCGTTTATCTCGAATTTCTGCTTCCTGTCTGCCAACCAGTTCTCTATCCACGTCAGTACATTACCCCCAATATCATGTGCTTTGATTTTGCACACCAATCTCTTATGTGGGACCTTGTCAAAATCCTTTTGAAAATCCAAATACACCACATCCACTGGTTCTCCCTTGTCCACTCTGCTAGTTACATCCTCCAAAAATTCCAGATGATTCATCAAGCATGATTTTCCTTTCAGAAATCCATGCTGACTTGGACCGATCCTGTCACTGCTTTCCAAATGCGCTGCTATTTCATTCTTAATGATTGATTCCAACATCTTCCCCATGACTGACGGTCTCTCTCCCTCCTTTTTTTAAAAGTGGTGTTACATTAGCTACCCTCCAGTCCATAGGAACTGATCCAGAGTCGATAGACTGTTGAAAAATGATTACCAATGCATCCACTATTTCTAGGGCCACTTCCTTAAGTACTTTGGGATGCAGACTATCAGGCCCTGGGGATTTATCGGCATTCAATCCCATCAATTTTCCTAACACAATTTCCCGCCTAATAAGGATATCCTTTAGTTTCTCCTTCTCACTAGACCCTCTGTCCCCCAGTACATCCGGAATGTTATTTGTGCCTTATTTCATGAAGATAGAACCAAAGTATTTGTTCAATTGGTCTGCCATTTCTTTGTTCCCCATTATAAATTCACCTGAATCCAACTGCAAGGGACCTACGTTTGTCTTCACTAATCTTTTTCTCTTTTCCTATCTATAGAAGCTTTTGCAGTCAGTTTTTATGTTCCCGGCTAGCTTCCTCTCGTACTCTATTTTCCACCTCCTAATTAAACCCTTTGTCCGCCTCTGCTGAATTCTAAATTTCTCCCAGTCCTCAGGTTTGGTGTTTTCTCTGGCCAATTTATATGTCTCTTCCTTGGATTTAACACTATCCTTAATTTCCTTTGTTAGCCACGGTTGAGCCACCTTCACCGTTTTACTTTTACTCCAGACAGGGATGTACAATAAAGGGCGAGTTAGGTTAAAAATGTTTTCATAGAGTCATAGAATGATTACAGCACAGAAGGAGGCCATTCGGCCCGTCGAGCCCGTGACTTTATTAACTTTTTTTCCATTCATTGTTAATCATTAACCCTCCATAAATTTAAGCTCATCCAAAACTCGGCTGCCTGTGTCCTAACTCGCGCCATTTCTGTTCACTCATCATCCCCTGTGCTCACTGACCTACATTGGTTCCCGGGCCGGCGATGCCTCAATTTTAAAATCCTCATCGTTGTTTTCAAATCCCTCCATGGCCTCGCCCCTCCCTATCTCTGTAACCTCCTCCAGACCAAACTGTCCAAGATATCTGCATTCCTCCAATTGAGCATCCCCGATTTTAATCGCTCCACATTGGTGGTCGTGCCTTTAGCTGCCTAGGCCCTAAACTCTGGAACTCCCTCCGTAAACCTCTCCGCCTATCTACCTCTCTCTCCTCCTTTAAGAAGCTCCTTAAAACCTACCTCTTTGACCAAGTTTTTGGTCATCTACCCTAATTTCTCTTTATGTGGCTTGGTGTCAACTATAACGCTCCTGTGAAGCACCTTGGTTTTACTACATTAAAGGCACTATATAAATGCAAGTTTTAATTGTTGTTAATCATGAATTAAAGTTCTGGAGCTCCTGCTCTGCTGCCGGAAGATCGGCATATCAGGATTGCTTGTCGCCAATGAGCATTGGCAGTGATCCACATTGCCTACTATAAGGATGGGTTCATTTCCATAGTCAGAGCAGTCAGAATGTGCTTGTATGGGCGCAGCAGAGGCACCCATCCCCTTGTGGTGGCAGCCGTCGGAGTGGCACCCAGCCATTGCAATAGGGAGACACCAAGGCCCTCCGCGATTGATTACCATGGTTTCCGGCAGTCTTTGCGGCCTACCAAAGGCCCGCTACAGGACCCATGCCAGCTCTCAGCTGGCGTTGGCTCTGCGGGAGGGTGTGCTTGCCAGAATTCCCGGGGCAGTCCTGAAACACGCATCAAGGCTGGTTTCCCCTCCCCCTCGCCAGGGATATTACACAGCTCCTTTCTGTAGCTGCAGCTCAGCATAAATTCAACAAAACAGCTTCCTTTTACCAGATCCCTGATACAATGAGGTTGTACTCGGTCTGCAAATATCTCCATTCATTCTAACTCATTAGCTTAGTACAAACAAGTAAACACATCTCAGTTAGCACACAAGGTATAAAAGGCTTTCAGCAAATAATTACTCTAATTAGACTGATATAAGTACAAGAGAACACTACATAGCACAGCATCACAGCTCATGGACAAGAAAGGACACTCCATTATGGTGTGTCCTGCGACGACGAGAAGGAGAGCTAGATGGACCTCGGTCTTTTGTCATCCAGCCATTCCTATGTTTCTGCAAAGTACCACTGGGGTAGGTCAAGACGGATAATGTGGTGGGGATATTCTGGCAGCACACCGTTAGATGTGACAGTGCCATTGAATGTGTTCACCCAAATATGGGTGGGCATGTTCAAATTAGACAGTAATGTTAGAATCAACTCGCAGGACACAGTCCCTGTCATTCCCAGCAAAACAATCACGGACACAAGGGACGCCAGTATTTACGATTTAAATTTTAAATTCCTCCCGAAGGACTTTATTTCTTCACAGAAAGGTCGATTTACGTTACGGAAGCGGAAGATTCACAAACAGAAGAACATAAGAAATAGCAGCAGGAGTAGGCCATTTACCTCGAGCCTGTTCCGCCATTTAATAAGATCATGGCTGATCTGATCATGGACTCAGGTCCACTTCCCTGCCCGCTCCCCATAACCCCTTACTCCAGTATCGCTCAAAAATCTGTCTCTCTCCACCTTAAATATATTCAATGACCCAGCCTCCACCGCTCTCTGGGGCAGAGAATTCCATAGATTTACAACCCTCTGAGAGAAGAAATTTCTCCTCATCTCAGTTTTAAATGGGCGGCCCCTTATTCTGAGACTAGGGGGTCGAACTTGGTGGACATACCGCCTGCTACCGCCGAGTTTTCTGGGCGGTCGCCTCTCCGAGCGAGTTTGGTGGAGGCCTCCCGCTGGCGAGGTGGGAAGACGCTGGTGTCCGCTGGCACGCACCGTGTGTAAGTGTCCTCCCACCTGCCGAGCTGCCAGTTTGGTCCTCCTCTGCAACAGGGAAAAAGACCGCTGTGTGGAGGCAGGTCTAACCTCAACGGTAAGTAAGAAGACCCGCAAAAAAAGGTTAGTAAACTTCTTTTCTTTATTTTTTTCCCCGGGCGATTCAGGTGGATGGGGTACTCTGAAGGTTTCCAGTGTTTTTGTTTTTATTTTTTGGAAATTTTACATTTTATCTGTTCCCCCCTCCCTGGGCCCGACTCAATCCTCGGTGGTACTTTGCTGAGGATCGCCTTTCCCGTTGAGATTGGGAGCACCCGCCCACAGCCGCCCACATTTATGCCATAAGTCCTTTTTTTGCAGCCAGGTGGTCTTTCCAGAACTTTTTCATGAAGGTTCCCCCCAAAGTACCGTCGGGATCTCAGCGGTCCCTTGGGCAGCACTTGGGCGGAGCTTAGCTTCCACCTAGTTTGGGGCCTATGTCCCCTAGTTTTGGTTTCCCCTATGAGTGGAAATATCCTCTCTGCATCCACTTTATTGAGCCCCCTCATTATCTTATAAGTTTCAATCAGATCACCTCTCATTCTTCTGAACTCCAATGATTATAGGCCCAAGCTATCCTCATAAGGCAACCCCCTCATCTCAGGAATCAACCGAGTGAACCTTCTATGAACAGCCACCAATGCAAGTATATCCTTACTTAAATACCAAAACTGTACGCCGTACTCTAGGTATGGCCTCACCAATACCCTGTCCAGTTGTAGCAGGACTTCTATGCTTTTATACTCCATCCCCCTTGCAATAAAGGCCAACATTCCATTTGCCTTCCTGATTAATTGCTGTACCTGCATACTCACTTTTTGTGTTTCATGCACAAGCAGGTACCTCTGTACTGCAGCACTTTGTAATTTTTCTCCATTTAAATTATAATTGCTTTTCTATTTTTTCTGCCAAAGTGGATAACCTCACATTTTCCCACATTATACTCCATCTGCCAAATTTTTCACCTGTCTATATCCCTTTGCAGATTTTTTGTGTCCTCCTTACAATTTGCTTTCCCATCCATCTTTCTTTCATCTGCAAACTTGGTTAAATTACACTCGGTCCCTTCATCCAAGTAATTAATGTAGATTGTAAATAGTTGAGGCCCTAGCACCGATCCCTGCGGCACCCCACTAGTTACTGTTTGCAAACCGGAAAATGACCCTTTATCCCAACTCTCTGTTTTCTGTTAGTTACCAATCCTCTATCCATGCTAATATATTACCCCCAACCCATGAACTTTTATCTTGTGCAGTAACCTTTTATGTGGCACCTTATCGAATGCTTTCTGGAAATCCAAATACACCACATCCACTGGTTCCCCTTTATCCACCCTGCTCGTTATGTCCTCAAAGAACTCCAGCAAATTTGTCAAACATGATTTCCCTTTCATAATACCATGATTGAATTATGCTTTTCCAAATGTCCTGCTATTGCTTCCTTAATAATGGACTCCAGCATTTTCCCAACGACAGATGTTAGGCTAACTGGTCTATAGATTCCTGCTTTCTGTCTGCCTCCTTTTTTAAATAGAGGCGTTACATTTGTGCTTTTCCAATCCGCTGGGATCTCCCCAGAATCCAGGGAATTTTGGTAGATTACAACCAATGCATCCACTATTTCTGCAGCCACTTCTTTTAAGACGCTAGGATATAAGCCATCAGGTCCAAGGGACTTGTCTGCCTTTAGTCCCATTATTTTTGAAAGCTATAGGGGCCTCCTCTTCAGGCTTGACCCGCTCAAGCACTACTAACACCTGAGGCACGGTAACAGTGATTTTCTTCACCCCACCAAGTTGAGCAAGCAGGGGAATTGTGGCCTTTGCAGAGCTTGAAGCACAGAGTCAAATCAACTCACTTTAGACTCTGCTCCAGTGAGAGGCTATGACTCAAATAACTCACAATATTTGCGCAGGGCACTTTCACTCCCACATTCTACCAAACACAAACACAATCAAATGGGAGGTTATCTCACAGCCTACATTGTCAGAAGAGTCCATGTTTGTCAATGTTACACATCTCCCTAACTTCAGCCAACTGTACAGAATTATGTTGGTAGCAAATCAACAACAACAACTGGTATTTATATAGCGCCTTTAACATAGTGAAACGTCCCAAGGCGCTTCACAGGAGTATTATGAGATAAAAATTTGACACCGAGCCGCATAAGTAGAAATTAGTGCAGGTGACCAAAAGCTTGGGTAAAAGAGGTATGTTTTAAGGAGTATCTTGAAGGAGGTAAAAGAGGTAGAGAGGCGGAGAGGTTTAGGGAGGGAGTTCCAGAGCTTGGGGTCTAGGCAACAGAAGGCACGGCCACCAATGGTTGAGCGAGTATAATCAGAGATGCTCAAGAGGGCAGAATTAGAGGAGTGCAGACATCTCGGAGAGGTTGTGAGGTTAGAGGAGATTACAGAGATAGGGAGGGGCGAGGCTAAAGAGGGATTTGAAAATAAGGATGAGAATTTTGAAATTGCTTAACCGGAAGCCAATGTAGGTCAGCGAGCACGGAGGTGATGGGTGAGCGGGACTTGGTGCACGTTAGGATACGGGCAGCCGAGTTTTGGATTACTTCTAGTTTACATAGGGTGGAATGTGGAAGGCCAGCCAGGAGTGCGTTAGAATAGTCAAGATAAGGGGTAACAAAGGCATGGATGAGGGTTTCAGCAGCGGAAGAGCTCAGGCAAGGGTGGAAACCAGTGTGATTAGTTTTGGCTACATCTTGTCCGTCCCTTTATCACAAATTATTTTTCTTGCACTTAGCGCAGTAGTTTCCTTGTTGTTCAAAACCGTGACTCTATCCTTCATTGTCATTTAAGAAAGAAATACATGCATCTATATAGCGCCTTTCACGACCACAGGACGTCCCAAAGAACTTTATACCCAATGAAGTACTGTTTTGAAGTGTTGTCACTGTCGTAATGTGGGAAACGTGGCAGCCAATTTTTCGACCCGCTAACAAAATCGCAAGCAAGCGCCATTTTCAAACATGCTATTTATGTTAGTGGTAGCAATGTACCTGGCGTCATGACACATTAACAAGTAGCAAACAAGGCTCATAGCCTGCGTAAATGTTCCTTAATCCAGCTTCGGAGTGTGCGATATTCACAGATAACAGCCCAATTGACAATTGCAAAATACTCATTTTACCAACAAGGCCCTCACCAACAGGTTGTAATCATATATCTGGCGAGGGGCAACAACCTGAAATGTGCGATGGGGCCACTGAGCAAGGCAGTTTGTCACTGAAAGAGCAAACTCTCCACAAACCACTCGGAGGATCTGACAGGACACCTGAATAAAGTTGCAATGACTTAAAGAAATGGACGAAGACAAACTTGAGTATTACTAGAAATACTGCACATATTTCTTGGTCAGCACCTCCCAGTGGAGAAAGGTTGCAAAGTGCCGTAGTACAGCGGGACCTGGGGGTACTTGTGCATGAAACACAAAAAGATAGTATGCAGGTACAGCAAGTGATCAGGAAGGCCAATGGTATCTTGGCCTTTATTGCAAAGGGGATGGAGTATAAAAGCAGGGAAGTCTTGCTACAGCTATATAAGATATTGGTGAGGCCACACCTGGAATACTGCAGTTTTGGTTTCCATATTTACGAAAGGATATACTTGCTTTGGAGGCAGTTCAGAGAAGGTTCACTAGGTTGATTCCGGGGATGAGGGGATTGACTTATGAGGAAAGGTTGAGTAGATTGGGCCTCTACTCATTGGAATGCAGAAGAATGAGAGGTGATCTTATCGAAATGTATAAGATTATGAGGGGGCTTGACAGGGTGGATGCAGAGAGGATGTTTCCACTGATGGGGGAGAATAGAACTAGAGGGCATGATCTTAGAATAAAGGGCCGCCCATTTAAAACAGAGATGAGGAAAAATTTCTTCTCTCAGAGGGTGGTGAATCTTTGGAATTCCCTATCCCAGAGGGCTGTGGAGGCTCAGTCGTTGAGTATTATTCAAGACAGAGATCGCTAGATTTTTGGATATTAAGGGAATCAAGGGATATGGGGATAGTGCAGGAAAGTGGAGGTGAGGTAGAAGATCAGCCATGATCTTATTGAATGGCAGAGCAGGCTCGAAGGGCCGAATGGCCTACTCCTGCCATTATTTCTTATGTTCTTATGTAATGTAAATTGCATTATGCATGCAATGATGGGATAGAAATTTCCATGGGCCAAATCACCCTTTCCAAATAGGAACAAAGGATCCCCACTATTTATATGTGTAAAGGTAAAACTAGCACATAACCGGAGGATAAGAGTGGATTAGGTGATGGACTATATTTCTATGAACAATAACTTGTATTGATATAGCACATTTAATGTAGTAAAGCATCCAAGGTGCTTCACAGGAGTGTAATCAGACATTAAAACATTAACACCGAACCAAAGAAGGAGACATTAGGACAGGTGACCAAAAGCTTGGTCAAAGAGGTAGGTTTTAAAGAGCTTCTTAAAGGAGAAGAGAGAGAGGTGGAGAGGCGAGGAGTTTTAAGGAGGGTGTTGTGTCTTTAGATGCTCTGATAATGACTCCGCGGGGCAATGTGTTGTACTTGAACTGTAGTGACCTTGGTCCTTTATTTGTAACTCCAGAGTGAGGATCACACCTGGTGGCCTGCCTTTTATACTAGGCCTGGCACACCTGTACAGGTAACCTACAAGTCTCCCACTGCGGTGCCCTCTGGTGGCACACCTTGTAATAGTACAAGCAGTAACCATGTAGGATACATGACATCACTCCCCCCCAAGCCTTTCGTGCAAATCGCCTCTGCATTGACTGTGCTCTGGGCTTAGCTCTAAATGGTTGACCCTTGGCGGGTCGTTTCCATCTTGGGTGAGTGGGTGATGTTTCGTTGGCAGTAGAGTGCTGGTGGCTTCTGTTTGTGTGTGTGTCCATGACCACTCCAATCTCTCCTTTCTCCCACCCCCCCCACATACCGATGGCGCTGTTGGCTCATTACATTCATATATATTCAAGTCCAAATAAGAAAATTTGTATTTTCAGTATTGCATTCGTGATACATGCTTGGAATAGTCTTGGAGTCAGTGCTGAGGCCAGCGCCAGTACGTGAGGACAAACTAGTACCAGAACTGCTGGATAGTGTCCAGTGTCTGGTGGCGGTGCAGTGCCCAGTGCTGGCAGTGGGAACCCAGTTGGCTCAAGTTGCTGCCTGCTCTTGGGGCTTTTGCTGTTGCTCCTAGCATCAGGCAGGGTCACAGATGCCTGTGACCTCCTTGTCCTCTCCTTGCGCCCTGGGTCACTGCTGTTCCCTGAGGGGCAGTCGTCTAGTAGTGCACAGGGAACTGCTGATTCGCTTGCCTGGGCGTTATTTGGTTTGGGATCCTGGCTGGTCCCGGTCCCATTTGGGAGAACTGTTGCTGGTGACCCTTCGTTCCCGGGTATGGCCTTGGTGGCAATAGGGTCTGGGGGCTGCGCCTTAGCACAGTTTGCTAATTCAGGTTCATGGCGGTTGGTGCCATCGGGTGCCTGAGAGATGGCGCCGATCAGGGGCAGGGTATCGATACCGGTGCCGTGGCCCTCCTGAGATCGCTTGCTCTGCGGCTTGTATGTATTGGCTGCTTGTGGCCACACTCCATGGTGCATAACTCTGGTCCCAGGGACGCAGGCTACTACATTGGGTAGCTCGCTTGTCCTGTGTGCTCCCGATGGGTGTCTGCCCGCTGCATTGACTGAATGCAGTTGAAATCCTATATCGCACAACGTTTCATTACTCATTGTAAATAACCTGTAGCTCTGATCGCGATCAAGCAACTTTTCTTTGCTTATTGCATGTACACAGCTCTGATCATCAATTGCACATTTTACATCTAACTCACAGTTGCTATTACATTGAGACTTTTCTTTGCTTATTGCATGTACACAACTCTGATCATCAATTGCACATTTTATATCGAATTCACAGTTGCTCTTATATTGATTGAGAGTGTGGAACTGTCCCTTTAAGTGTAGTGGGTTGCAGGCCTCCTTTAAGAGAGCTTGCTTTCTTTACCCCAATCCTCTTCTCCATTTGGTGCCACGTGTTGCTCCATCAGCGCTGCACCTCGTGGTCTGGCCGCCGCCATCTTTTTCTTCAGTGCATCATGTCGTGGTTTGGGCGCCATCTTTCCTCCATCCACAATGTCGACTGTGGTGATCCTCTTCTCCCTGGGTTCTGCCACCGAAGCTGGAAAGTCGTCTTTGGATCAGATTTTCTTCCTCTGGAGTCCTGCTACTGGAACCTGGAAGGTGCGTTCGGGTCGACCCAGCTGGATCATCTCCACGCAGTCGTGCTGAGCGGTCTGTGCCTCGGGTGCTGTGCTGGTCTGCTCTCTGGTGCTGGGTCCACCCTCAGCTGAGGGCTTGCTTTGCCTCTGAGCGTGGACGACGTCGATGGTTGGAGGGGTGAAATCTTCCCAGCTCCAATGGATCTTCTCCAACCACCTTCTTCCGAGTAGTGTTGGTCCATCACCTGCAACAATCCACAGTGGTAACTTGTGCACTGCGCCATCATGGAATACCTTTACATCCGCACTAACAACGACTGGGATAAGTTCATCAGTGTAGGTGCGCAGCTTTGCCTGAACCGGGACCAACTCGGGTCATTCAGTTTGATTGTCCCATAGCCTCTCAAAGGCTTCTTGATTCATCACTGACTGGCTCGCCCCCGTGTCCACTTCCATGAAGACTGGAACGCCATTTATCGTCACTTCCATCTTCAGCGGGGAACACTCGGTGGTGCAGGTAAACATGCTATGTACCTCATCGTGGGCCTGAACTGCCTCTCTGACTATTGTTTCATAATCCGTGCTGGATTCATGGCCATCTGCAGACTCTTCATCAACACAGTGAGTCATATTTCTTTTACACATTCGCTGGAGGTGGCCCTTTGTGCTGCAGTCTTTGCATACATAGTCTTTAAAGCGGCACTGGTGAGCCCTGTGATTCCCTCCACAACGCCAGCATGGAGGTACTCAGTTAGCCCCCCTCGACGGACTCTGAGTTAAGGGACTCGGGGGCCTGTTCTCTCTTCCCTGAGAAGGTTCACGTTCTACAGTCCAACCTCTAAAAGGCGCCACTCTGTGCACAGTCCTTGCCAGGTTTGAGTCCTGAGGACGAGTCATCTGCCTATGCCTGGCTCACGGAGATGGCTTTCTGCAGTGTGACTGTGGTATCCGCAGACAGTAGATGAAGAAGGCCCTCATGGCCGATTCCAATGACAAAGATATCCCGCAGCGCTTTGGTGAGGTGGTTGCTGAAATCACACGGTGCCGCCAGCCTCCTGAGGTCTGCAGCATATTTTGCGATTTCCTGGTCTTCGGGCCGTCGGTGTGTATAAAACCGGTGTCTGGCTGTGAGGATGCTCTCTTTGTGCTTGAGTTGTTCTTGGATCAGCATTACAAGCTCCTCATACACCTTGGTCGTTGTCTTCGCTGGTGCCAGCAAGTCCCTGACGAGGCCATAGACAGTGGGCCCACAATTGGTTAGCAGGATAGCTCTGCGCTTATCAGCCAGTGTGGCCGGATTGTCGCCTGCCAGGTCATTTGCTGTGAAGAAATGGTTGAGCCTCTCCACAAAGGCGTCCCAATCATCACCATCGGCGAACTGCTGCAATGTACCAACGGTAGCCATTTTCGCGTGAAGGTCTGTAATCTCATCGCCAATTGTTATGTCTTTAGATGCTTTAACAATGACTCCACGAGGCAATGTGTTGTACTTGAACTATAGTGACCTTAGTCCTTTATTGATAACTCCAGAGTGAGGATCACACCTGGTGACCTGCCTTTTATACTCGGCCTGGCACACCTGTACAGGTAACCTACAAGTCTCCCACTGCGGTGCCCTCTGGTGGCACACCTTAGTGATAGTACAAGCAGTAACCATGTAGGATACATGACAGAGGGAATTCCAGAGTTTAGGGCCTAGATATCCGAAGGCATGGCCACCAATGGTGGAGCGAAGGAATTCATGGATGCACAAGAGGACTCACCCTCACTCCGCTCTCCTCCTCTAAGACTCTCACTGAAACATACCTCTTTGACCAAACATTTCGTCACCTGTCCTAAGATCTTCTAATGTGTATCGATGTCTGATTCCGCTCCTGTGAAATGCCTTGGAGCGTTTTACTACGTTGTTGTTTATTTAAAGGAGGGACCGTTAACATTTGCCCAACTGTTTCAACAGAAAATGCATTTCACATTACAGTATTACAACTTAAATGAGCAAAGAAATAAAGTACAGCAGTGATGTTAAGCCCAGCCCATGTACAAGGCGACTCCTGGAGCAGAGGAACCAACTCTACCCGCTCCTCGTTCATTCTGATGCTAATGTGATGGTGGCTCTGCCGATTGTGACATGTTAGTCTGAACAATGCAGTCATTTCACAAGGATCTCTTACCTTGTAGCATAAAGTGGAAAGGAGCTGGGAAACGAGAATGAAAATGGTGCTTTGTAAGATATTTTGTGAGTGAATAGTTTCAAATGAGAACACTTTGAAGTGGGCAGAATCAATTTTCACAACTTTATTGAGTTGTTGGTCCAAACCCCTTTGTGAGATTTGTGAAGTATTCAATCATGCTGTCCAATCATGCTGTCTAAGTGCTCACCCTACAGACACAACGGGGAACCTTGGCCATAATGTAATGAAGTTCACTGAAGTTAATAGACTCCCGCTTTGGCAGGGCTAGCAGTGCTGGGGTGGGGGCTGGGGGATAAGGGATGTTTCGGCATTATAGTCTTAATACTGACTGTTAAAGAGTCTGGTTCCCTGCTGAGGGAACTTATTCTGTGGGTGTGAATGATTCTCATTCACACCTTCCGGGAGCCCATGTTGTGTCAGATCAGAAACTCCTCGCAGTTCACAGTGGCCTGGGAAAATGCACAAAGGATCATGGGAAATCAGCCACCGAGGCCTCTGATGAACGAAATAACAAGGAGCATCCTTCAGACAAAAGAAATTGAGTGGAAAAAAGTGCCCATCTTAAATAAAAACAGGAACATAAGAACGCAAGAAATAGGAGCAGGAGTAGGCCATTTGGCCCCTCAAGCCTGCTCCGCCATTTAATAAGATCAAGGTTGATCTAATCATGGACTCAGCTCCACTTCCCTGCCCGCTCCCCATAACCCTTTACTCCCTTATTGCTCAAGTGCTGGAAACGCACAGCAAATCCATCAGCCTTTCTAAAGAGAAACGGCGGATCAACATTTCAGGTGTAGACTATTTATACAGGCCTCATAAACACCCAAAATATCTTTTCTCATTCCAAGTGCTGATGGCTCCACTCTGCAGTTCCAGTATTTACTGCTTTTTATTTCCATTTGCAGTTTTGTTTTACTTTTCGTGTCTTGCGTATATCCTGTCTTTAACTCGTTTCCATGGCTCCGACATGTTACTCCTTAAAGTAAATGGGTCACAGCTGCTCCGTCAAATGAACTGTCAGAGGATTACCGTACGAGGTGTTCATACGCAAACGATCATTTCTGGGCTCACATGATGGCGAGGGTTCGCCTGTTGGTTTATCGCTGCGCAGTTGTACTCCTGGGAACCCAATTTTTCCTCTTGCAGACTTGAAGTCCAAGGAGTTAATCATTCAAAGAGATCAAAGTGTGTGGGAGCTTTGATTAGAATTAGCACCAGACTGTGATTGACACTGGCCGATCGGAGGAGAGTTAGTTGACCACCTGGCACTGTGCAAAATATTGTCCACCAACTAAACCCAGGAGTGAACTAACTCCACCCAGAGCCTGGGCAAGTTAAAGGTATGACAGTGGGGGGCAGGAAGGTTGTACATTACAAACAGACCTATTCAGAGTTTGTTCAGGATTTTTGATTATTTTACGAGTCTGCTCAGCCAACAGGAAGACCTAACTGTCACCAGCTCATGTCAGGAATTTTGGGAGCCACTGCACTCAATTTTCCAGCCATTCATTTCCACCATAACAAAAGAAACAGGGCCTCAGTTTAACGTCTCATCCGAAAGACAGCACCCCTGACAGTGCTGCAATCCCTCAGCACTGCACTGGGAGTTTCAGTCTAGAGTTTGCGCTCAAGCTTACATCCACGACCTTCGGACTCAGGGGTGAGAGTGTTGCCGACACATTAACAGGCAGACAACATCATATTGATGCCTTATTTTTTATTAAAACTCTGTCAGGATAATTATAGATGACTGAAGATGACTTCACAAGAGGCAGCAAGACGCGATTGGGTAAATAAACAAGGCTTTCAAAATTCACATCATTGCACAGCAATTAAACAACAACAACTTGTATTTATATAGCGCATTTAACATAGTAAAACTAAGCTGCTTCACAGGAGCTTTATCAAACAAAATTTGACAATTAAAATTTGACACCGTGACACATAAGGAGATATTAGGACAGGTGACCAAATGTTTGGTCAAAGAGGTAGGTTTTAAGGAGCGTCTTAAAAGAGGAGAGAGAGGTAGAGAGGTGAAGAGGCTTAGAGACGGAATTCTAAAGCTTGGGGAAGAAATATACGAAAAGATAACAAAAATAAGGAGATATATTGATTCTTGTTACCTCAACAGAAACAAGGCAGGATGTTGTATCAGTTACCTTAAAAGAAACAAGGCACAATAATACTGAATTCTTTGCCCTGAAATCATTGCCTCAATGGAAAAGGAATTTGTTGGAGAGAGGTTTAGCTTGTTAACTGTCTTATTGATAAGGTCTAGGGCTGGATTTTCGGCTCATTAGCGCCTCAGTTAGCGCCTCGGTGGGCGTTAAATGCTGTATTTGGGTGTCCAGAATTTACCGCCCGGTCGGTAGATTCGACTATTGGTTAGCGTTGGCACAAAAACTTACCTCCCCGCTGTCCGTTTTGACTGAGATCAGGACATCATCGTGCAACGCTGGATGAAACATTCGGCCCTTGCGCCTCATTTAACACCCGCCAGGAAACACCTGAAAATAAACAGGCGGTCCCAGGGTGCGGCAGATGGTATTGGCAGTCGATTGAGGGATGAGGCTCCGACATCGCAGGTCAGATTGACTGCAACGGTTGCGCACTGCGCAAAGCTCTCACTTGCAAACACCACTTTTATCTGCTATTACAGTGTCCTTACAACGTCAATGAGAGAATTTAATGGAGGCATTACTAGCTCGACACCGTATCATGCTCCATGCTATTGCCAGGCGGTGTCAAGCTAGAAGAAGGGCTCTTGGCCATGTCAGCCCACTGATGAGGAGAGACCGAAGACGTCTGGGGAGGAGGGCTTACCCCCCACGGGTTTACATGCACCAACGCTCATACCTCCAGCTCTCTGAGGAGCAGTGTGTGAGAAAGCTGCGCTTCTGAAAGAAAGTGCTGACAGAAATATGCCATCTCCTACAGGTAGACCGATGCCTGGACTGCTCTGGAGGCAGCCTTCAATACTCTCTTCAATAGGTATCCGAATTCATTGTGGTGGGCTGCATGTTGCACAGCTTGGCCATCATGAGGGGCCAGGCATTGCCAGTGGAGATTGCAGGCCCACCTCAGGAGGAGGAGGACAACGAAGAGGAGCCTGGCGAGGCCCCCATTGGATAGCCACACCATCCATGGGTGGAGATGCAGCTGGACCAAGAGTCGCACGTCGTCAGCTCATTATGGACCAGTTCTGCTAAATGGAGGAAACTGAGGGATGGAGCTAATACTGGACACGCTATGTGCCCCCATTAAGGCACATCTCCGGTGAAAGTTGGAATGATGCACATGACGCCAATGGTAAATGATGATTCATATATTTTACTGCAACGAAGTCACAAAAAATTTCCCCACCAAAATAAAACCATACAATATACAACGTTATGTTGCAGGGCACTAAACAGCAATGAAACTTCTTTATCGCCACAAGTTTCGGCTTGGGCGCACAATGTCCGTTGTGTAATGCCCGAGTTTACGCTCCTCTAACTTACATTTTTGCTAAAACTTGCAGTTGAGGGTGCAAACTATTTACGGGCGCTAACTTTAACACCCCACTGCTAACTTTAACACCCCACCTGAAACCGCAAAAGCCCCAAATCCAGCCCTAGGTTCCTTACACGGTTCCCTTTCTATGGAGTTGTTTTAGCTTTTGGAGTAAGCATATAATGTGGGGACATGCTGATTGTTACATAGCAGGGGTAAGTGGAAGGTATAAAAAGCAGTGAATGGTAATGTGAATTTGGAGTGAAAGGTTTGATTAACCTGAATACTGAGCTAAGAACTGTAATGTGTTTGATTCCCAATCATCATTGACTGGTGTAAGCCCAAACTCACGCCCCTCCTGGGCCCCGATCACATTGCTCTACAATCTCTCGCCGCTCCTTCGCCCCGACCTCGCTGCTCCCGCTGTACTTGCCCACGCTCCAATCATGCTACCCACTGAGCCACGGTTGACACAAACGAGTCTCAAAGAAGGAACTGGTCAGTTTGAAACTTCTAAGACGCCACCCACAGTGCGATATGTGTGCGCACTAGGTCCATGCAGCAGAGCTGGTCTCCAGTCGTCTTGGTTAATCCTTGCCACTGGACTAAGGCCTAGCTCTGTCAAGCCCGTGTGGTGGCTGGTGTGCAACGGTCACCACACATTAAAAAAATCCACTCACAGGCATCTTCCACCCTTCAGGATCTGGAATATTAGGTCCTTCATTGAAACACCTGTGAACTCATCCCTTTTTGGTGTGGAAGCAAGTCATTCTCGATATGAGGGACTGCCTAAGAAGAGAAGATAGTTTCTGTTTAAGCACTATTTATATGCTTAATAAATCTATGAGCATTTGGCCGTAACATTTCATAGAACCTTACTATGAGGAACTGATACAACATCTAATCATAAATAAGTATACCCTCTAACTGTAGACAGAAAAAAGCTTCTTGGAAGCAACGTTTTCAATGGAAGGAAGGAGTTCTATTTGAGATCAGAGAAGCTGTTGAGGCCAAGAATAGATGAAGAAGTGCTAAGGTTCGAGGTGCCTGCTATTGGTTGAAGGGATATGGAGCAAAGCTGGGGAAAGGGAGCTGAGGTGGTGATCAGCCATGATCTCAGTGATGGCAGAGCAAGTCCATGGCATATAGTTCAACAACTTCTCCTTTAACTCCACTCACTTCCTCCAAATTAAAGATATTGCTATGGGAACCCGCATGGGTCCTAGCTATGCCTGCCTTTTCGTTTTTCCAGTCCTACTCGGGTCCCCTCCCTCACCTCTTTTTCCAGTACATTGATGACTATATCAGTGCTGTTTCCTGCTCTCGCCCTGAACTAGAAAATTTCATTCACTTTGTATCCAATTTCCATCCTTCCCTCACCTTCACATGGTCTATCTCCGAATCTTCCCTTCTCTTCCTCAACTTCTTCGTCTCCATCTCTGGAGATAGGATTTCGACCAGTATCCACGATAGGCCCACTGACTCCCACAGCTACCTGGACTACACTTCCTCCCACCCCGCATCCTGTAAGGATTCCATTCCGTTCTCCCAGTTTCTCCGTCTCCGTCACATCTGTTCTGATGACACCACCTTTCACACCAGTGCCTCTGACATGTCTTCCTTTTCCTTACCGAGGATTCCCCTCCGCCGTGGTTAACATGGCCCTTGACTGTGTCCATTCTATTTCCCGCACCTCTGCTCTCACCCTTCCCCTCCCTCCAGAACCATGACAGGGTTCCCCTTGTCCTCACCTTTGACCCCACCAGCCTTCACATTCAACGGATCATCCACTGCCATTTCCGCCACCTCCAGCGTGATCCCACCACCAATCACATCTTCCCCTCCCCTCCCCTCTCAGCATTCCGAAGGAACCGCTCCCTCCGCGACACCCTGGTCCATTCCGCAGTCACCCCCAGCAGCCCCTCCCATTCCCACAGCACCTTCCCGTGCAAGTGCAGGAGATGCAACACCTGCCCTTTTACCTCCTCCCTTCCCACTATCCAGAACCCCAAATACTCTTTCCAGGTGAAACAGCGATTTACTTGTACTTCTTTCAATTTAGTATACTCTATTCGCTGCTCACAATGTGGTCTCCTCTATATTGGAGAGACCAAGCGTAGATTGGGTAACCGCTTTGCGGAGCACCTCCGTTCAGTCCGCAATGTGACCCTGAGCTTCCAGTCGCCTGTCACTTTAATTCCCACTCCACTCCCACTCTAGACTCTCCGTCCTCGACTTCCTACACTGTTCCAATAAAGCTCAGCGCAAGCTCGAGGAACAGCACCTCATCTTTTGTTTAGGCATTTTACAGCCTTCTGGACTCAACATCGAGTTCAGTATGTTTTTTTCACGATTTTTTTCTCTTTGTCTCCAATGGCAACTGGTCATTATTCCACCTATCTAAGCTAATCTTTTTCTTACTTCTGCCATTACCATTTCAATTTAGCCCATCATCCCTTCTGTCTCTCTAATCTCTCCTGCCTTCCACCCTATCACAGACCTTCCCTTTTATTCTTTCTTCCCCTCCCCCTTTCAGTGCTTAAGAATGTTCTTTTCAAACATTCGGCAGTTCTGACGAAGGGTTGTTGACCCGAAACTTTAACTCTGTTTTTCCCTGCACAGATGTTGCCTGACCTGCTGAGATTTCCAGCATTTTCTGTTTTTATCTCTTTAGTTAATCATCATCTTCACAATGAGAGACCATTGCAGGCATTTTGAACAGCTTTATATTCATAAATTAACTGGCAAATTGAGGAACTGGATCATAAATATGGCCGAATCTAATTTTAATGGCAGGAGATGCGCACTGAGGAACTGTATACGGCAATAGAGGCACCAATTCAAACAATTAATGGTTTGTTTTTGCAAAATGTTCCCAGCCCTTTGAGTCAGCTCCAAGAGAGGTTCAGCAATACACTTTCTTATACACACTTGGATCAAGTAGTTAAGAAGAGATGTTATGGGGAAACGCTGATTCAGTCTGAAGCCAAACTTCACTGAAATTACACAGAAGAACCAACATTTTTGTGGTTAGATGTTCTAAACTGATCAGAGACCAAAGTACTTTGCTAGTAATAGAAAAAAAAGTCATGGTTAATGATGACATCAAACGAGTTCAGATCTGCAACGACCTTACAACCACTAAATATAGGTTTCCTTAACTTAACACACGATCATCAAGAGGGCCAATTGTGCTGGGTAGATGTTACGTGTGATCAGATGTGTGCTGCAGCTTTGGATAAGAGAAGGGAAGTTTCTCACATCTGATATCAAGCTCCCCATGTTCCAGATTACCAGAAGGAAATGCTTGCAATTTCTGTACACCTAGATACAGATCTATCTGTGTGAGATCCATAGCTTTATCCAGCTATGTGTATTGACCAGATCCAAGATCACCCCAACCTCTGTCGTTGAGCTACAGTACGTGGACGATGCTTGAGTCTGCGCACATACAGAGGCTGAACTGCAGGACATAGTCCACATATTTACTGAGGTGATGAAAGCATGGGCCTTACGGTGAACATCTGTAAGACAAAGGTCCTCCACCAGCCTGTCCTCACCGCACAGCACTGCCCCCCAGTCATCAAGATCCACTGCGCGGCCCTGGACACCGTGGACCACTTCCCATATCTCGGGAGCTTCCTATCAACAAGAGCAGGCACCGACGACGAGATCCAACACCGTCTCCAGTGCACCAGTGCAGCCTTTGGACGCCTGAGGATAAGTGTTTGAAGACCAGGCCCTCAAAACTGCCACCAAGCTCATGATCTACAGGGCTGTAGTAATACCTGCCCTCCTGTATGGCTCAGAGACATGGACCATGTACAGTAGACACCTCAAGTTGCTGGAGAAATATCACCAACGATGTATCCGCAAGATCCTACAAATCCCCTGGGAGGACAGGCGCACCAACATCAGCGTCCTCATTCAGGCTAACATCCCCAGCAGTGAAGCACTGACCACACTCGATCAGCTCTGCTGGGCAGGCCACATAGTCCACATGCCAGACACGAGACTCTCAAAGCAAGTGCTCTACTCAGAGATCCTTCACGGCAAACGAGCCAAAGGTGGGCAGTGGAAACACTACAAGGACACCCTCAAATCCTCCCTGATAAAGTGCAACATCCCCACTGACACCTGGGAGTCCCTGGCCCAAGACCACCCTAAGTGGAGGAAGTGCATCTGAGAGGGCGCTGAGCACCTCGAGTCTCAACACCGAGAGCGTGCAGAAATCAAGCGCAGACAGCGGAAAAAGCGTGCGACAAACCAGTCCCACCCACCCCTTCCCTCAAAGACTATCTGTCCCTTGTGTGACAAGGCCTGTGGCTCTCGTATTGGACTGTTCAGCCACCAAATAACTCACTTCAGGAGTGGAAGCAAGTTTTTCTTGATTCCGAGGGACTGCCTATGATGATGATGATGATTAGCATTGAAAACAACAACATCTTAGTGTCATGAAAATGCCATCACAGTGCTTGTAAAACCAGGACATTATGATTCAGGTGTAATTGCATCTCTTTCCTTTCTGGAATTGTCAGTTTGGTTTTTTACAAGCATCTGTTATAAATATGAAGCACCAAAATATATGCACAGTGGGAATTTCCATCTGTTTTGATTATATATAAGTAAATCCAATGCAGTGTCAAACTTGGTTTGCAAAGTGAATTCCTCCCCCATTTTTAACTCTATACCTGACATTAATTTAGTGTGGAGTGTGTAAACTTTCTCCTTGCTCTCTAAGCATCATCATCACCGTCATAGGCGATCCCTCGAACCAGGATGACTTGTTTCCACAAGAGTTCACAGATGTTTCAATGAAGGACCCGATGTTCCAGTCCTGAACTCCAGTTGGGGGGTGGAAAATGCCTGTGCGTGGATTTTTTTAACGTGTTACCCGTTAAGAGAGAGCTCTGCAAACACGCTGGGCTAGAACTTGACTTTGTGCCACGATGTAAAATGGGTGATAGTGAGTCGGCAGCTCCTTAT
The DNA here is from genome assembly GCF_044704955.1 of Pristiophorus japonicus. Classification (NCBI taxonomy): domain Eukaryota; kingdom Metazoa; phylum Chordata; class Chondrichthyes; family Pristiophoridae; genus Pristiophorus; species Pristiophorus japonicus. Next base: position 23,261,193 of record NC_091985.1, read on the forward strand.
ACATCCCTCGTGATTTTCATTCCCATTTGACTTCCATTGAGTCGCTGTCACCCATTTTAGACAATCGGCCAAAATCAAAATCCAGCCCCACTCTGTCTGGACAGGACCGGGTAGAGGGTGATTTTGAACCCAGAGTCAGCAGTCCATGCTGGCCGCCCAATGGATGCAACGGGAGGGCCCCAAGCATTTTCGTCTTCGGACCTCATTAGAATTCAGCCCAGCGGAGATCCGACAGGTCCCTGGGTGAGCCGAGCCAGAGATCGGCAGTACTAGGTGGGCAGGCTCACCGGTGGGGGGGGATGGACAGCCTAGTGACCAGAAACTAGCTGCCAAATTTTTGTGGGGCAATTTCTGCTCCTGAAATGTTCCAGGTCCTGTATGCAGTTGCCTCCATTGGCCCCTTTAAGGACCACTGGTTAGGCTGCACACTGCCTGCTGCAAATGCCTTGAGCATGCACGGTCCACCCATTTCTACTTGAAAATTGCAACGGTGCTAGGACCTCAGTTTGCATACTGAAGCAGCTGGGCACCCATTTAAAGGCCCATCAGGAAATTGCACCATCTGGGCCTTAGGTGGCCAAGGGGTGCCTGCTGTTACCCTGCTATTTTCAACTTCCAGATGCCTGGTAAGCAGGGCAACCTGCAGTTTAAAATCACCCCCACAGTACTTCAGGCTGGCCGGGGCCAGACAATGTTAACCGAGTCCTGTTTATATTATAGCACAGAAACGGGTCATTTGCCCCAACAGGTTTATGCTCCACATAAGTCTCCTCCGACCGCTCTTTCTCTAACCCTATCAGCATAACCCTCTATTTCTTTCTCCCTTGTGTATTTATCTAGTTTCCCCTTAAATGCATCTGTGCCTTTTGCCTCAGCTATTCCCTGTGGTAACGAGTTCCATAATCTCACCATTCTCTGGGTAAAGACTTTTCTTCTGAATTCCCTATTGGATCGATTAGTGACTATCTTATATATTAATGCATCATCATAGGTAGTCCCTCTAAAGTGAGTTCTTCGGTGACTGTACAGTCCAATACGGGAATTACAGTCTCTGTCACAGGTGGGACAGACAATGGTTGAAGGAAAGAGTGGTTGGGAAGTCTGGTTTGCCGCTCGCTCCTTCTGCTGCTTGTGGAATTAATGGCCCCTAGTTCTGGAGTCCCCACAAGTGAAAACATCTTCTCTACATCTACTCTATCAAACTCCTTCATCATTTTAAAGAATTCTATTAGGTCACCCCTCTGCATTCTCCTCTAGTGGAGCCTATTCAACCTTTCCTGAGAGTATAACCTTTCCATTCTGGTATCTACCTTGGCGAATACCCTAACAGAAGCTGCCTACAGATCCGACCTCGGACTGGGAGCTGCAGGCTAAATGGGTCCAAACTAGCGAAGACGTGAAACCCCAGGAAAGCTGCGTCAGAGCTGGAGTGCATTTTATGAGCTTGGATTTTCTCAAAATTTCGTCAAACTGCGGCTCAGTTCAGAATTAAATGGAGAACAGGCGCTTTGCATAAACAGATGTGAGAGTGAGGTTGTTGTCTGGAATTCCTGTAAATACATTTAAAAAGCATGGCGGAGGGCGATAAATGGATTGCAACACTTAGGGGTCGAAATTGTTTTTTGAGGCGATGTCACCGCCTGAGGGCTGATTTTAGCAGCAGCCTCAAAATGCCACATTCAGTTTTTACGCCCAGAGATGAGAGCGCAGCGCTAAAAGTGGCGTTGTACACTCATCCTCGGGCGCCACCGGGACAGGAGCTCAGCAGGCCGACTCAATTTCCCCACGGGAGGCTGTCGGCATGCAAGCTGGAAAAACGGGAAGAAAAAAAACCTAAAACTTCTCACACCCCCACACACACACTTCCCTACTGCTGCAACCAGTAAATCAAAGCTGAAATAAACAAAGAAAAAATTTACCTTGCTCTCTGGGCGGTTCTGCCCGAGATCCGCTATGTTGACACTGTTTTTTCCTGGCTGTACAGATGCCTGGCCATTAGGCCTCCGTACAAACCAAATATCATGGGGGCGGCCACAAACGGGGTGTTGCACGCTGGATGATGTCACCACGCGGCTGGCGTTAGAGGACACAGCGTTACCTCTTGGCCTCTCCACCAACTCAATTTGCCGGGAGGCGTGGACGGTGACAGTAGGCCTTTTCCGCCCGTTTGCCACCCATTGCCGCGTTATCGAGGGAATTTCGGGCTCTTAACTCTTTACACTTAGAAGATCTTAGCTCCAAGTGCAAAACAAAAACTACTGATTTCCGGGCCCAGTGGGCACCGCAGAGATTGGAGGGCACACTGAATAGATGGAATATTAATATTTCATTTTATAACTTTCCTTTGTTTCACGGTTTTGTTCTCAAATAATTGTGCCCCTTTAAAAAAAGGGGGCACTTTAGTTCGGTTTTATTTTGGCCGATGACACTGAGGCAACCTTATGGTTTTATCACGAAAAGGCGCATTACTAATTTAGGCCAAATAAGCTTCAAACACAGAGTATTGCGCTCTGCGCTCTAACTATTCCAATACAACGCTTTGTCCATTTCATCACAATGATTTTTTTCTCAGCTGTATGTCTCATTGAGACAATGTAATTCTTTTGGTGCTCTAGATCAATCCTAAATGGATTAGAATAGAATTCCTGCTTCTCTTTTTTTTCCTTTTCTGGTTTCCTCCCTTGAACCTACTTGGGCTCAGTTCCCTATCTCCGTAACCTCCTCCACCCCCACAGCCCTCCGAGAACGCTGCATTCCTCCAATTCTGGCCTCTTGCACATCCCCCACTTCCTTCCCCCCACCTTTGATGGCCATGTCTTCAGCTACCTAGGCCCCAAGGCCTGGATTGCCCTCTCTAAACCTCTCCGCCTCGCTACCTCTCTCTCCTCCTTGAAGGTGCTCCTTAAAACATATCTTTTCGACCAAACTTTTGGTCACCTGTCCTACTGTCTCCTTCTTTGGTGCGATGTCAATTTTTGGTCTGGTAACGCTCCTGGGATGTTTCACTACGTTAAAGGCGTTTTATAAAGGTGTGCAGTTTTGGTTTCCATATTTACGAAAGAATATACTTGCTTTGGAGGCAGTTCAGAGAAGGTTCACTCGGTTGATTCCGTAGATGAGGGGGTTGACTTATGAGGAAAGGTTGAGTAGGTTGGGCCTCTACTCATTGGAATTCAGAAGAATGAGAGGCGATCTTATTGAAAAGTATAAGATTATGAGGGGGCTTGACAAGGTGGATGCAGAGAGGATGTTTCCACTGATGGGGGAGACTAGAACTAGAGGGCATGATGTTAGAATAAGGGGCTGCCTATTTAGAACTGAGATGAGGAAAAATCTCTTCTCTCAGAGGGTTGTAAATCTGTGGAATTCGCTGCCTCAAAGAGCTGTGGAAGCTGGGACATTTAAGACAGAAATAGACAGTTTCTTAAATGATAAGGAGTTGTGGGGAGCAGGCGGGGAAGTGGAACTGAGCCCATGATCAGATCAGCCATGATCGCATTAAATGGTGGAGCAGGCTCGAGGGGCAGTATAGCCTACTCCAGCTCCTATTTCTTATGTCCTTATAAATACAGGTTGTTGTTGTTGCACAGGTGCTGAATGCCATCAAGTATCTCAATGCAGTCCTCGTGTGTGGGCCTAGACTGTTTGTCGGCGGACTATTTCTCTGTAGGGGTGCCTCACAACAAGTTTGATTCCATCCTCACCTTAAATCCACATGGGTACACTGTCCTACTGGGTAGTCACTGGAAGCACGAACTCTGGCTGCTTTGATCCCCAGCCTGGGACAGGAGGGCTGAGGGTGATTGTCGTACCATGGGTGCTGACTCCCTGCACGCCTTTCAGAGGGAGCTGGAGCAAGACTTGGCTGGGACAGAGATTGTATCATATAGAAAGCAAGTGGATGTACAGAAAACACTTGGTCCGTGTGATAGAAACATAGAAAATAGGTGCAGGAGTAGACCATTCAGCCCTTCGAGCCTGCACCACCATTCAATATGATCATGGCTGATCATGCAACTTCAGTACCCCATTTCTGCTTTCTCTCCATACCCCTTGATCCCTTTAGTCATAAGGGCCACATCTAACTCCCTTTTGAATATATCTAATGAACTGGCCTCGACAACCTTCTGTGGTAGAGAATTCCACAGGTTCACAATTCTATGAGTGAAGAAGTTTCTCTTCATCTCGGTCCTAAATGGCTTACCCCTTATCCTTAGACTGTGACCCCTGGTTCTGGACTTCCCCAACATCGGGAACATTCTTCCTGCATCTAACCTGTCCAATCCCGTCAGAATTTTATATGTTTCTATGAGATCCCCTCTCATTCTTCTAAATTCCAGTGAATATAAGCCTAGTCGATCCAGTCTTTCTTCATATGTCATTCCTGCCACCCGGGAATCAGTCTGATGAACCTTCGCTGCACTCCCTCAATAGCAAGAATGTCCTTCCTCAGATTATAAGACCAAAACTGCACACAATATTCCAGGTGAGGCCTCACCAAGGCCCTGTACAACTACAGTAAGACCTCCCTGCTCCTATACTCAAATCCCCTCGTTATGAAGGCCAGCATGCCATTTGCTTTCTTCACCAACTGCTGTACCTGCATGCCAACTTTCAATGACTGATGTACCATGACACCCAGGTCTCGTTGCATCTCCCCTTTTACTAATCTGTCACCATTCAGATAATAATCTGCCTTCCTGTTTTTGCCACCAAAGTGGATAACCTCACACTTATCCACATTTTCTGCATCTGTCATGCAGTTGCTCATTCATCTAACCAGTCCAAATCCCCCAGCAGCCTCCCAGCATCCTTCTTACAGCTCGCACTGCCACCCAGCTTAGTGTCATCTGCAAACTTGGAGATATTACATTCAATTCCTTTGTCTAAATCATTAATGTATATTGTAAATAGCTGGGGTCCCAGCACTGAACCCTGCGGCACCCCACTAGTCAATGCCTACCATTCTGAAAAGGACCCATTTATTTCCACTCTTTGCTTCCTGTCTGCCAACCAGTTCTCTATCCATGTCAAAACATTGCCCCCAATACCATGAACCTTAATTTTGCACACTAATCTCTTGTGTGGGACCTTGTCAAAAGCCTTTTGAAAGTCCAAATACATCACATCCACTGGTTCTCCCTTATCCACTCTACTGGTTACGTCCTCAAAAAATTCTAGAAGACTTGTCAAGCATGATTTCCCTTTCATAAATCCATGCTGACTTGGATCGATCCTGTCACTGCTTTCCAAATGCGCTGCTATTACATCTTTAATAATTGATTCCAGCATTTTCCCCACTACTGATGTCAGGCTAACCGATCTCCTGGACTGGTTTCGATCGCCTGAGGGGGTCGGAGAGGAATTTCCCAGAGTGTTTTTTTTCCCTTATTGGCCCCGGGGGTTTTCTCTGGGGGTTTTTTTGCCTCTCTTAAGGGACTACCTGGTTGTGGGAGGCACTCTGACTCCTCCTGTTCCCACAAAACACTATCTCTTTGGGCCACCGGCGTCTCTTCCCGCTAGCTTTGCCGGTGGGACAGCCACATGGCCACCAGAGACACAATCGGATGGCCCTTGCTGCCTGCTCAGACAGTCAGGTTAGCATATAAGGCTATGGGGCCAGGTGTCGCTGGGTAAGTCTGCCGGCTGATTGGAACTGCCCAGAAAAAGAGAAACGGAAAGAACAAAGGACCGAGAATGAGAAAGAGAGAGGGAGAGAAAGAAAAGGAAAGTGAAAAGGAGAAAGAAAGAGAAGGAGAGAGACAAAGACAGAGAGGGAGAGAAAGAGCGAGAAAGAAAGAAAAACTGAAAGACTGACTGACTTGTATTTATATAGCACCTTTCACGACCTCAGGATGTCCCAAAGCACTTTATAGCCGATGAAGAGTAGTCACTGTTATAATGTAGGAACTGTGGCAGCCAATTTGCTCACAGCAAGCTCCCACAAACAGCAATGATACAATGGGGTGAAATTGACCCTTCTCTTAAGGTCTGTCACCATTGGAAATTGGCGGCCACGCTGCGCAGTGGAATGGCCGCCAACTTTTCGTGGAATGGCGCCCAATTGCTCTGCCGCGGTTTCTCAGCAGTGACCATCACCGCACCGCTTCCCCCCCACTGCCAACACTCCTCAGTGGTCACCAGAGCACGCACCGCCGAGGCCCTGGGCCGGAAGCCACGTCCGGTATAAAAATCTTACGACCGCTCGGCGGTACCAAGAGTAGATTTTTTTGGTTCTTGCTGCACACCGCCAGCGTTCCTTAAAGGTGTGTTGGTTTTTTGGTGCATTTGTGTCGGCGACTATTTCACCAGGGCGAGGATAGTACTGCAGTACGCGATTGCTTGAGAGTGCTGGAGGTGTCTCCACCTGAAGAACAGGGAGACAACATTGAGGGGGCTGGGCTTGGGGAGGGGTTGGGAATGGGGGCAGTGCTGGCAGGCCAACGCCCCCTGCACATTGTGTGTGCAGCCGAGGCATGCAGGGGAAGGCGGCGCCGGGGGCACACACAATGTGCAAGGGCCGCAGCAATCATGGCTGATCAGACAACCCAGACAAATAGGGAAGAGGGCCAGGGAGATGGCCACAGAGGGACGGCCAGAGAGCTGCCACAGGAAGGCCCTCGGCATGGGCGGCCCCTATGGAGGACGGTGAGGTACGCGGACCCCCCCGCACCAGATACTGGGTCAGCAGGATAGGAGGCAGCCTGTGGCGGAGCCGAGATGCTGGACAGCAGCAGCCTGCAGAGGCAGGGAGAAGCCAATGAGGCAGAAGAGAGAGCGTGACGGCTGCACGGACGTGGGGGCGCCAGGCCCTATCGTCAAAGGGTCTTCCACCACCAATTATCATACAGGGACCTGAATGATGATCAGTGCCTGCGCAGACCATGATTCCACAAGGATGTAGTGACGGAGTTCTGCAATCTCCTGCAGGCAGACTTGGAGCCACAAACATGTGTGAGGACAGTCCTGACGATGACCTCCAAGGTTACAATCACCTTGAACTTTTATGCCATTGGGTTGTTCCAAGCTGCCACTGCAGACATCTCCAACATCTCACAGTTTGCAGCCCAAGCTTGCAGAGAACATTAAGACGGACTGCAAAAGCTTCTATAGATATGTAAAGAGAAAAAGGTTAGTAAAGACAAACGTAGGTCCCCTGCAGTCAGAATCAGGGGAAGTCATAACGGGGAACAAAGAAATGGCAGGCTAATTGAACAAGTACTTTGGTTCGGTATTCACTAAGGAGGACACAAACAACCTTCCAGATATAAAAGGGGTCAGAGGGTCTAGTAAGAAGGAGGAACTGAGGGAAATCCTTATTAGTCGGGAAATTGTGTTGGGGAAATTGATGGGATTGAAGGCCGATAAATCCCCAGGGCCTGATGGTCTGCATCCCAGAGTACTTAAGGAGGTGGCCTTGGAAATAGCGGATGCATTGACAGTCATTTTCCAACATTCCATAGACTCTGGATCAGTTCCTATGTAACCCCACTTTTTAAAAAAGGAGGGAGAGAGAAAACAGAGAGTTATAGACCGGTCAGCCTGACATCGGTTGTGGGTAAAATGATGGAATCAATTATTAAGGATGTCATAGCAGCGCATTTGGAAAGAGGTGACATGATAGGTCCAAGTCAGCATGGATTTGTGAAAGGGAAATCATGCTTGACAAATCTTCTGGAATTTTTTGAGGATGTTTCCAGTAGAGTGGACAAGGGAGAACCAGTTGATGTGGTGTATTTGGACTTCCAGAAGGCTTTCGACAAGATCCCACACAAGAGATTAATGTGAAAAGTTAAAGCACATGGGATTGGGGATAGTATGCTGACGTGGTTTGAGAACTGGTTGGCAGACAGGAAGCAAAGAGTAGGAGTAAACGGGTACTTTTCAGAATGGCAGGCAGTGACTAGTGGGGTGCCGCAAGGTTCTGTGCTGGGGCCCCAGCTGTTTACATTGTACATTAATGATTTAGATGAGGGGATTAAATGTAGTATCTCCAAATTTGCAGATGACACTAAGTTGGGTGGCAGTGTGAGCTGCGAGGAGGATGCTATGAGGCTGCAGAGCGACTTGGATAGGTTAGGTGAGTGAGCAAATGCATGGCAGTTGAAGAATAATGTGGATAAATGTGAGGTTATCCACTTTGGTTGTAAAAACAGAGAGACAGACTATTATCTGAATGGTGACAGATTAGGAAAAGGGGAGGTGCAACGAGACCTGGGTGTCATGGCACATCAGTCATTGAAGGTTGGCATGCAGGTACAGCAGGCGGTTAAGAAAGCAAATGGCATGTTGGCCTTCATAGCGAGGGGATTTGAGTACAGGGGCAGGGAGGTGTTACTACAGTTGTACAGGGCCTTGGTGAGGCCACACCTGGAGTATTGTGTACAGTTTTGGTCTCCTAACTTGAGGAAGGACATTCTTGCTATTGAGGGAGTGCAGGGAAGGTTCACCAGACTGATTCCCGGGATGGCGGGACTGACATATCAAGAAAGTCTGGATCAACTGGGCTTGTATTCACTGGATTTCAGAAGAATGAGAGGGGATCTCATAGAATTGTTTAAAATTTTGACGGGTTTAGACAGGTTCGATGCAGGAAGAATGTTCCCAATGTTGGGGAAGTCCAAAACCAGTGGTTACAGTCTCAGGATAAGGGGTAAGCCATTTAGGACCGAGATGAGGAGAAACTTCTTCACCCAGAGAGTGGTGAACCTGTGGAATTCTCGACCACAGAAAGTTGTTGAGGCCAATTCACTAAATATATTCAAAAAGGAGTTAGACGTAGTCCTTACTACTCGGGGGATCAAGGGGTATGGAGAGAAAGCAGGAATGGGGTACTGAAGTTGCATGTTCAGCCATGAACTCATTGAATGGCGGTGCAGGCTAGAAGGGCCGAATGGCCTACTCCTGCACCTATTTTCTATGTATCTATGTTTCTATGTTCCCTTGCACCTGTGCTGCAATGACAGCTGTCACCTCGGCCAAGAGATGCGTCATCACCGCTGGATCCGCACGGACACTCTGGGAGTCCACCATCATCTTCACACTGGCAATGATGGGCTCCATAGTGTGCCCAGAGCTGCCCACACTGCGGGGGGCGGACTCCTCCATGCTCCTGACCACTTGCGACAGCCTCTCGGGCACCCCTTGGATTGTCGCCAAGAGCTCGGAATGCATGGCCTCCACCCTTTGTTCATAAGGGTGGATAAGGGGGAACCAGTGGATGTGGTGTATTTGGATTTCCAGAAGGCATTTGATAAGGTGCCACATAAAAGGTTACTGCACAAGATAAAAGTTCACGGGGTTGAGGGTAATATATTAGCATGGATAGAGGATTGGCTAACGAACAGAAAACAGGGAGTCGGGATAAATGGGTCATTTTCCGGTTGGCAAACAGTAACTATTGGGGTGCCGCAGGTATCGGTGCTGGGGCCTCAACTATTTACAATCTGTATTAATGACTTGGATGAAGGGACCAAGTGTAATGTAGCATAGTTTGCTGATGATACAAAGATGGGTGGGAAAGCAATTTGTGAGGAGGACACAAAAAAATCTGAAGAGAGATATAGACAGGCTAAGTGAGTGGGCAAAAATTTGGCAAATGGACTACAATGTGGGAAAATGTGAGGCTATCCACTTTGGCAGAAAAAATAGAAAAGCAAATTATAATTTAAATGGAGAGAGATTACAAAATGCTGTAGTACAGAGGGACCTGGGGATCCTTGTGCATGAAACACAAAAATTTAGTATGCAGATAAAGCAAGTAATCAGGAAGGCAAATGGAATGTTGGCCTTTATTGCAAGGGGGATGGAGCATAAAAGCAGAGAAGTCCTGCTACAACTGTACAGGGTATTGTTGAGGGCACACCTAGAGTACTGCGTAAATTTTTGGTCTCTGTATTTAAGAAAGGATATACTTGCATTGGAGGCTGTTCAGAGAAGGTTCACTGGGTTGATTCCTGAGATGAGGGGGTTGACTTGTGAAGATAGATTGAATAGGTTGGACCTTTACTCATTGGAGTTTCGAAGAAGGAGGTGATTTTATCGAAACATATGATAATGAGGGGGCTCGACAAGGTGGATGCAGAGAGGATGTTTCCACTCATCGAGGAAACTAAAACTAGGGGACATAGTCTCAGAATAAGGGGCCTCCCATTTACAATTGAGATGAAGAGGAATTTCTTCTCTCAGAGGGTTGTAAATCTATGGAATTCTCTGCCCCAGAGAGCTGTGGATGCTGGGTCATTATTTATATTATATTTAAGATGGAGATAGAACAATAAGGGAGTGAAGGGTTTTGGGGAGAGGGCAGGAAGTGGAGCTGAGCCCAAGATCAGATCAGCCATGATCTTATTAAATGGCAGAGCAGGCTCGAGGGGCCAGGTGGCCTACTCCTGCTCCTATTTCTTATGTTCTTAGGGTAAACCCCAACATCAATGGACTCATCTGAGTCTCCTCAGCAGGACTCGGCTACGCACTCGCCCCCGGAGAGATGGCACCCGAGGTTCCCTTTTCCCTACCCCAATGCTGCAGCCCGCTAGGCCCCTGTGCTCCACCCAGTGCAGACCACTCTCCTAAATCTAAGGTACCCAAGCATGTACTCCCAGTACCTGAGCTGGCGCGTGTGACTGTAGGAAGCGGTGACGCGGTGCTGCTGGCAGAGCTCTCCCCCTCTCCATCTCCCTCGTCGGACATGTCACCAAGATCATCCAGGGCATCAAATGTGTCCTCCTGACTCTGGCTGCCAGTCGCATCAAGGGTGTATGCTGACACTCGGGGTCTCACCTGCAATCATAAATGGGACAAGGGGTGCCGTGAGGGTGAGGGGCCGCATAGCACCATGCAGCAAGCAGATTGCACACAAGCATAAGCAATAGCCAGGTAGCCATTGCACTGTCAAGGAGAGATGGCATTGCACAAAAGCTTTCACTTACCCACGTTCCCCCCAGTGGGATTCGAGCGACCAGCAGCCACAGGGAGACCAACGTGCGCGCCCACTAACCTCTGCACCCTCTCCTCCAGATCAGTCAGCTCCACAGTTTCGGCCTCGCTCCCACCAGTAGCTTGTTGCTGGGAACGGTTGCGCGCCACCTTGGCCTGCAAAACAAGGAAGGGTTGGTAAATCGGAGTTTCCTGAGGCCTCGGCAATTAGTGCAAGTCTGGGTCCATTACATGAAGCTGTGAATCTCACATGCAAGGGAGCCTCCATTGTGAGTGTGCACCCATACATGCCTTAGCAATCAAATGCTACTTCAGCTACTATGTAGTGTTGCTTAGAAAGAAGTTAAGGTGAAGGAGAGTCTTGCAGATGTAAGGTGAGGAGTTGGGGGAACATGTACTCACTTTCATCAATCGAATCAGGTCTGAGCCTTTTCCTGCATTGGGTGGGAGTGCGCTGGTGAATGGAGGTCCTGAAACCTCCTCCGCAATCTCCCGTTTAAGCAGACGATCCTAATTGGTCACCCACCAGTATCAGGGAAGAGTGGCCACCTCTTTCCCTCCACAGCTGGCATCAGGCTTTCCAGCTCAGTGTTGCTGAAGCAGCTGGCCCTCCTGAAAGGTCCCGCTGCAGCCATCTCCTCTGAAGGAAGTCAGACCGAAGTCAAGACACAGCTTTCCAAACCTGCCCTTTGAAACAGCCTGAGAGCAGCTGCATGGTTAGGATGGATTGGTTAGGGGCGGAATTGTGTGGTCCAAACGCCACTCCACTGAGACCAGCCCATTACTCCGGTCATTACCACTCTGCTGAAAAAGCGGAATTTCGCTCTTAAACACCGCCGCATCCATATTGGCGCTAAGGTACACTGAAACACGGTGCGTGCGCCCCATTTCCGGGGAGGGCAATTTCAGCCCCAATGTGTTTTAGCAATGGTGGTTGAACAACAATAACAACTTGTATTTATATAGCACCTTTAACAAAATGAAACGTCCCAACGCACTTCCCAGGAGTATTATGAGACAAAAAATTTGACTTGGTGCGCGCTAGGACACAGACAGCCAAGTTTTGGATCATCTCTAGTTTACGTAGGGTAGAATGTGGGAGGCCAGCTAGGAGTGTGTTGGAGCTGTCAAGTCTAGAGGTAACAAAGGCATGGATGAGGGATTCAGCAGTAAATGAGCTGAGGCAAGGGCAGAGATGGGCGATGTTACAGAGGTGGACATAGGTCTTAGTTATGCTGTGGATATGTGGTCGAAAGCTCATTTCAGAGTCAAATATGACACTAAGATTGTGAACAGTCTGGTTCAGCCTCAGACAGGAGTTCGGGGGAGGAATGGAGTCAGTAGCTAGGGAACGCAGTTTGTGGCGTGGACCAAAAACAATGGCTTCAGCCTTTCCAATATTCAATTGGAGAAAATTTCTGCTCATCAAATACTGGATGTGGGATGAGCAATTGAAGGATAAATATTGGCCCCAGGGTAATCTTGGAGTGGGGAGAGTTATAATTGCCCCTATAGTGTGGGACATGAAAGGCCAGAACCAGGTAGGGGTAACAGGTCTCTGGCTGGAGCAGTCAGATGGCTGGGTTTCAACAATCCAGCAGCTTTCATGGTCATTTTCATGTTACCAGATTTATTGAAATAAATATCTCAATTTGTCTCGGTGGCTAATTAAACTCGTCTGAGGTGATGGCCCAATAAGATAATCACTGGGCTATTCGAGCCTTTTCTGTTCAGGTTTCTCCCCTCCTCTCCTGAAGGGACTGATGGCTTCATGGTCTGCATTCATTACTCGAATGGCCGTTCTCCATGTGTTAGCCTGGACAGTGAATGTCAGCAAGCTATTTGAATGTGGGCGACATTACAGCCAAGGCTGATTTTATCCTCGCCCAACCTTCACTTGGCAACCATCATGCACTCGGGTCGCCAACCCGCCAGGATTGCCCTGGAGTCTCCAGGAATTGGCGGCTAATCTGCCGTGAGACTCACAAGAGATAGATCATATGAGGATTAAAACAATTGTGTGTTTTTTTTGTGCAGCAAAGACCGTTTGACCAGGTGGAGCGGCCAAGCGGTCATGTGTCGAAACCTCCAGGAATACATCCAACCTGAGTTGGCCACCCTAACATGAACAGGGACATTGATTTTTTTTCTTCTCCTTTCCCTGACCCAGGGCCACTGAGGTCAGTTTTAAGGCTCTCACCACTGCTGAGAGGAGCTAACTCAATGGGAACCAGGAATTGGGTGCTGCATTTACCTGCCAGGGCCATCGCAGGAGCCCAGCCCCCAGTTACAATAACGGTTACAATTAGAAGATGCACGAATGATTGACATTTCCTTTGGTGGTTTGAGGTGCAGTCGGCAGAGTGGAAGGGGGTGGAGCTTCCCACTTGAGTGTCAGCTTGGCTCAGCTAGTAGCCCTTGTGCCCCTGAGTTAGACAGCCAAAGGTTCTTATGACATCACTGAAACACACACACATACACACACACACACACACACACAAAATGGCTCTATAGGAACTTGTCAGGTGACCTGGTCACATTACCCTTTTATTATTATACATCAGTGGTTGCATTACCATAGTAGTCCACTAGGTGGAGCTATATCGCACGTCTTCCTCCTGAATGAAGAAGTAATCATAACAATCAATCATCATACATAACTTGCATGGTTATACATAACAAAAGATATGGACTTATTTTGCCATATTTACAAATCAAACTTAACTACGTGTTTTCTGTTTCAAAGAGGATGCCTTCACTCTTGAACAGAACTTTCCAAACTTAGTATCGAACTTAGACTCATTCTATACTCATTCTAGGGTGAGCCTGACGAGAGTTTTCCTCTAAGGGCAGCCCTTGATCATTTGGACTCTACAACTTCAGACTGTTTGTCTCCCTAACTCAGACTAAATTCTGACTTTCTCTTGGGCTTCTGATGTAGGATTTGCTACTGGTACTCTACTTGTAACAAGAATATCTGACTCATCAGAAATAATTGAATCAACTTTCAACTCCTTCCACATCTGTAGGTAAGATATGATCTATGTGAACAAACCTAATCTTTCCATGATCAAACATCTTGAACAAATATGTGCGAGGACCACATAGCTTCACTACTCTTCCTGGTAACCAATTATGGTGATGGTTTTACACTCTGACCTGATTTAATTTCACAATTCTCCCTCTTACTCTGCCTCTATCATGATTCTCTTTCTGTCTTACTTGTTTCTCTTCTACAGACTGTGCAGCTCTATATTACATGTCCAAGGCCCGCTCTTGCCTGATTTTAACCCAATACCTGCTTTAGGAACACCTCCATTTTATGTCCTATTGACGCCAATGGACCGTAAAGTTGGGTGGTAGGTGTAAACCAGGCCGTCCATCCTAAACCTGCCCCCTTCCTCCTGGGTGGGGGGGAGGGGGATAGGTTAACATCGAGGCTCGAGCACATTATCAAGTCTGATATCAGTTGGTACTGCGGGAGTACTATACTGTCGGAGGTGCTTTTTTGTTCAGGTGAGACGGTAAACCGAGAGCCTGTCTATGGTACTAGTCCAAAAAGGGCAGGGGCATTCTCCCAGGATCCTGGCCGGTATTTATTCCTTGAGCATTTATCTGATTGCTGAGAGCTGAAGCTTGCTGTGCGCAGCCGACAATGCAAGAGTGACTACACTTCAAAAGTCATTGGCTGTGAAGTGCTTTCGGACGTGCTGAGGATGTGAAAGACGCTATATAAAGGCAAGGTCTTTGTCTCTTCACAACAATGATCTGAAATGATCTTCAAAGGAGAAGCATGCCCCCACCCCCGGAACCGGTGGTGTTCCCATCTCAGCTTGTCATTTCTGTGCGGAATTAGTATTTCTGGCTGTGAGGAGCGATGGGAAGTAGATGTTCGACATCATTGTCACCTGCTGCTTTTGGTGATTAAGTTAAAACTCGACAATTCCCTCTGGCACTGTGTCAGTGGCCTACCAGCCATTCATTCTCTGCTGCCATGTTCATTCAAGTCACTATCACCATGAAACACACTTAGGAGAATTACTCGCCCAATGAAGTAGCTTCCCTCTTCCCTGCCCACAGAACTTATTAAATAAAATGTGCAGTTTCCTTTTCTCTCTCTCTTCTGGGGGTCTTGTGAATGGGACTTTCTTTCTTCCCCATCTTCGCGCAGTGATTTAGCTTTTTTTTCCTTTAACGTGGCAATCTTTAAAATTGTCAACCCGCTGCCCCTAATTGATTTAGATTGATCTCCCCGACTGTTTCTCACAGTCTCAGCTTGTTTGTTTTGTCTTGCCAACCACTGTCTCTCTGAACCCGAGTGGCAGAGGGAGTAGATTCAATGAGACCTGCTCCCCCCCCCCCCCAACTGCCCTCCACACCCCCTCCTACAGCACACTAGATCGGGACAAAACCTTTTCAAGCTTAATTAGATTTTTCTCCCAGCGTAAAAAGAAAAACTCCACACACACACAAATAAGAGATGATTACATGCATTTGCAGGCTCCCATGCAAGATGGCTGATGATATCATCAACTCCCCCCCCCCCCACCTACCCCTAAAAAAAAACACGATTTTACTTTAAGAATGGTCTTTAGGAAGTGCTGCAGATTAATCTGGCCTCCCGCGGTGTGATCAGCCGTGGGATTATTACATTTGGTAAATTCAGAGTTAAAAATAACTGCAGAGGAATTTTTTTTTTAAGTCAACATTTCTCTGAACTATTGGCAAGTCAAACACTGGATAAAGAGGAATTCTGGTTTAACCTCGGAGAAATTCTAATCAAAACAAATTCTTCCAGTTGGGATTCATGACTGCCTGATTTTCTGCCAGATAATTCCTACTTTACGACAGTGATTGCACCTTGTAAGTGCTTCATGGGCGGTAAAGCGCTTGGGGCATTTTGAGGTTGTGAAACGCGCTATATAAATGCAAGTCTTTCTTTTTTTTCCCCCAACAAAGTAAAAACGTGTAGTAAATGCCCATTGTTCTTTTATATCCGTGAGATCAGGTTTTCTGAGCCCAGTTTTATTTGGCTGTACTCGGCCCCTGCGTTTCCCTTCACAGGTAGGCCAACCCCACTTGTCCAGAACCAAACACCCATATGCCAATTACAACAACAACAACTTGCATTCATATAGCGCTTTTAACATTGTAAAACCTCCCAAGGTGCTTCGCAGTAACGTTACCAGACAGAATTTGACACCGAGCCACACAAGGAGAAATCAGGATAGGTGACCAACAGTTTGGTCAAAGAGGCAGGTTTTAAAGAGCGTCTTAAAGGAGGAGAGAGAGGTCGAGAGGCGGTGAGGTTTAGGGAGGAAATTCCAGAGCGTAGGGCCCAGGCAGCTGAAGGCACGGTGAAGCGATGGACATTGTGAATGCCACAAGTTGCATTTATATATAGCGTATTTAAGGTAATAAAACCTCCCAAGGCGCTTCACGAGACTGTTCTGAGACAAAATCTAATACCGAACCACATAGGGAGATATTGGGACAGAATTGAAAGAGTGCAGAGATCTCGGAGGGTTGTCGGACTGGAGGAGGTTACAGAGAACCATTCTCACTTTAAAGGAATGCCCCACACTTTAAACTGTTCGGAACCTTTCCTTCACAGTATAACCCGGCAAGCACACTCTGTTACTAAGTGACCCCGGCATACATTTTTGAAGTTTTTTTTTAAAACAAATACTTATTAAGACCAAAAGCATTTAAATAGCATAAATAAATGAACTCCAGTGGATCGCTCCTTCTTGTATCATGAACCTTCACCGCATTTAATATCCTTCATATAATGAAGCTCCCTGAACTACTCGCAAAACTCCGAGTGAAGCTCAACCAATCAAGTGTAAATTTAACATCAAGTCTTTGTTGTTGCATTCAATGCTCTGACTTATTAAACGCAGAATCCCATTTTCCTTTTTTTAATGGCTTTTTGTACCTATCCTCCCACCTTTAAAGGTGCAAATACCTGCTAACACTTCTTCCTCTTCCCCCCACCCCCCCTTTCTCGCGTCCTCTTGCTGGTGGTATAGCTCAAAGGATGCTGGCTGCCCTCCAGAACCTATGTGACGATGGCACACGACCAAATCTTCCTGTGTGAGCTTAAATGGTGAACAGGAACAGGCGATTTAACCTCGCAGGGAACCGCCTAATCTATGGGCACACTTTTGGGCCAGGAAAACCAAACAACAACCCCTGGTTGCTTTCCCTCTGCCTCACACCGGGCCAGCTGAGGTCAGTGATGGCTCCTTTATCACGGCCGTGCTTCGGATCAGCTAACTCGGGTCAGAATTGAACCTGGGGTCCTCCTGCCCAAGGCTGTCATGTCTGGCCATGTGCTTTAGATTGTGACCATTGTGATTGCGATACGATGTTTGTACAACGGGCAGAAAACTGTGGTCATTGCCGACGTCGCTCGGGCATTGCTGAGTTGGATGTGGAGTTGCCAACTCCGAGTGGACATTGTCCTGGAGGTGTCATCACATGACCGCCAGCCGCCCCGCCATTGGTCGCCCATCACATCCATCATCACAGAGCCCGCCTTCCCAGGCTCTTCACCACGCGTTTGGCTGATTCTTGACTCTCAGTCAAACACTCTTTCGCCCGCCCCCTTCATCTCCGATACTTTTACAATTAATAACCAAAATGTTCACAGACATTTTTTTTTTACCGCGACTGTGAATTGCTGGCAGCAGTGTCCCGGAGATTAGTCCTGAATTTCTGGAAACTCCCTGGAGGGTTGGCAACCCTAGTTGGATCCATTTGCTAATATCCCAGCCCCAAAGGTCCATGGTGTTTCGAACATGGGCAGGACCAGCCAGAACCGAGGTGGGACTCCAGCTACGCCGCGTCCCGACCTGATGGGCAACTTTTCAGGATGGCTTACGCCGATCTCTTACTATCGTTGTAAGGGGGACGTGCCCAGGAGTGGAGACTCCCTACTTCGGGAATTCCTGCTCTGGGCCTCCAGGTCGGGCCGGGGTAGGTTTGTCTAAGCTGCCCAGGTGTGACTCCCAGACCACTGGCAGTTATAGGGCCCACCTCAGGCTCCAAGCCCAGAAACCCTTGATAAATGTTTTAAGTCCTGTACACCCCAGCTGGGGGGGGGGGGGGGTGAGGGGCTACCAATAGGTTTCTTTTGGATGGGATGCGGGGAAACTAGTAACCCCCACAGCCCAGCTCTCCCCCACCAGACAGTCCGGCCTTCGATCAGTAATAGGCGGCTGAGATGCGCCCCCTTAACAGCTACCATTGGTATAATGAAGTGACCTTCCTTGACACGACAAACCTGGGCGGGATGTGCACGGGAGGTCAGGGGTGGGCCGACACTACTAGGTGCTGTGCCGCGGACGGGGGGGGACTTAGTTCCTCTGGTTAAGCCAGTACCCTGGGTTCGGGAGGGCCCGGTGTTGATTGCCCGAGGATGCTGCCAGCCGGGGTGGCAGCACGGATGCTGCAATCAGCCTCAGCAAGAGGTACAGAGGAGAAAGTCAGCCAGGGTTCCCTGCTCCTGATCCTATCCAGTCATCGGCCCGCTGGAAAGTGCCAGTGTGTGGGCATCGGGCAAGTCCAGGCTTATGGGGCCCTCGGCAAATGAATAGCCTGCCGAGTCTCACTGTCAAGGCTCAGACGTGAAGGTGTTGGTCGTGCCTCAATGGGCAACACTCTCGCCTCAGAGTCAGAAGGTTGTGGGTTCCAGCCCCACTCCAGAGACTTGAGCACATAATCTGGGCCGGCACTCCAGTGCAGTGCTGAGGGAGTGCTGCACTGTCGGAGGGGCAGTACTGAGGGAGTGCTGCACTGTCGGAGGGGCAGTACTGAGGGAGCGCTTCACTGTCGGAGGGGCAATACTGAGGGAGTGCTTCACTGTCGGAGGGGCAGTACTGAGGGAGTGCTGCACTGTCGGAGGGGCAGTACTGAGGGAGCGCTTCACTGTCGGAGAGGCAATACTGAGGGAGTGCTTCACTGTTGGAGGGGCAATACTGAGGGAGTGCTTCACTGTCGGAGGGGCAGTACTGAGGGAGTATTTCACCGTCGGAGGGGCAGTACTGAGGGAGTGCTTCACTGTCGGAGGGTCAATACTGAGGGAGTGCTTCACTGTCGGAGGGGCAGTGCTGAGGGAGTGCTGCACTGTCGGAGGGGCAGTGCTGAGGGTGTGCTGCACTGTTGGAGGGGCAGTGCTGAGGGAGTGCTGCACTGTTGGAGGTTTGGAAGCAGCGTTCCCGTTAAGCTGCGCGGCCCCTTACCTGTCTGCAGGTCCCGTGCAGGCCATTTGCTGGGTTCACAATGGAAGGACTGTGAATGTGCGGGAATCTGAATGGGCCACACAACCCCTTAAAGGGGCCATGCACTCAAAAAACAATTAGAGGGAACATTGTTTGGAAGCATTGCATAGTGAAACCAGGCAACCAATCAATAGTGATTTATAGAGCGCCTTTCAGGACATCCCAAAGGGCTTTACAGCCAATGAAGTACTTTTTCTGAAGTGTAGTCACTGCTGTAATGTGGGAAACATGGCAACCAATTTGCACACAGCAAGCTTCCACAAACAGCAAAGTGTTAATGACCAGATTGTCTGCTTTCTAGTGATGTTTATTGAGGGATAAATATTGGCCAAGACACCGGGGAAAACTCCCCAGCTCTTCTTTGAAATAGTGCCATGGGATCTTTTACGTTGACCTGAGAGCAGACGGGGCCTCAGTTTAACATCTCATCTGAAAGACGGCACCTCCGACAGTGCAGCACTCCCTCAGCACTGCACTGGAGTGTCAGCCTAGAATTATGTGCTCAAGTTGCTGGAACCCACAACTTTCTGATGCAGAGGGGAGAGTGCTACCTTGGTCACAGTGTCCTGACAGTAGTGTGTGTGTGTGTGTGTGTCTCCTGTTCAAAAGCAGTGCATTAAAAATACCCAATTCCTGACTGCAGAGTCCTTGCAGCGAGATCCAGTGTAAATGGGGAGTGTAGTGCTGTGGCCTGTGTTGGAGTCACGTTCCCCGGGTTATGGTCAATGTCCCCACTAAGGTGTGTGGGAGCGTGGCCCTGCACCAATCAGGGGCTCCCACACTGGCCACTCAAGCTGGAAGCGAGACCAGGCAACAAATTTAAAGGAACCACGCACAAAAAGTAGAATTAGAGGGAACATTGGTAATGTTGTAGCCTAAATGGGGTTTAGTGCTACTAATTGTCTGTTCCCCTTTCCTCATCATATTAGCCACAGTCTCACCAGGAAACAAAATCAAACCTTCTGCAGCATCTTTCTCTCCACCAGGGTTAGCCCTACCATGTCCAATGAGAATCCCTTGATCCGTTGCCACTGCACAGTGAAATACTGCGATACATGACTTGAAAAATAAGTTTCATGCAACGAATAAAGAGGCTTTCCACTTTAGACTGCTGTTGGCATGTGTCCAGCACCGGTTTAACTGATCTTCAGCCGGGCCTGATAAACAACATTGTTCAGCTGAGAAAACGCTCAAGCGGTGTCACTAACAGTTTAACAATGAATCACATTCAATAAAATCTGCATTAAACTCTCACTCTCAACACTCATCAAAATCACTTCTTTAAAACACAGTTACAGCACGGCTGCTGTGTCTCTTTCGCCATGTTCTCAGCCTCAAGTCCCTCAGCCTTGCTGGCTCCAGCCCCACAAGTAACAGTCGCACCACGTAATGACTATCTCCAACAAGGGTGAGTCTAACCACTGCCCCTCGACATTCAACAGCAATACCATCGCCGAATCCCCCACCATCAACATCCTGGGGTCACCATTGACCAGAAATTTAACTGGACCAGCCACATAAATCATCATCATTGGCGATCCCTCCAAAAGTGAGTTCTCAGGTGACTGTACAGTCCAATATGGGAATTAGTCTCTGTCACAGGTGGGACAGACAATGGTTGAGGGAAAGGGTGGGCGGGGAGTCTGGTTTGCCGCACGCTCCTTCCGCTGTCTGCGCTTGATTTCTGCATGCTCTTGGCAGCGAGACTCGAGGTGCTCAGCGCCCTCCCGGATGCTCTTCCACTACTTAGGGCGGTCTTTGGCCAGGGACTCCCAGGTGCAGGTGGGGATATTGCACTTTATCAAGGAGGCTTTGAGGGTGTCCTTGAAATGTTTCCTCTGCTCACCTGGGGCTAGCCTGCCATGTAGGAGCTCCAAGTAGAGCGCTTGCTTTGGGAGTCTTGTGACTGGCATGCGGACAATGTGGCCATCCCAACGGAGCTGGTCGAGTGTGGTCAGTGCTTCGATGCTGGGGATATGACAACAAGAGCAGGTCAGAGGCTGTGTATTCTGTGGCGGGTGTCTCACTTCCTGACTCCCCAAAGCCTTTCCACCATCTACAAGGCACAAGTCAGGAGTGTGATGGAATACTCGCCACTTGCCTGGATGAGTGCAGCTCCAACAACACTCAAGAAGCTCGACACCATCCAGGTCCCGGCAGCAGCAATATTGTCAGGCATAATATTGGGACAGTCACCGAGCTCCACAGCTGATTTTAGGAGAGCCAATGAGAGCCACTTGTTACCAAATTCAAACCCACTCACAAACCAGTTCTTTTCACACCCTTTGAGACTTCCGATGTAAAGTTACGAAACCCGCACCTCTGCTCCAAAGCGCCTTGTCCTGGTGATGAGGGGAAAAGCATCTTTTATATCCCAAAGCGTGCAGCAAGCTCCCACAAACAGCAGTGTGATCATAACCAGATAATCTGTTTTAGTGATATTGATTGAGGGATAAATATTGGCTAAGGACACTGGGGAGAACTCCCCTGATTTTCTCGGAAATAGTGCCATGGGATCTTTTACATTCACCTGAGAGAGCAGACAGGGCCTCGGTTTAACGTCTGATCTGAAAGACAGCACCTCCGACGATGCAGCACTCCCTTAGCACTGCACTGGGAATGTCAGCCTGGATTAAATTCTACAAGTCTCTGGAGTGGGTCCTGAACCTTCAGAGTGCTACCTACTGAGCCACAGCTGACACTAGAAATAACAGCGTGTGGCATACCTCTGGCAGATGTACAGGTTTCTGTCAAGTCACCATTCCTGCACATTTTACGCAACAGGATGTAGAGAGGACCTCCATTTTCTAGCACTCTCTATCCACACTGTAACATTGAGGAGCAGTTGATAATGAGCTTTCCTATTCAGGAGATGTGTTTGAAACATGTTTTATAATCCAATGTAGAAATGACCTAGTTACATACAAGTACACAGTATTTACAGCACAGAAACAGGCCATTCAGCCCAACAGGTCCATGCCAGTGTTTGTGCTCCACATGAGCCTCCTCCCATCCTAAATCATCTAACCCCATCAACATATCCTTCTATTCCTTTCTCCCTCATGTGTTTATCTAGCTCCCTCTTAAATGCATAGATTATTCGCCTCAACTACGCCATGTATTTTTCCTTTTGTGTTCCCATTGTGCTCAAGCCTTTTGTTATGCATCATTAACCTGGGTTTTGCTCCATCACAACAAGCGGCCGCACTTCAAAGGCACCTCATTGCACGTAAAGCGCATCGATGGCGTCCTGAGGTTGTGAAAGTCGCTATATCAATGCAGGCTCTTCTTTGCGTGTACCTTGAGGAGCACACACTAGTCGATAAGCGATCAAACCATTGGCTCAGGATTTCGCCACCAATCCCGCCTCTCCTTCCCCCCCACTCCACACAAACACATGGTGATGTGTGAATGGAATGGTCAGGGGATAAAACAGCCAGGCAGGCAGTTCGTTCCCTGTGTGTGAGCCCAGATACAGTGACTCATTACATCCGGGTCACTGGCTGCCCCATAACTTAAAGGAGATGACACACACACACACAGACAGACAAAGAAGAAACCTGTATATCTCCATTCAGGGTATGAGATGCACTTTTGCCTTCAACTTGCAAGAGGACTCGCAATGAAATAGTTTATCTGAGCGATACACCAGATGAAAACAGAGCTTTTTCCCCCCTTTCACTCTCTCTTGAGCGTGCAAGCTCACCTTTCCTCACTTACAGGAAGCAAGACTCATAGCAATATCCACACAAGATAAACAGGGCAGGGGAATCACGTGTCCAAGGCTGCCCAGACCCCAGATCTGATAAAAAAAAAACTGAACATTTCCTCTTATCTGAGTTGCTGTATAAACTGACGGATTGTGGAAAAGATCCATTGTTCACAAAAGATCAGAAGGAAAGGTCCACACAGCGCTCAGGTTATCTGAACCCTCCGTGTCATTGTAGCTGAAAGGATGGGCGAGCCCGGACAAAACAAGTCTCTACACTCCGTCAAAGGAATGTAGTCAGAGGATGACTTTTAGCTCCCCTTTGACAATAGCGTTGGAAATTTGCAGTTCTTACCGATTTTCAAGATAATCGCATCAGCTTCCCAAAGCAGTCAGGAATGAAAACACTCCAAACGGAATTTTGGAACTAAAATCTGCCAATAATACAAGGTGTTGCGCTGGAACAAGAATGATATGAAAGTGATAATGGGGGGGGAAGGAGCAGGGGGCCATGGGATTATATGGCAGCAGCTCAGGTAGGAGAGGGAGAGCACCAGCTCGGGCTCCATGGTTTCAAACGGGCTCCTTCTCAACTGGAATTCCCCTGTGATTGGAGCTGTCGCTTGAGCTCCTTCTAGTTTAACGGCTCAGTCAAGGACAGGCCATTAAATTGACCAGCCGCTGCTTTTCACTGTGGTCGGGTTGGGCTGTCCATAGAACCGTAGGGTGGAACATCAGCGGGCAGGTAATGTGGGAGGCCATTATACTCCTTCCTCTTTCCAAAGGGAGATTCGGGCAGCAGGCAGTGTGTATAACGGTGGGGCGGTCCACTACTGCCCATTTAAAAAAAGACAGATTTGCATTTATATAGCGTCTTTCAAGACCTCAGATCATCCCAAAGTATTTTACAGCCAACTTCTGAAGTGTGGTCTCTGTTGTAACGCGGCAGCCAATTTGCATACAGCAAGCTCCCATAAACAACAATGTGATCGTGACCAAATAATCAGCTTTAGTGAGGTTGATTGAGGGATAAATATTGGCCAGGACATCAGGGAAAATGAACCCTTATTCTTCGAAACTTCCTGCTCAATTCTCTGGAGTCAGAGGGGCCGAATGTACCCCATGCTGGGGCGCTCAATTCGATTTACCTGATTTGCTCCAGCACAAAATTGATCTCTTTTAGTAAAAGAAATGTTGTTTGCGCTAAGGGAGTTTTGGCCCGGTGTTGGCAGGGCCTGACACTCAATGCCACACTGAGCACATCAGCGTGGGGCTGACGTGTCACAACGTCCCTCCCCTCCTGTAAAGTGGGGGCCACTGCGAACACTGCCGCCTCTTTCGTGAGGCCCACTGGGCCACCGGGGAGGGTCCGGCCGGGTGAGTGGCACAGCGCCCAATGGGGGAGCCGGGCTGCACATTGGTGGCGCGCCAACAACAGCGGCCGGCCTTGTTGGGCCAACGGAAAAGTTGTCCGACAGCAAAAAGATGGTGGCCGCCACACTAACACCTCCCCTTTAAGGGCGGCCGGGGCGATGTCACCACAGCACCTTTGCCCCGAGAAGCTGTTGGTGGCATTGCCCCTCGCGTCCTGTGGGGCAGTTGCCCCCGAGGGGCGCAAAGGGGTCGGCGCGGGGCAATAAGGGGTTGACGCGCATGGCGATGACGTCATCGCCATGCGTGAACCGTGACGGTGTGCTAATTGCGGGGCGCGGCGCAAACCACTTTTCACCGCGCTGAGGCCCGGGGGAAATTTAGAGGCGTGGTGGAGGGGAGTAGCTCTGGCTTCCGTGCCCGGGCAAAACCCCCTTAGTGCCCTGTTAGCGCATCCCGGTGGCGCGAACGGGTCTTTCTGAGAGGGGCAATTTCGGCCCCAGAGGTGGGAATGCTACCAACTGAGCCACAGCTGACACTAAAGGGACTTCACGTCCTACCGACCTCTTTTGTAAAAAAAGTTCTCCTAACTTCCTAACTTTTGGAATGAACACGTGAGGAAGATTTGTGAGACGGACGATGCTCAACATTTATCGGAGTCTCTTTACATCCAATTGAAGCTGTCCTTACAGAAGGAAGGGACCCAGGGCAGATGTTGTCAGAGTCGCTATCTTTATATACGGTGGAATTTTCCTTTCATCATCAGCATTTAGGAGCGAGCAATGTGCCCCTGAGCCAGAAGGTGAAGGGTTCGAGCCCTGGCAAGGGGGTGACTGCAATATGGTCGCTAAATACTGGATTAACTTGTCCGGGCAGAGTCACCACCGGCTCGGAGTCGGAAGGGTTAGGTTTCGGACCCCACTCTGGACAGAGACAGGTGCACTGGCACTGAATACTGGATTGATGTCCAGCGAAGATTATTGTGTGTGATGGGTTGTGGTGGGTGGTCCCCTTCCCCACCGCAAAGGGTGGATGGTGCTCATGATTGCAGCCCACCCAGGAGACAGTTCTCCGAAGACCAGAAACTGCGGGGAAGGCAATGGGAAACCATCTCATTACTCTTCCCTAGTAAGTGGCTCAAGAAGCTGAGGTGATGAGGCTTGAGATATGACCTGCCCCGGGGCAGGCCACAATGGATAGATGGATCCCCATTTATAGTCAGTCGTTGGCTCAATGGCTCCAATCTTACTTTCCAAAACCATTGCCCATTTATACATTGTACGTTTGCACTCGGCTCCAGTGAGCAGCAGCAGTTTTGTTGTATGGATCAATTAGTGAAGTGATTTGCTGCGATGTTTCAGAGGCAGTATACTCTGCTGTATGCTCACAGACAGGAGTTACAAACTCCTTTCATAAACTGGATGCCCAAACTTAGTGTGTCTGCACCCCACCAACTGGAGGGGCACTCGATGGGCCAGAAAACCTGCATTACATTGAGCCGGCAGACTCAGACATCACAACAACAACAACAACAACTTGCATTTACATAGCACCTTTGATGTAGTAAAACATCCCAAGGCGCTTCACAGGAGCGTTATCAAACAAAATTTGACACCGAGCCACATAAGGAGATATTAGGGCAGGTAACCAAAAGCTTGGTCAAAGAGGTAGGTTTTAAGGAGGAGAGAGAGGTGGAGAGGCGGAGAGATTTAGGGAGAGGATTCTAGAGCTTAGGGCCCACACAGCTGAAGGCACGGCCGCCAATGGTAGAGCGATTAAAATCGGGGGCTCAAGAGGCCAGAATTGGAGGAGGCCAGAGGCTGTGGAGGGACTGGGCTTGAATGGCCCAACAACTTCCTTCTCTTCATTCCACGCTTTCTTACACTCTGTCAGTATGTAGAGGACAGCACTATAATGAAGGAAATAAATGGGACAAAGTTTGCCTCGACAATTAATATTTTCATTGGTGCAGTTCAGATGGTCCTGTGACGTCAGCAAATCAAAAGCTGACTGGAAGTGACGACGACATCCACATACCGATCTTCAGTGATACGGGGGGGGGGCGGGACAGGTGATTCTGAATAAACAGGTAGGAGGGCTCCCCCATTGGATGAGTGGATGATCCCAGGCCTGTGCTGAATCAGCTGACCTCAACCAGGAAGGTAGGTGAGGGCAATGCGATTGCCCCTCGGTGTCCTGGGCCAGGAGGGAGGTAACATCAGCCTGGAGCTAGAGCTGTAACTGCATGGTGTTGAGCTGCCATTGTCAGGCGCCAGCTCCTGTTCACTACCCGATTGACATCTGCCGGATAAATGCATCTATCTGGAGATCGGATGTGGACAGATTGGGATCACCAACCCCTCTCCCTCTCCGCCCAACCCGCCCATAATTAAAATAATGTCCCAACACATTGACTGGACTCACACATGCATTATAGCCACTTGGCCAAGGCAGCAGCCTGGTGGAAGCACGCCCCACCTTCAAGAGAAAAGGGGAGAAAACAAACTAAGTGCCGTGCGTTACACAAACATTAAGCCAGATTTATCTGCCCGTGCTCCAGAACTATAATGTTACTCAAGTTATAGTGTTACCGGTTCTTTGTTTATGTCACTTTATGTTTAAATATTGTCTCTATGTAAGCCTGTAGCACTGGTGCTGTGCATCACTGACGACAACAGGATGGCTCATTGAATGGGCAGAAGTGGCCCTCCCTTGTAACGTGTGATTTAGCCCCATCTGCTGGCCATACAGTGGGACTGTATTAGTCACGAGTTAAACAGTGACCTCATCCATCCCAAAAACTTCCAGCCATCATAACATCTAACTATTTCTTAAATGTTTTGTTGCCTCCACCACGCTAATCGGAAGGCCATTCCATGTACTGATCACTCTTTACCTGAAGAACCTCCTCACATAGGAACAGTAGTGGGCCATTCAGCCCCTCGAGCCTGTTGCACCATTCAATTAGATGGCGAAGGTAAAGATTTATAAGGACGATACCAGAACTGAGAGTTTATACCTATTGGGAAAGGATGAACAGACTGGGGCCCTATTCTCTAGGAGAGGGAAGGCTGAGGGTGACCTGATAGCAGTTTTTAAGATTATGAAGGGGTTCGATAGGGTAGATGTGGAGAAGATGTGTCCACTTCTGGGGGAGACCAGAACTAGGGGCCATAAATATAAGATAGTCACTCATAAATCCAAGAGGTAATTCTGGAGAAACCTCTTTGCCCAGAGAGTGGTTAGAATGTGGAAGTCTCTACCACAAGGAGTAGTTGAGGCAAATAGCATAGATGCATTTAAGAGGAAGCTAGATAAACACATGTGGTAGAAAGGAATAGAAGGATATGTTGATGGGGTTAGATGAAGTACAGTGGGAGGAGGCTCGTGTGGAGCATAAACGCCGGGCATGGACCCGTTGGGCCGAATGGCCTGTTACTGTGCGGTACACTCTGTGTAATTCTCTGTAGATCATGGCTGATCTGTATCTTCATTCTTCAGAATACTCATCCATTCCCAAATTTCCATCAATCAACCCTGGCCAGTTGCTTCTAACAGATAGCACAACTTCAATCCCAGAATCACTGGAATCTTTCAATCAATGTCCCCTTTATATTCAAGACATCAATCCTGAATTTGATTAAATCCAACTTTGACCTGCTTCGTCTTGTCATGGTTTACCTTGAAGTTCTGGATTCACTCTTCCCTATACCTTTGGTTATGTTCTGTCCAGGTACATTAAATGTATAAGTATAATGGTGCGCTACAGAGGGCGCTGTGGTGGGAGGCCTGAAAGTACCTGCAAGACAGAGTATAAAAGGCTGCCCACCACACCTGAGAGGCACTCTGGAGTTACACAATAAAGGACTAAGGTCACAGCAGTTACTACAACAGCAGACTGTGTGGAGTCAGTGATTTAAGTGCTACATACATCACATTGGCGACGAGGACACGGACGAGCTTCACTCAACCATGGCTACTCTGAGCTCGTTAAAAGATTTTACGGTGGGCAATGATTGGAAGGCCTTTACGGAAAGGCTCGAGAACTACTTTACAGCAAACGACCTGACGGGGGGCACGGACGCACTGAGAGAGAAGCGTAAGGTAATATTGCTTTCCAGTTGAGGCGATGAGGTTTACGGTCTCGTCAGGGATTTTCTGGCACCCGTAAGTCATATGAGGAGCTGATCGAACTCATTCATGACCAACTGAAACCGAAGGAGAGCATCCTCACGGCCAGGCACAAATTCTACCACCACTGCAGACCTGAGGGCCAGGATGTCACCAAATATGCTGCGGACCTCAGGAGACTCGCGGCGCCATGTGATTTTGGCACACGCCTTGATGAGGCGTTGCGAGACGTTTTTGTTATGGGGATTGGCCATGAGGGTCTCCTTCACAAGCTGCTAGCCACTGAACCTACAGTCACCCTGAAGCAAGCCATCACCATCAGCCGGACATTTATGACCTCGACTTGCAGCACCAAGCAGCTGATCCACACAGTGTCGAACCCAGCAGGCACTGTCCACAGGATAGCGCCCGCCACGGACAAAACTGCAGAACGTGGCTCTGCCCAGGGCAGAGAGCACGGACCTCGGGGTCCTGGAACTCAGGGTCCGCCGAGGGGGGCTAATTGAGTAGCACCATGCTGGCGCTGCGGAGGAAGCCATGGGGCTCACCGGTGCAGGTTTGCGGAGTATACGTGCAATACCTGCCACACGAAAGGCCACCTTCAGCGTATGTGCAAAAGGAACCTGACTCACCGTGTTGCTGAGGAGATGGTAGAGGATCCAAAATTCAGCGAGGAGCAGGCAGAAGATGAGGCGTTTGGACTGTATAAGTGTACCGACGATTCGGCCCCAGTGATTATGGAAGTCAAGATTAACGGAGTCCCAGTGAGTATGGAAGTGGACACTGGATCGGGTCTGTCGTTGATGAGTCAGGAAACTTTTGATAAACTGTGGGTCAACCCAGCTGCACGACCCAAGCTGGTCCCGGTCACGGCGAAGCTGCGTACATACACCAAGGAACTGATACCTGTTCTTGGCAGAGTGGATGTGCAGGTATCTCACGGGGGTGAGACGCACGGTTTAACTTCGTGGGTCATTGCAGGCGATGGGCCAACGTTACTCGTCAGGAGACGGATGGGGAAGGTCCGTGGGAGCTGGGAAGACTTCATTCCTCCACAGACCGCTGTCCCCCTGGGTTCCCAAAGAGCAGTGCCGACCGAGCTGGAGGAGAAATCGACAGTCTAAATCCCCACCCTGGACCCTGGAAGAGCAGTTTTTTTTAAGTACGGGCCGATCACTGAGGTGCGAGCCGACGACGCGATGAATGGGAAATCCATCAACAAATCCGGGTGGCCCACGCGGAGAAAAAGTCAGGCGGCAGTCGCGGCTGCGGTGGTGGTGGTTACGGCGGCTACAGGAGAGGCGGCAGTTACTGGGACAGGAGCGGAGCGGAGGCTACAGCGGTGGCGGAGGCTACGGCGGCGGGCGGTATGACTCGGGAGAACGCGACAGCTACTCGGGCGGATACAAGAGCCAGAGCGGCAGATACGGCAGCAATTAGAGAGGCCGTTCTCACAGGGACAATGACTGATCGAATCCAAAGAACCACTTCTGCCAGATTCAAGATCAAACTGTTCTTGGCCGTTTTTCTTCTTTCTTTCTTCTTTATTCCTTCTATTCTTTCTTTAAATTCCCCCACCCCAGTTCCGAACAAGGCCGAGGTTACCGGCAATGGCTTTTGGAACTGCGGGGGGAGTGAGATGTTATGTATTGTCCAGGTACATGAAATGTAATAGTACAATGGTGCCCCACAGAGGGCGCTGTGGTGGGAGACCCGAAAGGACGTGCAAGACAGAGTATAAAAGGCAGCCCACCACATCTGAGAGGCACTCTGGAGTATACACAATAAAGGACTAAGGTCACAGCAGTTACTACAACACCAGACTGTATGGAGTCGGTGATTTAAGTGCTACATACATCACAGCTTTTACAACCTTATTTACCTGTGTGAGGTCCCTCCCTTAGTCACCTTTCAAGGGTAAAGACCCCAAATTTCTCCAGTCTTTCTTCACAAGCTGGGCCGGTAGGTTGTGGAACTGAAGTTCACTGCAGTGCAAGCATCAATCAATTTAAAATTAGATGTGATTGGATTATACACAATTTTTGTTGAACTACAGCTACTTGTAAAGGTGTGCGGATATCTTCTAATTCTGCTCTAATTCTTTGCCATGATGTATAACTTGAGGGTTTATCACAGGGCAGTGTACAACCTAAGGGTTTATCACAGGGCAGTGTATAACATGAGGGTTTATCACAGGGCATTGTATAACATGAGGGTTTATCACTGGGCAGTATATAACCTAAGGGTTTATCACAGGGCAGTGTATAACATGAGGTTTATCACAGGGCATTGTATAACATGAGGGTTTATCACAGGGCAGTGTATAACATGAGGGTTTATCACAGGGCATTGTATAACATGAGGGTTTATCACAGGGCAGTGTATAACCTAAGGGTTTATCACAGGGCAGTGTATAACATGAGGTTTATCACAGGGCATTGTATAACATGAGGGTTTATCACTGGGCATTGTATAACATGAGGGTTTATCACAGGGCAGTGGAAAACATGAGGGTTTATCACAGGGCATTGTATAACATGAGGGTTTATCACAGGGCAGTGTATAATCTAAGGGTTTATCACAGGGCAGTGTATAACATAAAGGTTTATCACAGGGCAGTGTATAACCTGAGGGTTTATCACTGGGTAATGTATAAACTGAGGGTTTATCACAGGGCAGTGTATAACCTGAGGGTTTATCAAAGGGCAGTGTATAACCTGAGGGTTTATCACTGGGCAGTGTATAACCTGAGGGTTTATCACAGGGCAGTATATAACCTGAGGGTTTATCACTGGGCAGTGTATAACCTGAGGATTTATCACTGGGCAGTGAAAAACCTGAGGGTTTATCACTGGGTAATGTATAACCTGAGGGTTTATCACTGGGCAGTGTATAACCTGAGGGTGTGTCACTGGGCAGTGTATAAACTGAGGGTTTTTTCCACTGGGCAGTGTAAAACCTGAGGGTTTATCACTGGGCAGTGTATAACCTGAGGGGGTGTCACTGGGTAGTGTATAACCTGAGGGTTTATCACAGGGCAGTGTATAACCTGAGGGTTTATTACTGGGCAGTGTTTCACCTGAGGTTTATCACTGGGCAGTATATATCCTGAGGGTTTATCACAGGCCAGTGTATAACCTGAGGGTTTATCACAGGGCATTATATAATCTGAGGGTTTATCAGTGGGCAAGTGTATAACCTGAGGGTTTATCACAGGGCAGTGTATAACCTGAGGGTTTATCACAGGGCAGTGTATAACCTGAGGGTTTATCACTGGGCAGTGTATAACCTGAGGGTTTATCACTGGGCAGTGTATAACCTGAGGGTTTATCACTGGGCACTGCATAACCTGAGGGTGTGTCACTGGGCAGTATATAACCTGAGGGTTTGTCACTGGGCAGTGTATAACCTGAGGGTGTGTCACTGGGCAGTGTATAACCTGAGGGTTTATCACAGGGCATTGTATAACATGAGGGTTTATCACTGGGCAGTATATAACATGAGGGTTTATCATTGGGCGTGTATAACCTGAGGGTTTATCACTGGGCAGTGTATAACCTGAGGGTTTATCACAGGGCAGTGTATAACCTGAGGGTGTGTCACTGGGCAGTATATAACCTGAGGGTTTGTCACTGGGCAGTGTATAACCTGAGGGTTTATCACTGGGCTGTGTAATAACCTGAGGGTGTGTCACTGGGCAGTGTATAACCTGAGGGTTTATCACTGGGCAGTATATAACCTGAGAGTTTGTCACTGGGCAGTGTATAACCTGAGGGTTTATCACTGGGCTGTGTATAACCTGAGGGTTTATCACAGGGCAGTACATAACCGGAGGGTTTATCACCTGGCAGTGTATAACCTGAGGGTTTGTCACAGGGCAGTATATAACCTGAGGGTTTATTACTGGGCAGTGTATAACCGGAGGGTTTATCACAGGGCAGTGTATAACCTGAGGGTTTATCACTGGGCATGTATAACCTGAGGGTTTATCACTGGGCAGTGTACAAATGAGGGGTTATTACTGGGCAGTGTATAACCTGAGGGTTTATCACTGGGCAGTGTGTAACCTGAGGATTTATCACTGGGCAGTGTATAACCTGAGGGTTTATCACTGGGCAGTATTTAACCTGAGGGTTTATCACTGGGCAGCATATAACCTGAGGGTTTGTCACTGGGCAAGTGTATAAACTGATGGTTTATTACTGGGCAGTATATAACCTGAGGGTTTATCACTGGGCAGTGTATAACCTGAGAGTTTATCACTGGGCAGTGTATAACCTGAGGGTTTATCACTGGGCAAGTGTATAACCTGAGGGTTTTTCACTGGGCAAGTGTATAACCTGAGGGTTTATCACTGGGCAAGTGTATAACCTGAGGGTTTATCACAGGGCAGTATATAACCTGAGGGTTTATCACTGGGCAGTGTATAACCTGAGGGTGTGTCACTGGGCAGTGTATAACCTGAGGGTTTGTCACTGGGCAGTGTATAACCTGAGGGTGTGTCACTGGGCAGTGTATAACCTGAGGGTGTGTCACTGGGCAGTGTATAACCTGAGGGTGTGTCACTGGGCAGTGTATAACCTGAGGGTGTGTCACTGGGCAGTGTATAACCTGAGGGTTTATCACAGGGCAGTGTATAACATGAGGGTTTATAACTGGGCAGTGTATAACCTGAGGGTTTATCACAGGGCATTGTATAACATGAGGGTTTATCACTGGGCAGTGTATAACCTGAGGGTTTATTACAGGGCAGTGTATAACCTGAGCATTTATCACTGGGTAATGTATAACCTGAGGGTTTATCACAGGGCAGTGTATAACCTGAGGGTTTATCACTGGGTAATGTATAACCTGAGGGTTTATCACAGGGCAGTGTATAACCTGAGGGTTTATCACTGGGCAGTGTATAACCTGAGGGTTTATCACTGGGCAGTGTATAACCTGAGGGTTTATCACTGGGCAGTATATAACCTGAGGGTTTGTCACTGGGCAGTGTATAACCTGAGGGTTTATCACTGGGCTGTGTATAACCTGAGGGTTTATCACAGGGCAGTACATAACCGGAGGGTTTATCACCTGGCAGTGTATAACCTGAGGGTTTGTCACAGGGCAGTATATAACCTGAGGGTTTATTACTGGGCAGTGTATAACCGGAGGGTTTATCACAGGGCAGTGTATAACCTGAGGGTTTATCACTGGGCAGTGTATAACCTGAGGGTTTATCACTCGGCAGTGTACAAATGAGGGATTATTACTGGGCAGTGTATAACCTGAGGGTTTATCACTGGGCAGTGTGTAACCTGAGGATTTATCACTGGACAGTGTATAACCTGAGGGTTTATCACTGGGCAGTATTTAACCTGAGGGTTTATCACTGGGCAGCGTATAACCTGAGGGTTTGTCACTGGGCAAGTGTATAACCTGATGGTTTATTACTGGGCAGTATATAACCTGAAGGTTTATCACTGGGCAGTATTTAACCTGAGGGTTTATAACTGGGCAGTGTATAACCTGAGGGTTTATCACAGGGCAGTGTATAACCTGAGGGTTTATCACTGGTCAAGTGTATAACCTGATGGTTTATTACTGGGCAGTATATAACCTGAGGGTTTATCACAGGGCAGTATTTAACCTGAGGGTTTATCACAGAGCAGTGTATAACCTGAGCGTTTATCACTGGGCAGCGTATAACTGAGGGTTTGTCACTGGGCAAGTGTATAACCTGAGGGTTTATCACAGGACAGTATATAACCTGAGGGTTTATCACTGGGCAAGTGTATAACCTGAGGGTTTATCACTGGGCAGTATATAACCTGAGGGTTTATCACTGGGCAAGTGTATAACCTGAGGGTTTATCACAGGGCAGTATATAACCTGAGGGTTTATCACTGGGCAGTGTATAACTTGAGGGTGTGTCACTGGGCAGTGTATAACCTGAGGGTTTGTCACTGGGCAGTGTATAACCTGAGGGTGTGTCACTGGGCAGTGTATAACCTGAGGGTTTATCACAGGGCAGTGTATAAAATGAGGGTTTATAACTGGGCAGTGTATAACCTGAGGGTTTATCACAGGGCATTGTATAACATGAGGGTTTATCACTGGGCAGTGTATAACCTGAGGGTTTATTACAGGGCAGTGTATAACCTGAGGGTTTATCACTGGGTAATTTATAACCTGAGGGTTTATCACAGGGCAGTGTATAACCTGAGGGTTTATCACTGGGCAGTGTACAACCTGAGGGTTTATCACTGGGTAATGTATAACCTGAGGGTTTATCACAGGGCAGTGTATAACCTGAGGGTTTGTCACTGGGCAGTGTATAAACTGAGGGTTTTTTCCACTGGGCAGTGTAAAACCTGAGGGTTTATCACTGGGCAGTGTATAACCTGAGGGGGTGTCACTGGGTAGTGTATAACCTGAGGGTTTATCACAGGGCAGTGTATAACCTGAGGGTTTATTACTGGGCAGTGTTTCACCTGAGGGTTTATCACTGGGCAGTATATATCCTGAGGGTTTATCACAGGCCAGTGTATAACCTGAGGGTTTATCACAGGGCATTATATAATCTGAGGGTTTATCAGTGGGCAAGTGTATAACCTGAGGGTTTATCACAGGGCAGTGTATAACCTGAGGGTTTATCACAGGGCAGTGTATAACCTGAGGGTTTATCACTGGGCAGTGTATAACCTGAGGGTTTATCACTGGGCAGTGTATAACCTGAGGGTTTATCACTGGGCACTGCATAACCTGAGGGTGTGTCACTGGGCAGTATATAACCTGAGGGTTTGTCACTGGGCAGTGTATAACCTGAGGGTGTGTCACTGGGCAGTGTATAACCTGAGGGTTTATCACAGGGCATTGTATAACATGAGGGTTTATCACTGGACAGTATATAACATGAGGGTTTATCATTGGGCAGTGTATAACCTGAGGGTTTATCACTGGGCAGTGAAGAACCTGAGGGTTTATCACAGGGCAGTGTATAACCTGAGGGTGTGTCACTGGGCAGTATATAATCTGAGGGTTTGTCACTGGGCAGTGTATAACCTGAGGGTTTATCACTGGGCTGTGTAATAACCTGAGGGTGTGTCACTGGGCAGTGTATAACCTGAGGGTTTATCACTGGGCAGTATATAATCTGAGAGTTTGTCACTGGGCAGTGTATAACCTGAGGGTTTATCACTGGGCTGTGTATAACCTGAGGGTTTATCACAGGGCAGTACATAACCGGAGGGTTTATCACCTGGCAGTGTATAACCTGAGGGTTTGTCACAGGGCAGTATATAACCTGAGGGTTTATTACTGGGCAGTGTATAACCGGAGGGTTTATCACAGGGCAGTGTATAACCTGAGGGTTTATCACTGGGCACTGTATAACCTGAGGGTTTATCACTGGGCAGTGTACAAATGAGGGATTATTACTGGGCAGTGTATAACCTGAGGGTTTATCACTGGGCAGTGTGTAACTTGAGGATTTATCACTGGGCAGTGTATAACCTGAGGGTTTATCACTGGGCAGTATTTAACCTGAGGGTTTATCACTGGGCAGCATATAACCTGAGGGTTTGTCACTGGGCAAGTGTATAAACTGATGGTTTATTACTGGGCAGTATATAACCTGAGGGTTTATCACTGGGCAGTGTATAACCTGACAGTTTATCACTGGGCAGTGTATAACCTGAGGGTTTATCACTGGGCAAGTGTATAACCTGAGGGTTTATCACTGGGCAGTGTATAACCTGAGGGTGTGTCACTGGGCAGTGTATAACCTGAGGGTTTGTCACTGGGCAGTGTATAACCTGAGGGTGTGTCACTGGGCAGTGTATAACCTGAGGGTGTGTCACTGGGCAGTGTATAACCTGAGGGTGTGTCACTGGGCAGTGTATACCCTGAGGGTGTGTCACTGGGCAGTGTATAACCTGAGGGTTTATCACAGGGCAGTGTATAACATGAGGGTTTATAACTGGGCAGTGTATAACCTGAGGGTTTATCACAGGGCATTGTATAGCATGAGGGTTTATCACTGGGCAGTGTATAACCTGAGGGTTTATTACAGGGCAGTGTATAACCTGAGGGTTTATCACTGGGTAATGTATAACCTGAGAGTTTATCACAGGGCAGTGTATAACCTGAGGGTTTATCACTGGGTAATGTATAACCTGAGGGTTTATCACAGGGCTGTGTATAACCTGAGGGTTTATCACTGGGCAGTGTATAACCTGAGGGTTTATCACTGGGCAGTGTATAACCTGAGGGTTTATCACTGGGCAGTATATAACCTGAGGGTTTGTCACTGGGCAGTGTATAACCTGAGGGTTTATCACTGGGCTGTGTATAACCTGAGGGTTTATCACAGGGCAGTACATAACCGGAGGGTTTATCACCTGGCAGTGTATAACCTGAGGGTTTGTCACAGGGCAGTATATAACCTGAGGGTTTATTACTGGGCAGTGTATAACCGGAGGGTTTATCACAGGGCAGTGTATAACCTGAGGGTTTATCATTGGGCAGTGTATAACCTGAGGGTTTATCACTCGGCAGTGTACAAATGAGGGATTATTACTGGGCAGTGTATAACCTGAGGGTTTATCACTGGGCAGTGTGTAACCTGAGGATTTATCACTGGACAGTGTATAACCTGAGGGTTTATCACTGGGCAGTATTTAACCTGAGGGTTTATCACTGGGCAGCATATAACCTGAGGGTTTGTCACTGGGCAAGTGTATAACCTGATGGTTTATTACTGGGCAGTATATAACCTGAAGGTTTATCACTGGGCAGTATTTAACCTGAGGGTTTATAACTGGGCAGTGTATAACCTGAGGGTTTATCACAGGGCAGTGTATAACCTGAGGGTTTATCACTGGTCAAGTGTATAACCTGATGGTTTATTACTGGGCAGTATATAACCTGAGGGTTTATCACAGGGCAGTATTTAACCTGAGGGTTTATCACAGAGCAGTGTATAACCTGAGGGTTTATCACTGGGCAGCGTATAACTGAGGGTTTGTCACTGGGCAAGTGTATAACCTGAGGGTTTATCACAGGACAGTATATAACCTGAGGGTTTATCACTGGGCAAGTGTATAACCTGAGGGTTTATCACTGGGCAGTATATAACCTGAGGGTTTATCACTGGGCAAGTGTATAACCTGAGGGTTTATCACAGGGCAGTATATAACCTGAGGGTTTATCACTGGGCAGTGTATAACTTGAGGGTGTGTCACTGGGCAGTGTATAACCTGAGGGTTTGTCACTGGGCAGTGTATAACCTGAGGGTGTGTCACTGGGCAGTGTATAACCTGAGGGTTTATCACAGGGCAGTG
Organism: Pristiophorus japonicus; assembly: GCF_044704955.1. Taxonomy (NCBI): domain Eukaryota; kingdom Metazoa; phylum Chordata; class Chondrichthyes; family Pristiophoridae; genus Pristiophorus; species Pristiophorus japonicus. The sequence continues at coordinate 23,298,953 of NC_091985.1, forward strand.
TATAAAATGAGGGTTTATAACTGGGCAGTGTATAACCTGAGGGTTTATCACAGGGCATTGTATAACATGAGGGTTTATCACTGGGCAGTGTATAACCTGAGGGTTTATTACAGGGCAGTGTATAACCTGAGGGTTTATCACTGGGTAATTTATAACCTGAGGGTTTATCACAGGGCAGTGTATAACCTGAGGGTTTATCACTGGGCAGTGTACAACCTGAGGGTTTATCACTGGGTAATGTATAACCTGAGGGTTTATCACAGGGCAGTGTATAACCTGAGGGTTTGTCACTGGGCAGTGTATAAACTGAGGGTTTTTTCCACTGGGCAGTGTAAAACCTGAGGGTTTATCACTGGGCAGTGTATAACCTGAGGGGGTGTCACTGGGTAGTGTATAACCTGAGGGTTTATCACAGGGCAGTGTATAACCTGAGGGTTTATTACTGGGCAGTGTTTCACCTGAGGGTTTATCACTGGGCAGTATATATCCTGAGGGTTTATCACAGGCCAGTGTATAACCTGAGGGTTTATCACAGGGCATTATATAATCTGAGGGTTTATCAGTGGGCAAGTGTATAACCTGAGGGTTTATCACAGGGCAGTGTATAACCTGAGGGTTTATCACAGGGCAGTGTATAACCTGAGGGTTTATCACTGGGCAGTGTATAACCTGAGGGTTTATCACTGGGCAGTGTATAACCTGAGGGTTTATCACTGGGCACTGCATAACCTGAGGGTGTGTCACTGGGCAGTATATAACCTGAGGGTTTGTCACTGGGCAGTGTATAACCTGAGGGTGTGTCACTGGGCAGTGTATAACCTGAGGGTTTATCACAGGGCATTGTATAACATGAGGGTTTATCACTGGGCAGTATATAACATGAGGGTTTATCATTGGGCAGTGTATAACCTGAGGGTTTATCACTGGGCAGTGAAGAACCTGAGGGTTTATCACAGGGCAGTGTATAACCTGAGGGTGTGTCACTGGGCAGTATATAATCTGAGGGTTTGTCACTGGGCAGTGTATAACCTGAGGGTTTATCACTGGGCTGTGTAATAACCTGAGGGTGTGTCACTGGGCAGTGTATAACCTGAGGGTTTATCACTGGGCAGTATATAATCTGAGAGTTTGTCACTGGGCAGTGTATAACCTGAGGGTTTATCACTGGGCTGTGTATAACCTGAGGGTTTATCACAGGGCAGTACATAACCGGAGGGTTTATCACCTGGCAGTGTATAACTTGAGGGTTTGTCACAGGGCAGTATATAACCTGAGGGTTTATTACTGGGCAGTGTATAACCGGAGGGTTTATCACAGGGCAGTGTATAACCTGAGGGTTTATCACTGGGCACTGTATAACCTGAGGGTTTATCACTGGGCAGTGTACAAATGAGGGATTATTACTGGGCAGTGTATAACCTGAGGGTTTATCACTGGGCAGTGTGTAACTTGAGGATTTATCACTGGGCAGTGTATAACCTGAGGGTTTATCACTGGGCAGTATTTAACCTGAGGGTTTATCACTGGGCAGCATATAACCTGAGGGTTTGTCACTGGGCAAGTGTATAAACTGATGGTTTATTACTGGGCAGTATATAACCTGAGGGTTTATCACTGGGCAGTGTATAACCTGACAGTTTATCACTGGGCAGTGTATAACCTGAGGGTTTATCACTGGGCAAGTGTATAACCTGAGGGTTTATCACTGGGCAGTGTATAACCTGAGGGTGTGTCACTGGGCAGTGTATAACCTGAGGGTTTGTCACTGGGCAGTGTATAACCTGAGGGTGTGTCACTGGGCAGTGTATAACCTGACGGTGTGTCACTGGGCAGTGTATAACCTGAGGGTGTGTCACTGGGCAGTGTATAACCTGAGGGTGTGTCACTGGGCAGTGTATAACCTGAGGGTTTATCACAGGGCAGTGTATAACATGAGGGTTTATAACTGGGCAGTGTATAACCTGAGGGTTTATCACAGGGCATTGTACAGCATGAGGGTTTATCACTGGGCAGTGTATAACCTGAGGGTTTATTACAGGGCAGTGTATAACCTGAGGGTTTATCACTGGGTAATGTATAACCTGAGAGTTTATCACAGGGCAGTGTATAACCTGAGGGTTTATCACTGGGTAATGTATAACCTGAGGGTTTATCACAGGGCTGTGTATAACCTGAGGGTTTATCACTGGGCAGTGTATAACCTGAGGGTTTATCACTGGGCAGTGTATAACCTGAGGGTTTATCACTGGGCAGTATATAACCTGAGGGTTTGTCACTGGGCAGTGTATAACCTGAGGGTTTATCACTGGGCTGTGTATAACCTGAGGGTTTATCACAGGGCAGTACATAACCGGAGGGTTTATCACCTGGCAGTGTATAACCTGAGGGTTTGTCACAGGGCAGTATATAACCTGAGGGTTTATTACTGGGCAGTGTATAACCGGAGGGTTTATCACAGGGCAGTGTATAACCTGAGGGTTTATCACTGGGCAGTGTATAACCTGAGGGTTTATCACTCGGCAGTGTACAAATGAGGGATTATTACTGGGCAGTGTATAACCTGAGGGTTTATCACTGGGCAGTGTGTAACCTGAGGATTTAGCACTGGACAGTGTATAACCTGAGGGTTTATCACTGGGCAGTATTTAACCTGAGGGTTTATCACTGGGCAGCGTATAACCTGAGGGTTTGTCACTGGGCAAGTGTATAACCTGATGGTTTATTACTGGGCAGTATATAACCTGAGCGTTTATCACAGGGCAGTATTTAACCTGAGGGTTTATCACAGAGCAGTGTATAACCTGAGGGTTTATCACTGGGCAGCGTATAACTGAGGGTTTGTCACTGGGCAAGTGTGTATCCTGAGGGTTTATCACAGGACAGTATATAACCTGAGGGTTTATCACTGGGCAAGTGTATAACCTGAGGGTTTATCACTGGGCAGTATATAACCTGAGGGTTTATCACTGGGCAAGTGTATAACCTGAGGGTTTATCACAGGGCAGTATAAAACCTGAGGATTTATCACTGGGCAGTGTATAACTTGAGGGTGTGTCACTGTGCAGTGTATAACCTGAGGGTTTGTCACTGGGCAGTGTATAACCTGAGGGTGTGTCACTGGGCAGTGTATAACCTGAGGGTTTATCACAGGGCAGTGTATAAAATGAGGGTTTATAACTGGGCAGTGTATAACCTGAGGGTTTATCACAGGGCATTGTATAACATGAGGGTTTATCACTGGGCAGTGTATAACCTGAGGGTTTATTACAGGGCAGTGTATAACCTGAGGGTTTATCACTGGGTAATGTATAACCTGAGGGTTTATCACAGGGCAGTGTATAACCTGAGGGTTTATCACTGGGCAGTGTATAACCTGAGGGTTTATCACTGGGTAATGTATAACCTGAGGGTTTATCACAGGGCAGTGTATAACCTGAGGGTTTATCACTGGGCAGTGTATAACCTGAGGGTTTATCACTGGGCAGTATATAACCTGAGGGTTTATCACTGGGCAGTATATAACCTGAGGGTTTGTCACTGGGCAGTGTATAACCGGAGGGTTTATCACAGGGCAGTGTATAACCTGAGGGTTTATCACTGGGCACTGTATAACCTGAGTATTTATCACTGGGCAGTGTATAACCTGAGGGTCTATCACTAGACAGTATATAACCTGAGGGTTTATCACAGGGCAGTGTATAACCTGAGGGTTTTTCACAGGGCAGTGTATAACCTGAGGGTTTATCACAGGGCAGTGTATAACCTGAGGGTTTATCACAGGGCAGTGTATAACCTGAGGGTTTATCACTGGGCAGTGTATAACCTGAGGGTTTATCACTGGGCAGTATATAACCTGAGGGTTTGTCACTGGGCAGTGTATAACCTAAGGCTTTATCACTGGGCAGTGTATAACCTGAGGGTTTATCACTGGGCAGTATATAACCTGAGGGTTTATCACTGGGCAGTATATAACCTGAGGGTTTGTCACTGGGCAGTGTATAACCTGAGGGTGTGTCACTGGGCAGTGTATAACCTGAGGGTGTGTCACTGGGCAGTGTATAACCTGAGGGTTTATCACTGGGCAGTGTATAACCTGAGGGTTTATCACTGGGCAGTATATAACCTGAGGATTTGTCACTGGGCAGTGTATAACCTAAGGCTTTATCACTGGGCAGTGTATAACCTGAGGGTTTATCACTGGGCAGTATATAACCTGAGGGTTTATCACTGGGCAGTATATAACCTGAGGGTTTGTCACTGGGCAGTGTATAACCTGAGGGTGTGTCACTGGGCAGTGTATAACCTGAGGGTGTGTCACTGGGCAGTGTATAACCTGAGGGTTTATCACAGGGCAGTATATAACCTGAGGGTTTATCACTGGGCAGTATATAACCTGAGGGCTTATCACTGGGCAGTGTATAACATGAGGGTTTATCACTGGGCAGTGTATAACCTGAGGGTTTATCACTGGGCAGTGTATAACCTGAGGGTTTATCACTGGGCAGTTTATAACCTGAGGGTTTATCATAGGGCAGTGTATAACCTGAGGGTGTGTCACAGGGCAGTGCATAACCTGAGGATTTATCACAGGGCATTGTATAACATGAGGGTTTATCACTGGGTAATGTATAACCTGAGGGTTTATCACAGGGCAGTATATAACCTGAGCATTTATCACTGGGCAGTATATAACCTGAGGGTTTATCACTGGGCAGCGTATAACCTGAGGGTTTGTCACTGGGCAAGTGTATAACCTGATGGTTTATTACTGGGCAGTATATAACCTGAGGGTTTATCACTGGGCAGTATTTAACCTGAGGGTTTATAACTGGGCAGTGTATAACCTGAGGGTTTATTACAGGGCAGTGTACAACCTGAGGGTTTATCACTGGGCAAGTGTATAACCTGATGGTTTATTACTGGGCAGTATATAACCTGAGGGTTTATCACAGGGCAGTATTTAACCTGAGGGTTTATCACAGAGCAGTGTATAACCTGAGGGTTTATCACTGAGCAGCGTATAACCTGAGGGTTTGTCACTGGGCAAGTGTATAACCTGAGGGTTTATCACAGGGCAGTATATAACCTGAGGGTTTATCACTGGGCAAGTGTATAACCTGAGAGTTTATCACTGGGCAGTGTATAACCTGAGGGTTTATCACTGGGCAAGTGTATAACCTGAGGGTTTATCACTGGGCAAGTGTATAACCTGAGGGTTTATCACTGGGCAGTATATAACCTGAGGGTTTATCACTGGGCAAGTGTATAACCTGAGGGTTTATCACAGGGCAGTATATAACCTGAGGGTTTATCACTGGGCAGTGTATAACTTGAGGGTGTGTCACTGGGCAGTGTATAACCTGAGGGTTTGTCACTGGGCAGTGTATAACCTGAGGGTGTGTCACTGGGCAGTGTATAACCTGAGGGTTTATCACAGGGCAGTGTAGAACATGAGGGTTTATAACTGGGCTGTGTATAACCTGAGGGTTTGTCACTGGGCAGTGTATAACCTGAGGGTGTGTCACTGGGCAGTGTATAACCTGAGGGTTTATCACAGGGCAGTGTCTAACCTGAGGGTTTATTACAGGGCAGTGTATAACCTGAGGGTTTATCACTGGATAATGTATAACCTGAGGGTTTATCACAGGGCAGTGTATAACCTGAGGGTTTATCACTGGGCAGTGTATAACCTGAGGGTTTATCACTGGGTAATGTATAACCTGAGGGTTTATCACAGGGCAGTGTATAACCTGAGGGTTTATCACTGGGCAGTGTATAACCTGAGGCTTTATCACTGGGCAGTATATAACCTGAGGGTTTATCACTGGGCAGTATATAACCTGAGGGTTTGTCACTGGGCAGTGTATAACCTAAGGGTTTATCACTGGGCAGTGTATAACCTGAGGGTTTATCACTGGGCAGTGTATAACCTGAGTATTTATCACTGGGCAGTGTATAACCTGAGGGTCTATCACTGGGCAGTGTATAACCTGAGGGTTTATCACAGGGCAGTGTATAACCTGAGGGTTTATCACAGGGCAGTGTATAACCTGAATGTTTATCACTAGACAGTATATAACCTGAGGGTTTATCACAGGGCAGTGTATAACCTGAGGGTTTTTCACAGGGCAGTGTATAACCTGAGGGTTTATCACAGGGCAGTGTATAACCTGAGGGTTTATCACAGGGCAGTGTATAACCTGAGGGTTTACCACAGGGCAGTATATAACTGTGGTCTGGTGCTTCCACTTGTCAATGTGTACACAACGTGTCTGCCTAACTCTGGCATCATTGAGAACTGCGCCCCCCCGCTGGAGGTGATAACATATCACATAGTGTTGACCCAAAGGAAATGTTCTTCCTTTCAATAACAATTTGCGTTTCTAAAGCAATTTTGATCCCAAGGCATATCACAGAGGAGGTAAGGAGCCGGTGTTGAGCCTTTGAAAGAGGGTTATATAAGAGATGACCGAAAATGTGGTCAAAAGTGGAGAGGGAGGTACAGAGGTGTGGAGGGTTGGGAAGGCCCTAAAAAAGCTCTGTCAGCAAAGGAGAAGTTGAAAGAATGGAAAGGCACAGAAAGCCAGATTCAGAGCACAGGTGAAGGGACGCAAAATGGAGAGAGACCGAATGAGAGAGAGGCAGAAAGATTGACAGAAAGAGAGAGAGAGAGAGAGAGAGTCAGAAACAGACTGAGACAGAAAGAGAGAGAAAGAGACGGAAAGATAGAGAGAGACAGAGAGAGAGCCACAAAGAGATAGACAGAAAGAGACAGAGACAGTGATTGAAAGAGAGCCAGAAAGAGAGAGGCAGAAAAACAGAAATAGAGAGAGAAAGATAGAGACAGAAAGAGAGATAGAGACAGAAAGAGAGACAGAAAGAGCAAGACAGAAAGAGAGAGATCGAGAGACAGACAGTAGGGTGCCATTGGGGTCAGTGCTAGGGCCTCAACTATTTACAATCTATAGCAATGATTTGGACGAAGCGACCGAGTGTAATGTAGCCAAATTTGCTGACGATACAAAGATAGGTGGGAAAGCAAGTTGTGAGGAGGACACAAAGAATCTGCAAAGTGAGTGGGCAAAAAATTTGGCAGATGGAGTATAATGTGGGAAAATGTGAGATTATCCACTTTGGTAGGAAGAATAGAAAAACAAATTATAATTTAAATGGAGAGAGATTACAGAATGCTGTGGTACAGAGGGATCTAGGTGTCCTTGTACATGAAATACAAAAAGTTTGCAAGTAATTAGGAAGGCAAATGAAAGGTTGGCCTTTATGCAAAGTGGATGGAGTATAAAAGCAGGCAATTCTTGTGCAGGGCATTGATGAGACCACACCTGGAGTACTGCGTACAGTTTTGGTCTCCTCAGTTAAGGAAGGATATACTTCATTGGAGGCAGTTCAGAGAAGGTTCATGAGGTTGATTCCTGAGATGAAGGGGTTGTCTTATGAAGAAAGGTTGAGCAGGTTGGGCCTGTACTCACTAGAGTTTAGAAGAATGAGAGGTGATCTTATTGAAACATATAAGGTTCTGAGGGGGCTTGACAGGGTAGATGCAGAGAGGATGTTTCCCCTCAAGGGGGAATCTAGAACCAGGGGGCATAGTTTCAGAATAAGGGGTCGCCCATTTAAGACAGAGATGAGGAGGAATTTCTTCTCTTAGAGGGTCATGAATCTGTGGAATTCTCTACCCCAGAGAGCTGTGGAGGCTGGGTCATTGAATATATTTAAGGTGGAGATAGACAGATTTTTGAACGATAAGGGAGTCAAGGGTTATGGGGAGCGGGCAGGGAAGTGGCGTTGAGGCCAAGATCGGATCAGCCATGATCTTATTGAATGGCGGAGCAGGCTCGAGGGGCCAAATGGCCAACACCTGCTCCTATTTCTTATGTTCTTATGACAGAGAGAGTCAGAAAGGAAGGGAGGGAGAATGCATGACGTGCTGTGGTACTAAGTTGTACGGGCCAGCAAGGGTCTCAGGTTTGATCCCTGGTCTGGTTGAATCAGCTAATTTCAGCTGGAGTATAGTCAGCCTCGGTGACATTGGCCCAGGGAGGGGTTAGTCAGCTGGGGCTTCCTGATGCAGATGGCTATCCAGTGGCCCCCTGCTAGAAGTACAGGCCTGTGTGGACTGTCGGGCGAACATAGGTCAAACGCCAATCACTGTCTAGGTTCGCAAACAAACTGCTATCCAACATAAGTCATAACTTCAGAAAAAAGCAACCAAAGGCATTCTCCAAGAGATGGGATTTGAAATGAGGGGGAAAGGAGAGGGAAAGAGACAGACAGAGAAGATAGAAAGACAGACAGATACAGAGAGATAGTCATTTAGACAGACACAGTGGGAGGAAAAAAGGGAAGAGAATTAGAGGATGAATCAGGTGTTCCTGTTTGAGATCTTACATATATAAAGACTTAACTGTAAACTCATAACTGCTCGAAAGTGGATGGGCAGCAGGTTGTACCAACTTCTGGTGTGAGAGCGCCACCTGCTGTATCGTTATATAAAACATTGCAATCACATAATGAATACACATCGGGCTCTGCAGAATTTGCTAAAGAATGTAACAGAGTGCGAACGACACTCACTATTATTAATGTACCAATCAGCCAGCAGGGACAGATACCCGTGAATTGCAAATCATCACAAGTTGCTGGACAATTTGCTTTGCAAAAACAGCAGCTGGCCCTCAACCTCTCCGTGAGTTTCACAATGTTGCTGCAATTCCCTCATCTGCAAGTTCCCCTCCAAAGTCACACACCATCCTGACTTGCAAATATATCACTGTTCCTTCATCGTCATTGGGTCAGAATCCTGAAACTCCCTCCCTAACAGCACTGTGGGAGCTCCTTCACCACACGGACTGCAGCGGTTCAAGGAGGTGATGCACCACCACCTTCTCAAGGGCAACTAAGGAGGGGCAGTAAGTGTCAGCCTTGCCAGCGACATCCCAGGAACTAATAGAACAAAAACTTGCACATTAATTGCCTATTAAACTCACCACAGAAAGTTAAGTCTAGTAATTAATAGCCTATTCATTCCCCCCCCCCCCCCCCCCCAATTTTCTCCCACTTTGCAGCATTGTAGAGGCCAGGCAACCACCAGTGCATTGCTCATACTTTACATTCAACCCAGACGCTGTGTTGGCCGGCTGTTCTCCCAGGATGGGCAGCACAGCCAAACATGATCGCGTTCTCACCTGGCATTCCCAGCATGCGCACATTCCAGTGGGGAAAGGCCCAGACACTGGATAGCAAACAGGAATTTATCCCATTCCCCGGCCCAGGGATGGTGAAGCCCCTCTTCTGCCTCAACCAGCTCAGCACAGGCTCAAAGATTCATCCCCGGAGAATTGCCGTGACATTTATGGGGCACACAATGTCAATATGAACATTTATGGCATTCTGAAAGTGTGTGGCCTCAAATGGAAGGGATTTGTTCAATAAGCTATTTTTGCCACAGTGCTGGGATTTAGCAATCCACGGCGGAGGAACAGGTGGAGAAATTAAAACAACATTAAACCGAGCAGCCAGCAGCAATCTATCGTCTCTTTAAAGCTGGACACCAGGCCAGGGGCTTCAGCCCAATCACTAATAACACGACTGATTTAAATAAAACAAAGCACGCAACAAATGTGATATTTTGCCAAAGCACGTGGTCCGTTTTATTCACTTTCATCTGAAATATCCGGGAGAATGACCTGGGTTGTTGCTGTATACAGGCACTCCTCTCCAGCTGTACAAATGGATAACAGCAGTACTGTGTTTGCCTGCTGGACAAACTTTGAAACCCTCATGTATAACTGTGTTACATCACTGATACATTTCTGCCTCCGCCGCATCACCTCCCTCCAGCCCTGTCTCAGCCCAGCTTCCACTCAAACCCACAACCTCGCCTTTGTCACCATCATTCTCGACTATTGCAGCCAGTGCAGCCTTCGGCCGCCTGAGGAAGAGACTGTCCGAAGACCAGGCCCTCAAATCTGCCACCAAGCTCATGGTCAACAGGGCTGTAGTAATACCCGCCCTCCTGTATGGCTCAGAGACGTGGACCATGTACAGTAGACACCTCAAGTCGCTGGAGAAATATCACCAACAATGTCTCCACAAGATCTTGCAAATCCCCTGGGGGGATAGACATACCAACATTAGCATCTCGATCAGGCAGACATCCCCAGCATTGAAGCACTGACCACAATTGATCAGCTCTGCTGGGCAGGCCACATTGTTCGCATGCCAGACACGAGACTCCCAAAGCAAGCGCTCTACTCGGAACTCGGCAAATGAGCCAAAGGTGGGCAGAGGAAACGTTTCAAGGACACTCTCAAAGCCTCCCTGATAAAGTGCAACATTCCCACCGACACCTGGGAGTCCCTGGCCAAAGACCGCCCTAAGTGGAGGAAGTACATCCGGGAGGGCACTGAGCACCTCGAGTCTCATCGCCGAGAGCATGCAGAAATCAAGCGCAGACAGCGGAAAGAGCGTGCGGCAAACCAGTCCCACCCACCCCTTCCCTCAACCTGTGACAGAGACTGTGGTTCTCGTATTGGACTGTTCAGCCATCTAAGGACTCATTTTTAGAGTGGAAGCAAATCTTCCTCGACTCCGAGGGACTGCCTATGATGATGATGACCCAACTATTTCAACGCTCTTCTGGTTGGCCTCCTATGCTCCACCCTCCGTAAGCTTCTGCTCACCCAAAGCTCTGCTGCCCACAAACTGTACCCGCACCAAGTCCCGTTCACCCATCACCCCTGTGCTCGCTGAATTACATTGGATCCAGGTCTACCAACGCCTCCAATTTAAAATTATCATCCTTGTTTTCTAATCGCTCCAACGGCCTCGCCCCTCCCTATCTCTGTAATCTTCTCCAGCCCCTCAATCCAAACTCTCCAGACTTTCCATTCCTCTGACTCTAGCCCCCTAAACCCATACACTCTTTTGCCCCACGACTGGCATCTGTGTCTTCAGCACCTGGGCCACAAGCTCTGGAATTCTCTCCTTCAATCCCTCTCGCTCTCCACCTTCCACTCCTCCTTTAAGACTCTCCTTAAAACCCACCTCTTCTCTTCCTAATAGCTCCTCCTTTGGCTCACTGTCTATTTTCATCTGATTTATTTCCCTGTGAAATACCTTGGGATATTTTTGTATGTTAAAGGCACTATATAAATGCAAACTGATGTTTGGTCAGTCGATTATATGAATTTTTTTTAAATCTAAAAGATGGCGGACGATTTTGAGGAGAGACTTCAGAAACTGAAGGACAGTGTCATCTAGTGGCCAGCGCCTGCAACTATGTTGTGACACCTGACATAGCAAAACTGAATGGGAAATGCTGACATAGGGATTAACAAGGACAAAAGTTCACAAAAAAGTGACCAAAAATAATGACCACAGTATCGACAGGGGGAGCATACTCTACAAAATAATCTTTTAACCATTATATCCGGAGGAATTTCTTCTCTCAGGGGATCATGAATCTTTTGAATTCTCTACCCCAGAGAGCTGTGGAGGCTGAGTCATTGAATGTATTTAAGGTGGAAATAGACAGATTTTTGAATGATAAGGGAGGCAAGGGGAGCGGGCAGGGAAGTGGATTTGAGGCCAAGATCAGATCAGCCATGATCTTATTGACTGATGGAATAGGCTCGAGGGGCCTACTCCTGCTCCTATTTCTTATGTTCTTATCTTTCTACAACTTACTAAAAGTAATGGACAGTGATAATGTTAACAGTTGTAAATATCCATATTGGGGGTGTGTAAGGGTCAGTGAATTACTCAGTTTATTTTATTAGAAAAATGATCTTCAGAAAACACTCATGGACTTGTTGGTCATGGATTACCAAGTCTTCATGAGCAGAATAATATGGCTCTTCTACTGTCATCCAATTTCGTTGTGAATTTGGGTTTTATTTTGATTGCTTCTTCAATTTCAGTGGGTATTGCTGTAAGTATGGAGACTGCTTCAATACTTATAGAATCATAGAATAGTACAGCACAGAAGGAGGCCATTCACCCACCGAGTGGGCACCAGCTCTTTCAAAAAGTAATCCAGTCAGTCTCTTTCCCTGCATCCTTGCAACTTTTTCTCTGAGTATTTATCCAATTTTGAACGTGTATCCACCACCTTATCAGGCAGAGCATTCCAAATCCTAACCACTCGTTGTGTAAAAATGTTTTTCCTCATGTCGCCTCTGGTTCTTTTGCCCATCACCTTAAATCTGTGCCCTCTGGTTATTGACCCTTCAGCCACTGGAAACAGCTTTTCTTTATTTATTTTATCTAAACCCTTCATGGTTTTAAACACCTCTAGCAAATCTCCTCAGCCTTCTCTGCTCCTAATACATACATTATTATTACTTCTGTTGGGTGAGCTGCCCTTTCCCCCATTCTCTAGATGTTGCCATTTATCATCTGGATGATGAGGTTTAGTGCTGTGCTCTGAGCTGATACCTGGCTCTGCAACTTGATTGGTTGCTGCCAGGCCAATCAAAGCAAATGAGGAACCCTATAATTGGAAACTGTGGGACTAACCCAACAATTAGATGCAAATATTTTTAAAATAATAATATATAGATAAATAGATCTAGATGTTGTATTTCGCAGTCAAAGTGTAAAGTGGAGAAGGATAGAAAAAAAAGTTTGAATTTCAATTGCTGATTTACACAACACAGCTGCGTATCAATATGTCTGCCTTTGATACAAGTATTATTTCATCATCTGTCTGTCAGGGCAGCAGTCTAGATGTTACAATTGGCCTCAGCACTAGTGTGCAAATGTCAGTTGAGGACAGGATTACACTTAACTATGGTTATGTGACACGTTGGTGACTTTTAATTGTATCTCTACCTCCTCTAATTGTTGAGTTCAAAAACAGAATGGTAGCAATGAAATATAAGTCAATATTTCTCTAACCTTTCTAAAATCAGCAGCGGAGATGATGTTTTATTTAATTGTGTTTATGTCGAGGCCTTTGGCATAACTCTTGAGGTAACATTTTCTCAAATATTGACGAATGGTTTGCAGTCAAGTCTTGCCAGTGGTACAGCTGCAGCCTCTAAATCTCCGCTCACTTGTTTAGATTTTTGTCCAACACATAGTTCAGTTTTCTCTTTGTTTTGCTTCTCTACTTTAACTAAACATTTGTTCTATTTCTGCCCCCTTCCACCTCGGCTGCCAGGTACCCTCCGATACCTAACCTGTGACCAATCTTCGTGTGCGGGCCGAGGTGGTGAGTGCCGGTAGGCTATTCAACCATGTTATAACAAAGATATAGAGGCACTGGAGAAAGTTACTAGGGTGATCCCAGAACTAGAGAGGTCTTTAAAGTTCTGAAGGGGTTTTATGGGGTAGACGTAGAGAAGATGTTCCCACTTGTACAGAAGACCAGAACTAGGGGCCTTTAATACAAGATAGTCACTAATACAATAAAGAATTCAGGAGAAACTTCTTTACCCATGGACTGGTTATAATGTGGAACTCTCTACCACAGGGAGTATTTGAGGCGAGTAGCATAGATCCATTTAAGAGGAAGCTAGATAAACACATGAGGGAGAAAGGAATAGGTTTGGATGAAGAGGGGCAGGAGGAGGCTCGTTTGGAGCATAAACACCGCATGGTCCAGTTGAGCCGAATGGCCTGATTCTGTGCTGTAAAATCTGTGTCATTCTATGTAATGTTGGTCATTATCGCTGAGCCCAAGCTTGTTGTCATCTGGTGTCTATCCATATATGTAGTGACCAGCAACAGGAAGCCTGAGAAACGTTCCCCTCACTGGTTTTGTTCCACTGATGGGTTTTTTTCTGCTGGAACTTTTTAAGGGAGTAATTTTTCTTTCAATGAATTGATTGTTAGAATTATTTAATGAAGGTTCTTGCTTGCTGCTTTTTCACGTGCCTCCCCCTGGTGTCTGTTGGTAATTGCATTGTCCATATATTACTGGGCCATAGGCAGGACTCACTGCTTTCTGTTTGACTGCTGACTCTGCCCCCTCCACAGTCGTTGTTTATTTGATGTGGGCATGGCTGGAAAGGCCAGCATTTACTGTCCATCCCTAGCTACCCCTTGAGAAGACCGCCTTCTTGAAACATTGGGTAGCAGTTTTGATCCAACTGAGTGTTTCACTACGCCACTTCAGAGGGCAGTTAAGGAAACCCGAGATTTTGGCACTCCTCCAATTCTGGCCTTTTGAACATCTCTGATTTTAATCGCTCAACTGTTGGCGGCCGTATCTTCAGCTACCGAGGTCCCAAGCTCTGGAATTCCCTCCCTAAACCTCTCCATCTCTCTACCCTCCTTTAAACCTATCTCTTTGACCAAGCTTTTGGTCATCTGCCGTTATTTCTCCTTATGAGGCTCGGTGGCACATTTTGTTTGATAATGCTCCTGTGAAGCGCCTTGGGATGTTTTACTACATTAAAGGCGCTATATAAATGCAAGTTGTTAAGAGTGACCACATTGGTGTGGTACTGGAGTCACATGTAGGCCCAATGACAGCAGGTTTCCTTTCCGAAAGGATTTATTCAACTTATTTATTTTTAATGACAATCCAACAGCTTCATGATCAATTTTACTGATTCCAGCTTTTTAAATTCTCAAAGTGCCACGGTGGGATTGGAACTCACATTCTCTGGATAAGTAGTCCAGGGGGGTCTCTGCATTACTAGTCTCAGTACCATAGCCATCGCACTCCTGTACCTCTCTGAACAGTCGATGGAATTCATCCACAACCCCAGTAGCAATCAGCAATAGGAATAGCCATTGTGGTGGCTTAGACTTTATAAAGTGATTGTAATAACAGTGCAGTTTTAATGTTTTATTGTAATTATAGTTAAACCTTAATTCTTACGTTGTTTTTTTCCAATTAAAGTTAATGTGCAAAATAAACTTTGAGCATTTAGTGATATGCCGCAGGAATTGAATAGACTTGTAGAATCGACGTTTTCTTGCCACAGAATTTTGTTGGGTTCCCACAGAATTCTTGGGATCCAGCTCATAAGTACAGGACTGCAAAAGACCACTGCGGTTCATCTGGCCAGACTAGAAAGTTTCCATATTTAATTCGCGGTCCGTGCTGAATTAGCCGATCACAACTAGTAAGGTCCCTACAACTGAGCTTGGCACCCTACAGTTGGGGGCAGGTGGTTCAGCCAGATTCCTGCTTATGATTGCTATTCAGCAACTCCTGTTGGGAAGGTTGCATAAACTTGGCTTGTATTCCCTGGCATTTAGAAGGTTGAGGAGTGATCTAAATCGGGATGTTTAAAATGATAAAAGGATTCGATAGGGTAGATACAGGGAAACTATTTCCTCTGGTAGGAAAATCCAGAACGAGGGGACATAACCTTAAAATTAGAGCTGGGCTATTCAGATGGCAGTGTGTACCATCTACAAGATGTACTGCAGCACCTCCCGAACCCGTGACCTCTAGCACCTAGAAGGACAAGGGCAATAGGCGCATGCCAACGCTATCATCTGCAAGTTCCCCTCCAAGTCACACACCATCCTGACTTGGAATGATATCGCCATTCCTTCATCGTCCCTGGGTCAAAATCCTGAAATTCACTCCTTAACAGCATTGTGCACGGACTGCAGCTGTTCAAGAAGCGGCTCACCACTACCACCACCTTCTCAAGGGCAAGTAGGGAGCGACAATAAACACAGAAAATTCAATATGATCATGGTTGATCCTCTATCTCAACACCATATTCCTGCTTTTTCCCCAAATGCTGGTCTTGCCAGCGATGCCCACATTCCATGAATGAAAAAAAATCAGGATGCACTTTTTCCACATAGAGGATAGTAGAAACCTGGAATTTACTCCCCCAGAAGGCGGTGGATGCTGTGAGAATAATTGGAGCTTTTAAGACCAAGACTGATAGATTTTTGTTAGGTAAGGATATCAAAGGATATGGAGCAAAGGCAGCAAAATGGAGCTGAGGTCGATCAGCCACAATCTGACTGAATGGAGAAGCAGGTCTGAGGGGCCGAATGGCCCCCTCCTGTTCCACGTGCGTTTCTGTAGGCATCCTGTGAGGGCAGGATTGGGCCCAGCTGTGATAATACCCAAAACGACACTCACTACCAAAGCTCACATATATAGACAGTTGGCAGAGATACCACAAGGTGCCAACTCCATGGAACCGGTGTCAGCCAGCCCCTTCAGGAGGGAAGCAGATGAAAAAAGGAAATAATTAGTTACAGTAATTTCTGTTATTGAATGGAAGGATTACATCAATAAAAATCATGATGAATTCTGATGGTCATCGACCTGAAACCTTAACTGTTTCTCTCTCGGCAGATGCTGCCTGGCTGGCTGAGTGTTACCGGCTTTTTCTGGTTGTAATAAAATCAGTTATTGGATGACAGTGAATGTAGCGCATGTCTATACTGATGAGCAGGGATGTTATGTAAATCCTCAGCTGAAAATCAAGCCCGACTTCCTCAACATCTATTGCTGTCATTAACAAAAAAAAAGTCCATTTGCAGACCTGCTCTTTGCTTTCTGATTGGTTCTGCTAACTACTTGGCCCAGTAGCAACCAGAATAGGGGGAGCAGCTCTGACAGGTTTGTATGTGAAGGTTAGCAGTATGTGCATTGAATATTGGAGAATGAGGAGCGGCAGTGGCAGGGAATAAATGTTAGCTCCCCCTGCAACTCAAATGGCAGAGGTAAAGGCAATGGCAAGATCCTGCAAATCCCCTGGGAGGACAGACGCACCAACATCAGTGTTCTCGATCAGGCATCGAAGCACTGACCACTCGACCAGCTCAGTGTCCGCATGCCCGATCCAAGACTCCCAAAGCAAGGGCTCTACTTGGAACTCCTACACAACAAGCGAACCCCAGGTGGGCAGAGGAAACATTTCAAGGACACCCTCAAAGCCTCCTTGATAAAATGCAACATCCCCACCGACACCTGGGAATCCCTGGCCAAAGACCGCCCTAAGGGAGGGCGCTGAGCACCTCGAGTCTCGTCACCGAGAGCATGCAGAAAACAAGCGCAGGCAGCGGAAGGAGCGTGCGGCAAACCAGACTCCCCACCCACCCTTTCCTTCAACCACTGTCTGTCCCACCTGTGCCAGAAACTGTAAGTCCTGTATTGGACTGTAGTCACCTGAGAACTCACTTTTGGAGTGGAAGCAAGTCTTCCTCGATTTCGAGGGACTGCCTATGAGAGGTAGAGAAAGTCAGTGAACATTACTGGGGAGCAAGTGTTGAATGTTTCAGAGCAGGACCAGAGTAAACATCAGAAACTGTGCTCCACGCCCTGACTAGCCACAAGGAATGTCATGGGAGATCCACCAGTTTATATAAACAACTGTGACTTATTTTCTATATAGCAAGTATGATCAGATAATTTTATCTTTGGCTAAATTTCATTCTCAAAAAGGTAGCATTTTTTGTAAAATGTATTAATATAGTTTAGTACTAGAGTCTGACATTAAGGTCTTGTACTGTGCAGATTCAGGAAACAGAAACAGACCATCAAACCTCAAACAGACATGAAGGTCAGGCCGTGAACTGTGCAGGCTTTAAAAAGGATTTCAAAGCCTGGAAAGAAAATATACAACACAAACGTTTTCTGTTGCGATTTGAAAGAATGTCTGGAATACTTGAGCACAGTTGAGACATCAGGAATGGGGGAAGAGATGCGACATCAGGAAAGGGCGCCCGACGTCTTTACCCCCACCAAACTAACTTCTTTGTACTTTAATGGTCAGTATCCAAATCAGACGACTGCTTTATGATAGCCTGAGACGTGAATATTGACTGAGGACAAGGTCACGCTCGGCCATGATGCTTTTCACGGTCAAAATGCCAGCTGTCACTCACTGTCGAGACTCACACGTGATGAGCAGCAACTTGCAGAGAATGTACAGCACAGAATCAGGCCATTCAGCCCAACCAGTCCACACCAGTGTTTCTGCTCCACTCGAGCATCCTCCCAACCTTCCTCATCTATCAGCAGAACCTTCTATTCCTTTCTCCCCCTTAAATGGGGCATTACGAACCACTCCCTGTGGTAGCGAGTTCCACATTCTCACTACTCTTTGGGTAAAGAAGTTTCTTCTGAATTCTCTATTTGATCTTGGGGTGAGCCATCAGAGGTTACCCGACCTGTGAAATTTATACCTCAGCAGAGTGAATGCCCTGGGGAGAGGAACACGGGAAAAAATTGGCAAAACATAAAGGGTGACATTTTCTGCTCAAATGCAATGCATTGTTATAATCAGACTTTACGAGCACAGTTTCTCCTAGAAATGAAAAGGAAACACGTTTAACAGTGTGAAATTTTATTTGTCAGTATATTACAACAAAACATACAAAAGAAGATGCTGGCTGTGGGACATTACGAAGCATTATTGATGCGAAAGATAAAGGATTACTCCAAATCAGTAATAAGGTGGTTCTAAACAGCAAGGGTTTTTGGTCTTAATCTTTCCGAAGAGGCACCGATTCCTCTCTGATTCCATCCTTTGTAATGGTGCAAATCTTCAGAGAGTCACCGGTATAAACATCTCTCTCAGCTGCAGAGATGAAAACATCTTTTACCAGCTGTGTGGCCTTTTCCAGTGTAAGAGGGACATGTTCCACATTCTCCATGTTCTTGAATCCAATCTAGCAAAGAAAATGCACCAAATTAGAGTCTTCTCCCACCTCCAAATATTCACTGGGTTTAGCCGACAATTCTAAGTTAGGTGATACCAGTAAAGGTACAATTTAAAAAAGAGAGCTAAACACAATTATTAGAAAATAGTGTCATAAATGTGAGTTGTGTCATTGTTGACTAGTAAATTGAGTGTGTCATGATCAACGTTCCCATTAATTTTTCTTTGGGTGCACGACCCATTCAAAATACCGCGGTGTAAGATTTGGATCGCAGGTCACACACAAAGGGTCTTGGGAGTCATAAGGCATTTTATTAAGGAGCGGCAGTTCAAATATCGTCAAACACAATACACAATCAGGATAGACATACGGCCATGACAAGTAGGTGGTATCAGTCCTGATCCGACAGACGGCTGGCAGCACAACAGCTCTTTTCTGCACCGTATGCCCCGAAAAGCTCTCTAAGTCTTTCTTTTATTATCTTTTTAGGGGTGGGCCTGATGTAGAATATGGACAGGGCTATCTAACCTGTGAGAGCGTTTCCCAAATCAGGGTGCTAATGATATGTCGAGTTCTTTGTCTCAACTTTTGCGTGAAAAACCCTCCACTTCCCACGAGATCACACCTTCTCTTGGACAGTTTGTTATCTCAAGGTTCCTTACTAGACCTCTTATCAAGGCCTGTTTTTGCATTATGCTCTTGTAACTTTTGTACAGTTCTCTGTACAATTCCTTATCTGATGTGATTGGAATCTTTCAGTGTCATCAACTTAGGCAAACTGTGCTGAGCTAGGGAACCGGTCGGTACAAGACTATTTCTTACAATCCAGGATTTCTTACAGCAGCATGTGCGGTTTTTCCTACTTAAAAGCCGGTGAACTGTGCGGGAGTTTCAGTGCGCTGGGCAGGTTCAAGGGAACATTGGTCGTGATCCACACCTCATCCAATGAAACTCCACACCAGGAGCCGGGCCTGGCTCAGACAGCCCAGACCCCCTCAGATTCCATTTGTTGTGCAAGTTGTTAAGAGACTGTTAAATGACATAAATTATTGGGTCAAATGATGTTACCTGGTTGTCTAGAAGTGGTTGTAGCATAGCGCTGGCTGAGCCGCCAGCTTTGTAAGCATCTCTCTGATAGGATCCTACAGGGTCAAAGCTGTACACGGCACCCTTCCCTGCATTTAAAAAGTGGGAAAACATGTTCAACATGTGCGCCGAGAATTATTACATTTATAATTTATTCTCCCGTACTTTTCAAGACAGACATATTCTTTTACAACTGGCTGACTCGTTACTTGATATTGGAAAGTGGTTAGAAATCCTGTTATAAATGAAGAGTTCAACTGGGACGCTAGTTTATTTGTACAAGTTTGCATTATAGATTCCGTAGCGAGCCAACAATAAAAGATTTTGCACTTTGTCTTTCACGACCTCAAGACTTCACAAACAACTTCAAAACCAACGTACTTCTTTTAAAGTGCATTCATTGTTATAATGTAGGGAAATGTGGCAGCCAACTTACACACAGCAAGGCCCCACAAACAGCAATGACCAATTAAGCTGCTGTAGTCTTGCTGAGGGATAAATGGATGTCCACCTGAGGGGGCAGACAGGGCCTCACTAACCTATCACCTGAAAGCCAAAGCTCCCCAAGAACTGATTTAACTGACTCAATTACACCTCCCTTCCAGTCACTTTATAGCTGAACTCAATCCGTTTCTTTGTAAACCCTATAATGAGCGGCAGGGGGAACAGGTGGATAGGCAACCTGTTACCATGTGTCAATGCTACTCTGTAAATAGCCTAGAAATGGCCCCGAATTTGTGGGGGACAATAAAAATTTTATTACCCCTTTGAAACTTGAGGATGTAGCTCATTTGCATCCTAATGCAGAAATCTTGAAGTTGTGGTCAGTCATTCACTGTTCCGAAACTTTAAAAAAAAAACTTGTTTATCTTTATTTCAGGTTTGTCTTTTTCCCACGCAAGAGCCCCAATCTTTGTTCTGCTCTCTGTAACATTTTTAAAATGTAAGAATAAAAGGAGCTGATTCACTTCCTGGTTCCCTGGTATGTGAGAATTCTGCATTGTGATTGGCTGGTTAGACAGCTTGTTGATGTCTCAGCAGCTGGCATTAGGGATTCCCCATTAACTTACACTGATCTCAACCGAACGTCGGAAAAGACAAATTTCTCACCACAGAGGCCGCAAGATCTTTGTGGGAACCTTACTTCATGGCCAGCGCCTTTGCTTCGCCGCTGACCGCAAATTAAGGGAGAATGTGTTTTACAATTACTGTACCCTTTTGCTGGGAACATGCAGGCAGGAACATGCAAGCAGCAATTCATGCCCAACCACTCTACGGCATAATGCATTATTAGACCAGTATACTATGCTACTGTGCGAAATTCTTGCAAGACTGGGAAGAAAACAGAAGGTACAGTACAGTCACTGTTAAATAGCCAATCTCACCTTCCTCATCGAGGCCACCAATGATGTTGTAAACATAGTAAGGGAAAAAGCGGCGCGAGTACAGAATTGTAGACAGCATTGCTGCTATTGCCCCACTTGTCATGGTCTTGTTATTTGAGTGTTTGTACATCTGAAACACACAATTAGTAGAGCATAGAACCAAAATGCAAAAACAAGCTTTGCAGCTCGAGAGTCATGGAGAAAAGAGACATTGTTGTTTTAGTCAATATAGAATTACAACAAAAGAAACTTCCAGTCTGGCAATCTTAAAGCACCGTGAATCTGTCTAGTTTCTAACAGCCACGGTACCACAGCACAAAACTGCTTCTAATTTGACAGCTGCAAAGGGGCCAGGGGTGTTAAAAGGGCACCATTTTCCTCTTGGAAAATGCTCTTGAGCTTTGGGCTAAGGTACAGTGTTAGGACAGAGGAGAGGGTTCTTTACTCTGCAACTAACCACACTGTACCTGATCAAGGTGTGCTCGATGCTGCCACTGAGTGGCCGAAATGGGAGATGCTCAGTTGGCCAGATTGATTATCTGTCACTTCAATCAACACTAAGAAATATTCACCAGTTAATGTATTTTCAACACCCAACCTCAATTCCCATGCCAGCAGGGCATTCATGATCACCAAATACCTTTAATCTTGCATCAATAATTTTTGTTAACGTAAGGCAGTCTCCATGAAAACCAGTGCATCCAATCACTGTTTGGCCTGTCCTAAAATTACATTAAAAAGGAGGGTTAATGTGAAATCTGTTTGGTTAGACCATGCTAATGTAATTCACAGAACAATTACTGAGGAATATTTGACATGAAGGAAATTGATAGTAGTCGAGGCTTTCCACTGGCATGAGAGAAACATAGCCTCCGCCATATTTCCAAGCATTGGAACTGTTTAAATGCTGGATCCGAAGGCCACCTATTTTATAGAATTATAGAAATTTACAGCATGGAAGGTAGCCATTTCGGCCCATCATGTCCGCGCCGGCCGACCAAGAGCTATCCAGCTTAACCCCACTTTCCAGCTCTTGGTCCATAGCCATGTAGGTTACAGCACTTCAGGTGCACATCCAACTATTTTTAAAATGTGGTGAGGGTTTCTGCCTCTACCACCCTTTCAGGCAGTGAGTTCCAGACCCCCACCACCCTCTGGGTGAAGACATTTCCTCTCATATCTTCTCTGAACCTCCCCCCAATTACTTTAAATCTATGCCCCCTGGTTGTTGACCCCTCCGACAGGTCCTTCCAATCCACTCTATCCAGGCTCCTCATAATTTTATACACATCAGGTCTCTCCTCAGCCTTCCAAAGAAAACAGACCCAACATCTCCACTCTTTCCTCATAGCCAATTTGGCTCAGCATTTAACGACAGGCAGACGGGGAAGGAGAAATCATTCAGCAGCCAGTACCTTTTGCAAGGGTTCAGACAGAGGATTGCCTTGCACAGGCCCAAGAAGGGAAGTAAAATAAATATTTGGAAAGAAAATGAGTGCCGATTTGCAGGCAGCCTGGGTCCAGACACTGTGGCGTAACTTCACCCTCTCACTGGCACAGGCCAGAGAGCCCACCTCCAGTGTGTGGATGACGTGAAAGCTAGTGGGCATTGGGTTGATCTCCGTGGTGGTCAGAAGCCTCCACAGGGAGCAGCCCGAACAATGGGGGGGCAAGGTGGAAAGCTCAAGCCATTAAATGGACTACATGGAAGATAAATGGATAAATAGTTGGAGTGATCCAATCAAGAGAAACCAAACATAAGCCACACATGAAACTCCAATACTTTGAGCATTTTACCCCCAAAATTGTATTACTCTTCTGTAATTTACCTAAAGCCAGATAGAAAACATTACAATAAATGTCATTTTAAAGGAAAATTAACTAGCTTGCAATACAGTGCTAAACATTACCAGGTGTGTTTTGCCTCACATGTAATCAATTCCAATCCTTCACCCCCACCCCACCCCACGATAACGATCCGGAGTGGAAATCCTGGCAGATTTCCCACTAACGTTCATGCTAAGTGGCTGCACAGCCACTCAGCGGCTTTTCAATGCAAGAAACCGCGCATATGCAAAAATTTGATTGGGCTGCGCAGCTCATTAAAGGGACCACGCACCAAAATAAATTACAGGGAACATTGTTTCCCACTCTCTAATCTGAGATAAGACCGATTGTAGTACTTTTGTCACCCTGTCAGACATCAGCTAATGAAATAAACCTAGACAATTGAACCTGGGGCCTTCTGTTGCCGTCAGTCAACTAAGCTACTGAGGGAGTTCAGCAGGTGATTATTGATTCTGTGCTGTGTACACTAATTTACCTACAAGAACTGTTAATGGATGTTATGCAAATAACTGGCACATTGCGAGATGCAGCACAAGAATTTGGAGGAAACAAAATTGTAAAAGAAGCATGAAGAAATAAAATCTTTGTTCACAGTTTCAGGAGGTGCTCTACCCTAAAGCCACTGATCTAAGAAATGGAAGCATTAAAAGACAAGGGATTGCATGCACCGCAAAATGTTACTCATGTAAAACGATGTTTTTGGACTTACAGTTTGTAGCACTTGGGTGAGTCCCGGCTATGAATGGAGTAACCCTCGCTCAGACGTGTATCTGAAGCAACAATGGAAAAATCTTCCCCAGCAATGGCCAGCACAGTTCTTAAGTAATGAGACAGGAAAATAAATCAAAGCATCAGAACTACATTCCAAACACAAAAAAAATACAACCAAAGGTGTCCTTTTCCTTTGCAGTTTCAAGTAGATTATGCTAGGATTTGCTGTGAAAATCAAACACTTAGAAAGTGTCATCATTTTAAATGGAGAAAGATTGCAAAGTGCCGCAGTACAGTGGGACCTGGGGGTACTTGTGCATGAAACACAAAAGGATAGTATGCAGGTACAGCAAGTGATCAGGAAGGCCAATGGAATCTTGGCCTTTATTGCAAAGGGGATGGAATATAAAAGCAGGGAAGTCTTGCTACAGCTATATAAAAGGTATTGGTGAGGCCACACCTGGAATACTGTGCAGTTTTGGTTTCCATATTTATGAAAGGATATACTTGCTTTGGGGGCAGTTCAGAGAAGGTTCACTAGGTTGATTCCGAGGATGAGGGGGTTGACTTAGCTCTACTCATTGGAATTCAGAGAGGTGACCTTATCGAAACGTATAAAATTAGGAGGGGGGATGCAGAGAGGATGTTTCCACTGATGGGGGAAGACTAGAACTAGAGGGCAAAATCTTAGAATAAGGCTCCATCCATTTAAAACAGAGATGAGGAGAAATTTCTTCTCTGAGGGTTGTAAGTCTGTGGAATTCGCTGCCTCAGAGAGCTGTGGAAGCTGGGACATTGAATACATTTAAGACAGAAATAGACAGTTTCTTAAATGATAAGGGGATAAGGGGTTATGGAGAGCGGGCAGGGAAACTGAGTCCATGATCGGATCAGCCATGATCTTCTTGAATGGCGGAGCAAGCTGGAGGGGCCGTATGGCCTACTCCTGTTCCTATTTCTTATGTTCTTATCATTTCAATACAGTTAATCCAATACATTTTACACAGAAGCTATTTTAGTATTTCTCAAGTGGTATTCAACAATTCTTATTAAAGTCAACAACTTTCCCACATCCCTTGCTTTACAAATACCATTAGCAACGGCATGTTTAACTCTGAAAGCAGACTGGTTCAATTTTCATTTTTCCAAGGAGCGTCATGTCCTTCACTGAGTGCAGATGGTAGAAGCAGCATAATTGTGATACTCAGTAACAATCATAGTAAGCATAGTACAGCACAGCACAGAAGGAGCTATTTAGCCCATCGAGTCAGTGCTGGCTCTTTCGATGAGCAATCGTTCGTCCCACTCCCCCGCTCTTTCCCCACAGCTATGCAATTTACTCCTTCAAGTATTTATCCAATTCTCTTTTTGAAGGCTACTATTGAATGTGCATCCACCACCCGAACAGGCAGTGCATTCCAAATCCTAACCACTCGTTGAGTAAAAATGTTTTTCCTCATGTCGCCTCTGGTTCTTTTGCCGATCACCTTAAATCTGTGCCCTCTGGTTGTCGACCCTTCAGCCACTGGAAAGTTTCTCTTTATTTACTCTGAGTGTAAACACCTCTATCAAATCTCCTCTGAGCTTTCTCTGCTCCAAGGAGAACAACCTTGTTTTGATATAGTGCCTTTTATAATCTCAAGGCATTCCAAAGCGCTTTACAACCAATGACGTGCTTTTGAAGGGTAGTCACGGTTTTAATGTAAGTGACTCGAGAGCCAATTTTGCGGTAGTACATAATAAAAAGATCAAACCATTCTGCATCAGCTGTTTCCCCGAAGGATGTCCAATAGTCTGTTATTGCTATGCCTTACACTGAACTTTCACGCTACAGAAGAGGTAATGTGCTGTCTGCAATTCACATTTCTCCCCTACTCCTGTATGTTAATAAAAATGGTGATGGATTTCAACAAACAACTGTAAGTTAACGGGCATTAACCTACACTTTGCCAGCTGCGTAGAGTTGTGTTACAAATTCGGGTCTGCCACAGATACTTTATTGGGTAGAGGCATCAGTCGCAGCTATAAGCAGGCTGAGCGTGTTATTTTTGAGGGAGCTGACCAAGAGGGGTTTTAACAATAGAAGACCCTTGTTACCCGAACAGAATATTTACGCCTTACAAATGTGGACTTCTTCAATCTCTCCAAAGGCAGAATGAAGATGCACTTAGTCAGATGAGGCCAGATACGAATTATTAAGCTGCTTTATTTCACAGTACAGGTAATGTGAACACACAGAACAGTCGTTATTGTTCAAATTTATCTTTGCTTATTAATACGAAACAAACCACACGCCATGTTCTAGCCCACATCTAGAAACAATTACAGCTGTGAGGAGGGATGATATGTTCGAAGGATCATCAAATGAGGCCATATGGATTGAATTGAAGAACAAAAAAGGGGCAATTAACTACTGGGAGTGTACTATAAACCCCCAAACAATCAGAGGGTGATAGAAGAGCAAATATATAGGTACATTTCTGAGAAGTGCAAAAACTATAGAGCAATAAGCGTAGGGGATTTCATAGCTGGGATAGCAGTGTGAAAGGATAGAGAGTTCAGAATTCTTGAAATGCATTCAGGAGAACATTTTAGCCAGTATGTCGCAAGCCCAAAGGAGGGGGCGGTTCTGGACTTAGTTTTAGGGAATGAAGCTGGGCAGATGGAAGGGGTATCAGTGGGAGAGCATTTTGGTGCTAGTGATCATAATTCAATTAGATTTAGGAAAAGGACAAAGATAACCAGGAATAAAGGTTCTCAATTGAAGGAAAGTCAATTTTGCTAAGCTGAGAGGTGATTTAGCCAAGGTGGACTGGGAACAGCTACTAGAAGGTAAATCAGTGACAGAGCAGTGGGAGATCCTGAGGGTTCCCTAAAGAAAAAGGGTGGGACTAACAAATCTAAAACTCCCTGGATGTCAAGGGACATACAGGGTAGGATAAAGAAAAAAAGGGAGGGTTATGACAGATACCGAGGGCTCAATGCTGCAGAAACTCAAGAGGAGTATAGAAAGTGCAGGGGTGAAATTAAAAAGGAAATTAGGAAAGCAAAGAGAGAGCATGAAAAAATGCTGGCAAATAAAATCAAGGAAAATCAAGATGTTTTATAAATACATTAGGAGCAAGAGGATAACTAAAGAAAGAGTAGGGCCTATTACAGACCTTAAAGGTAATGTGTGTGTGTGGAGGCAGAAGAAGTGGTTATGGTTCTTAATGAATACTTTACGTCAGTTTTCACTAAGGAAAGGGGCGATGCAGACATTGCAATCAGGCAGGAGGAGTGCAAAATATTAGATGAAATAAACATAGTGAGAGAGGAAGTATTAAGATGTTTAGCAGCTTTGAAAATGGATAAATCCCCAGGCCCGGATGAAATGTATCCCAGGCTGTTAGGAGAAACAAAAGAGGAATAGCAGAGGCTCTGACCATTATTTTCCAATCATCTCTGGCTACAGGTGTGGTGCCGGAGGACTGCTAACATTTCACCCTTGTTTAAAAAGGGAGAAAGGGATTGACTGAGTAATTACAGGCCAATCAGCCTAACCTCGATGGTGGGAAAGTTATTGGAAAAAATTCTGAGGGACAGGATAAATATTCATTTAGCAAGACATGGATTAATCAAGGACAGTCAGCATGGATTTGTTAAGGGAAGGTCATGTCTTCCTTGAAAATTTCATTCACTTTGCATCCAATTTCCATCCTTCCCTCACCTTCACGTGGTCTATCTCAGACTCTTCCCTTCTTCAACTTCTCCATTTCTGGGGATAGGCTTTCGACCAGTATCCACGATAAGCCCACTGACTCCCATAGCTACCTTGACTACACTTCCTCCCATCCCGCATCCTTTAAGGATTCCATTCCGTTCTCCCAATTTCTCCGTCTCCGTCGCATCTGCTTTGACGATGCCATCTTTCACATTAGTGCCTCTGACATGTCTTCCTTTTTCCTCAACCGAGGATTCCCCTCCGCCGTGGTTAACATGGCCCTTGACTGTGTCCATTCTATTTCCCGCACCTCTGCTCTCACCCTTTCCCCTCCCTCCAGACCACAACAGGGTTCCCCTTGTCCTCACCTTTCACCCCACCAGCCTCCACGTTCAACGAATCATCCTCCACCATTTCTGCCACCTCCAGCATGATCCCACCACCAATCACATCTTCCCCTCTCCGCGTTCCGAAGGGACTGCTCCCTCTTGGTCTATTCCGTAGTCACCCCCCATCACCCCCTCCCATTCCCACGGCACCTTCCCGTGCAAGCAGAGGAGATGCAACACCTGCCCTTTTACCTCCTCCCTTCCCACTGTCCAGGGTCCCAAATACTCCTTCCAGGTGAAACAGCGATTTACTTGTACTTCTTGCAATTTAGTATACTGTATTCGCTGTTCACAATGTGGTCTCCTCTACATTGGGGAAACCATGCGTAGATTGGGTGATTACTTTGCTGAACATCTCCATTCAGTCCGTAAGTGTGTCATGAGCTTCCGGTCGCCTGTCACTTTAATTCCCCACTCCACTCTGGTATTTTAGTCCTCGGACTCCTGTACTGTTCCAATGAAGCTCAACACAAGCTTGAGGAACAGCACCTTATCTTTCGTTTAAGCACTTTACAGCCTTCTGGACTCAACATCGAGAACATAACCTCTGCCCATCTTTGGCTTCCGGCTTCCTTCTCCCCTCTTCCCCCCCCCCCCCCCCACCCCCCATCTTATGTTTTTTTTCTCTCTCTTTGTCTCGAATGGTAGCTGGTCATTATTGCGCCATTCACACCCTATCCAGATTAACCTTTTTCTAACTTCTGTCATTACCATTTCAATTCGGCCCATCATCCAATCTGTCTCTCTAATCTCTTCTGCCTTCCACCGTATTACAGACCTTCCCTTTTGTTTTTCTCCTCCCCCTTTCAATACTTAAGAATGTCCCCTTTTTGAACATTCGGCAGTCCTGACAAAGGGTCGTCAACCCGAAACGTTAACTTTGTTTTTCTCTCCACAGATGCTACCTGACCCGCTGAGATTTCCAGTATCCGCAGTATTTTACTCATCCACAGTATTTTACTTTTGTGCCATGTCTGACTAACTTGATTGAATTTTTTGAGGCGGTAACAAGGAGGGTCGATGAAGGTAGTGCGTTTGATGTAGTGTATATGGATGTTAGCAAGGCTTTTGATAAGGTCCCACATGGCAGAATAGTCACAGGACAAAGTGACAAATTCTTATGTAAAATTAGCTCAGAGGCAAGCAGCAAGCCAGGAAGCAAAGGGTAATGGTTGATGGATGTTTTTGTGACTGGAAGGCTGTATCCAGTGGGGTTCCGCAGGGCTCAGTACTAGGTCCCTTGCTTTTTTGCGGTATAGATCAATGATTTAGACTTGAATGTAGGGGGCAAGATTAAGAAGTTTGCTGATGATACTAAAATCAGCTGTGTGGTTGATAATGAAGAAGAAAGTTGTAGACTGCAGGAAGATATCGATGAACTGGTCAGGTGGGCAGGACAGTGGCAAATGTAATTCAATCTAGAGATGTGTGAGGTAATGCATTTGGGGAGGACTAACAAGGCAAGGGAATACACATTAAATGGTAGGACACTGAGAAGTGTCGAGGAACAAAGGGACCTTGGAGTGCACGTCCACAGATCCCTGAAGGTAGCAGGCCAGGTAGATAAGGCGGCATACGGAATGCTTGCCTTTATTAGCCAAGGCATAGAATACAGGAGCAGGGACGTTATGCTTGAACTGTACAAAACATCAGTTAGGTCACAGCTAGAGTACTGTGTACAGTTCTGGTCACCATATTACAGGAAAGATGTGATTGCACTGGAGAGGGTACAGAGGAGATTTACGAGGATGTTGCCTGGACTGGAGAATTTTAGCTAATGAGATTGGATAGGCTGGGTTTCTTTTCTTTGGAATAGGGGGCGGCTGAGGGGAGACCTTATTGAGGTGTATAAAATTATGAGGATCTTATATAGAGAGGATAGGAAGGATCTATTTCCCTTAGAGGGGTCAACAGCCAGAGGCATAGATTTAAAGTAATTGGCAAGAGGTTTAGAGGGGATTTGAGGTGAATTTTTTCACCCAGAGGGGGGTGGGGGTATGGAACTCACTGCCTGAAAAGGTGGTAGAGGCAGAAACCCTCACCAGTTTTTAAAAGTACTTGAAGCGATTTTTTTATATATATATTTATATAAACTGAAGTGCCATAACCTACAAGGCTACGGACCAAGAGCTGGAAAGTGGGATTAGGCTAGATCATCATCGTCATAGGCAGTCCCTCGAAAACGAGGAAGACTTGCTTCCATCTAAGTGAGTTCTCAGGTGACTGTAATTCCCATATTGGACTGCACAATCTGTCACAGGTGGTTGAAGGAGAGGACGGGTGGGGAGTCTGATTTGCCACACGTGCCTTCCGCTGTCTGCGCTTGTTTCTGCATTCTCCCGGCAACGATAGTTCTAGGTCGTCTGGCGCGGACACGATGGGCCAAAATGGCCTCCTTCCGCGTTGAAAATTTCTATGATTACTTAATTAAATAAGATGGCTTCTAACTATCCTCCACCATCTCTAACCTCTTTGTCTCAACAAAAGCCCTGACAATTTTCTGTTTTCTGACATGTGCAGTCTTCCTGCTTCCAAGTTTAACATTTTTTTAATCTTGATATTCTCAGACATGAACCAAAGGACTTTCCAATGCAATGGGTGAGTTTTTTGATTGCTTATACATGTTAACAAATTGCTTAATGTTTAAGCTTTGGGGGAACCTTTTATTTTTAATTTGAAAATTCACCTTGCTTTAAAAACCCAAAATTTAAAGTTCCCAAATCCTCTGGAAAAATTGTTTGTAAATCCTGAAATGTGATGGTTGGATTCTGCAACAGAAAACACAGCCTCTGCATCCACTGGCCTCTTGTGTCAAAGCCTTGTGGAATTAGACAAGCCCCTGAGCCATCTTACTGGGGTAAAGTAGTGTAGTGGTTATATTACTAGATTAGCTCCCAGAGGACATGAAAGCAAATTCCACAAAGGCAAGTTGTGAAACTGAATTCAGTAAATCTGGCAATATGCAGGCTGGAACCAGAGAAAAAGACCAGGAAGTATTATTTGTTGTAAAAATCCAACTGGTTCACTGATGTCCTAATAAGGGATTTACTGTGATTGAAAAGCTGCATTAGACAGAGCAGCGTGCGGCGGCCCGGCCCGGAAATCGGCGGGGCCCCTGCCTGCAAGACCATCAGCAGGCCGGGGCCATCAGAGGGAGCAGCGTATGGCGGCATACCACTGCAGGAGGGCGACGGCTGCGAAGTCAGGTGTAGATTGCAGTGCGGGCAGGCACAGCAGGAGGGGCGAAGGAGCGGCAAGTTTGTAGAAAGAAGTGACCGGGGCCCAGGAGATGTGTGTGTTTGGGGCCCAGAAGAGGAGAGGGCCCAGGGACAGCATGGGCCAGCCCACACTGCTATATGTGGGCGCACTAGGTCCATGCAGCAGAGCTGGTCTCCAGTTGTCTTGGGTAATCCTTGCCACTGGACCAAGACCTAGCTCTGTCAAGCCCATGTGCTGGCTGGTGTGCAACGGCCACCACATGTTAAAAAAATCCACACACAGCATCTTCCACCCTCCAAGATGTAGTTTCGGATCTGGAATATTAGGTTCTTCATTGAAACACCTGTGAATTTATTCCTTTTTGGCGTGGAAGCAAGTCATCCTCGTTTCGAGGGACTGCCTATGATGATGATGAATAAGGGAACCTACCATGACTCCAGCCCAATACAACGTAATTGAGACTAAATGAACCCCGAGGGATGAGCAACAAATGTGGTCTTGCCAGCACTTCCCAAGAGCAAATAAAATAATATTATTCCCCAAAAGGACTATTAAAGCAGCTCAAATATGTTACATGGCAGCTGCTGCCAGTAATGTCACAATAGAATCATAGAATGATACAGTACAGGAGGCCAGTGGGCATCCTTTGGTAGAGCTGATTGTGGTGGCCGGAATAGGATTGAATAAGTTTGTACAAAACATCCATTTGATCTGATTCCTCCAAAATGCCACCTTACTGCTTCTAACATCCACAAAGAGGCGCAAAGAACCTAGGTTTAACATCTCATGTTTGGCGAACAGGCTGGAGGGGCTGAATGGCCGACTCCCGTTCCTCATCTACAGTGTAGCACATCTGTCAGTGCAGAACTCAATGGCCAGCAAATCTCGCAACTGAACCATCCGATCTATTCTCTTTCCGGCATTTTTTTTATTTGCTTAGTCCATAAACATTTCCGGTACAAGTCCAAAAAGGAAACATCTCCAAACTAAAAAAAAACATTTGAAATATAGTTTTAACGTCCTAAAATAAATAGAAGTTTCACATCTGCGCACGGCGAACTGCAGGAAGTTCCCCGAGAAACCAGCCGTGCGGTGTGGGGAGAATCGCAGGATCGTTTCCAACTGGGAGAGACCGAAAGAGGAAGTGGAGGAAATAAGAGAGAGAGAGAGAGAACTAATGTCTGAATATCGAGCCCGTGAACCAAACACACTGACCGCGAGCAGCCGCCAACCCACCGCCTTTCACCCCGAGCCCAGCGGCTGGCGCCGGGCTGTGAACTCGGGGCAGGGGTTGTTCAATCCGACATGGATCTGGCTCAGGACCTTGGGGATCGAGCCCGGGACCCTGATCACCAGCAGCCCATGTCCTCTCCCTCCCGGGGCCTCTCCCCTCTCCACAGTCCCAGGCCTCGAGCGGCCTTCGGGTGAACGTGTGGGCACACTCACCCTCCATTGAAGGTGTACGGTGAGAAGCGGTGCTGCACCGGCCCCAAGTGCTGGTACTCCTCCATGCTGCCCCGATAGCCGCCCGAGTGCAACATTCCCCGGTCACAGTGAAACCCAAATCCAGGCCCAGACCGCTCCCGCTCCTCGCCGGCTGCTGTCTCACTGACAAGATGGCAGCCGCGGTGTCACCTCCTAACCCTCCCCCCCACCCCAACCGCCGGCAAACGGCGCATGCGCTAGACCGGGTGCCACACACTCCACTTCCCCCTGCTGATACCGTCTGCGCCTGCGCGCACTTCTCCTGCCCAGGCCCCGTGTGTCGGTGCGGGCGCTGCTTCTTCAAGTGCAGCTCAAAGCACAGGTGGTAACAGCATAAACTTGCATTTATACAGCGCTTTTAATGTACTGAAACGTCCCAAGGCGCTTCACAGGAGTGTTACAAGACAAACGTTTTGACACCGAGCCACATAAGGAGAAATTAGGGCAGATGACCAAAAGCTTGGTCAAAAATGTAGGTTTTAAGGAGCATCTTAAAGGAGGGGATAGAGGTAGAGAGGTTTAGGCAGGGAGTTCCAGAGCTGAAGGCACGGCCACCAATGGTTGGGCGATTATAATCAGGGATGCTCAAGAGGGCAGAATTTAAGGAGCGCAGACATCTTGGGGGGGGGGGTTGTGGGGCTGGAGGAGATTACAGAGATCAGGAAGGGTGAGGTCATGGAGGGACTTGAAAACAAGGATGAGAATTTTGAAATTGAGGTGTTGCTTAACTGGGATTAAAGCATTAAAAGAAACTCCCACCATCCCACAGGTGTGTACATTTTAGATTAGTTATCCTTTCTCTCCACCGCCCCCCAACTCCCCAATCCGAAATCAGATATGGGAGGGATCCTGGTCTGAGGTTTGTTTTGCTGATGAAAATGTAATTTAACAAAACGTTAATGTAAACAGGGTAAGTGAGCTGCAGGTACAAATAGCCACATGGGAATATGATGTGGCAATAACTGAAACCTGGCTCAAAAAAGGGCAGAATTGGGTATTAATTTTCCTGATTATCAGGTGTTCAGGAAATATAGGCGGTGGTGTGACAGTATAGGTTAAGGAGAATGTTACTGTGCTGGAGAGGGAGGATGTCTTGGAGAGGTCAGGGCCAGAATCTATATGGCTCGAGTTAAGAAGTAATCGAGGCGCTATTACGCCACTAGGTTTATTCTGTAGATTGCCAAATAGTGGGAAGGATGTAGAGGAGCAAATTTGCTGAGAAATTACAAACAGGTGCAAGAACTATAGAGTAGAAATAATGGGGGACTTCAACTATCCTAATATAGACTGCGATCGTGATAGTGTTCAGGGCAGAGAAGGAGAAGCATTTCTGAAGTCTGTTCAGGAGAACTTTCTTGATCAGTGTGTTTCCGGCCTGATAAGTGAGGAGGCATTGCTGGATCTGGTTCTGGGGAATGAGGTAGATTAAGTGGAGCACGTGTCAGTAGGTGAACATTTAGGGAACAGTGATCATAGTATCATAAGGCTTAGATTAGCTTTGGCAAAGGACAAGGAGCAATCTAGAGTAAAAATATTTAACTGGTGGAAGGCCAATTTCAGTGGGATGAGAACGGATCTGGCCCGGGTAAACTGGAATCAAAGATTGGCAGGCAAAACTGTAATGTGGGGAACAGAGAAATGGCAGAGACTTTGAACAAATATTTTGTATCGGTTTTCATGGTAGAAGACACTAAAAAATCCCAATAATGGATAATCAAGGTACTATAGGGAGGGAGGAACTTAAAACTGTTATGTCTTTAATACTCTTATGAATGACTCCACGAGGTCTAGTATTGTACTTGAGTGTTGTGGCCTTAGTCCCATTTATTGTAACTCCAGAGTGAGGCACAAGCATGGTGGGCAGCCTTTTATACTGGCCCCTGCACACCAATGCAGGTGACCCTCAGGTCTCCCACCGCAGTGCCCTCTGGTGGCACACCTTATGTGGCTATACAGTTAGTATACATGGTCTACATACATGACATCACTTCCCCCCAAGTCTTTAATGCAAATTGACTCGTATATTGACGGTGACCTGGGCTTTGCTCTTCCTGATTGACCATTGGAGGGTCGTTTCTAGCTTGGGTGGATTGGTGGTGAGATTTGTTGCCAGTGGAGGTCCCCGTGGTTTCTGGTTGTGAGTCCATGACTACTCCATTCTCCACTCTCCACCCCCCGCTCCCCCCCACACAGAGATCATGCTAATGGCCCGTTACAGGCAAGTTGCATTTGAGTTCATCACATGGGCTTTACATTTACACCTTGGTACATTTGTTGGGTGGATTACAGTTGCGTTTCTTTTTGTGTGGTACATTTACATGATCAGTACAGGTATATCAGTACAGGTACACAAGGACAGTCTAGTTCCAGCACGGCCGGATGAGATCTGGGTCGTCTTGTGGCGGTGCAGTGCTCCATGCTAGCGGGTCTGTGGTCGAGGTGAGCTCATTTTGCTCGAGTTGCTGGAGCTCAGGGTTCTTGCCGTTACTCCTCGTGTCGGGCAGGCCCAAAGACAGCTGATGTGTCTGTGACCTCTCTGTCCTTTTCGTTTGCACTGTGTCGCTGCTGCTCCCTGGGAAGCGGTCTGAGCGAGTGAGTGTTTCGTCTAAGTGACGGTGGGGCTGCCTCGTCTTGTCTAGCAGTTCGCAGGAGACTGCTGACTTGCTTTCCTTGAGGGCACCGTTGTGAGCACTCTCTAGTTTGGAATCCTGGCTGGTCCAGGTCCTGTTCGGAGGAGCCGTTGCCATCCTAAGTTCATTTGCTCTGCAGCTTGTCTATTTTAGCTGCTTGTGGCCACACTCCATGGTGCATCACCCTGGTCCCAAGGGCGCAGGCTACAGCATCGGGTAGCCCGCTGGACCTGTGTGCTTCTGATGGGTGTTTGCCCGCTACATAATCAGAATACAGTTGAAATTCTGCATCGCACAACATTTCATTGCTTATTGTAGATAAACTGTAGCTCCGATCGCAATCGCCTGACTTTTCTGTGCTTAGTATATGTATAAAACTCTGATCATTAATTACAAGCTTTACATTTAGCTCACAGTTGTTATTACAGTGTGTGAGAGTGTGGGACTGTCCCTTTAAATGTGGTGCGTTGCTGGCCTCCTTTAAGAGAGCCTTGTATCTTTACCCCAATCCTCTTCATCGCTTGGTGCCACGTGTTGCTCCATCAGCGCTGCACCTCGTGATCTGGCTGCCGCCATCTTTTCCTTCAGCACTTCACCTCGTGGTTTGGGCTCCATCTTTCTTCCATCCACGATGTCGGCGGCAGTGATCCTCTTCTCCCCGGGTTCTGCCACCGAAGCTGGGAAGTCGCCTTTGGATTCGATTTTCTTCCTTCGGAGTCCTGCCACTGGAGCCTGGAAGGTGCGTTCAGGTCGTCTCAGCTGGAACATCTCCACGCAATAGTGCTGAGCGGTCTGTGCCTCGGGTGCTGTGATGGTCTGCTCTCTGGTGTCGATCCAACCTCAGGTGAGGGCTTGCTTTGCCTCTGAGCACGGAGGACGTCAATTGCCGGAGGGATGAAATCTTCCCAACTCCAATGGATCTTCTCCATCCACCTTCTTCCGAGTAGCGTTGGTCCATCACCTGCAACAATCCACAGAGGTAACTTGTGCACCGCGCCATCATGGAGTACTTTTACATCCACACTACCAATGACTGGGATGAGTTCATTGGTATAGGTGTGCAGCTTTGCCTGAACCGGGATCAACTTGGGTCGTTCAGCTAGATTGTCCCATAGCCTCGCAAAGGCTTCTTGATTCATTACTGACTGGCTCGCCCCCGTGTCCACCTCCATGAAGACTGGAGCGCCGTTTATCTCGACTTCCATTCTCAACGGGGAACATTCTGTGGTGCAGGTAAACATTCCGTACACCTCATCGTGGGGCTGAGCTGCCTCCCTGACTATCGCTTCATAATCCGCGCTGGATTCACATAGCCCTCTGCAGACTCTTCATCAATACGGTGAGTCTTATTTCTTTTACACGTTCACTGGAGGTGGCTCTTTGTGCTGCACCCTTTGCACAGATAGTCCTTAAAATGGCACTGGTAAGCCCGGTGATTCCCTCCGCAGCACCAGCATAGTGCTAACCGATTAGCCCCCCTCTGCGGACTCAGAGTTAAGGGACTCGGGGGCCTGTTCTCTCTCCCCTGAGGAGATTCACGTTCTATAGTCCTGCTTCTAAAAGGCGCCAGTCTGCATACAGTACTTGCTGGGTTTGTGTCCTGAGGATGAGTCATCCACCTAGAGCCGCAGGTCGAGGTCATGAATGCCTGGCTCACGGAGATGGCCTTCTGCAGTGTGACTGTGGTATCCGCAGACAGTAGCCTGTGAAGAAGGCCCTCGTGGCTGATTCTGATGACAAAGATATCCCGCAGCGCTTCGGTGAGGTGGTCGCCGAAATCACACGGTGCTGCCAGCCTCCTGAGGTCTGCAGCATATTTCGTGATTTCCTGGCCTTCGGGTCGTCGGTGGGTATAAAACCGGGGTCTGGCTGTGAGGATGCTCTCTTTGGGCTTGAGTTGCTCCTCGATCAGGGTACAAGCTCCTCGTACGTCTTGGTCGTTGTCTTCGCTGGTGCCAGCAAGTCCCTGACGAGGCCATAGACGGTGGGCCCATAACTGGTTAGCCGGATAGCTCTGCGCTTATCAGCCAGTGTGGCCGGATTATCGCCTGCCAGGTCGTTTGCTGTGAAGAAATGGTCGAGCCTCTCCACAAAGGCATCCCAATCATCACCACCGGCGAACTGCTGCAACGTACCAAAGTTAGCCATTTTCATGTGAAAGTCCGTAATCTCGTTGCCAATTGTTATGTCTTTAGATGCTCTGACAATGATTCCATGAGGCAAAGTATTGTACTTGAACTGTTGTGACCTTAGTCCATTTAATATAACTCCAGAGTGAGGATACCACATGGTGGACTCCCTTTTATACCTGGGTACCTGTGGTGTACAGGTGAACCCTGGGCCTCCATCAGTTGCGCCTTCTGGTGGTGCCAACATAGTGTATACTGTGTGAGCCTTGTTGATGGTACCTCCGGTACACCAGTCTCCATCTTATGCAACTATACAGTGACTACACAGAGAGTATATCTTTGTATGCATATATAACAGGGACGATAAAGCGATCAAGCGCAGGACGATTCTCCTCACCATGTGTGTGGGTCCACAATATACGGCCTCATCAAGAATCTGCTAGCATCAGAGAAACCAGTGGAGAGTTGTGGTTCGGAACCACCTCAAGCCGAAGGAGAGTGTCTTAATGGCCAGGTATCGCTTCTACATGCACCACTGCTCCGAGGGTCAGGACGTGACGAGTTATGTCGCCCACCTGAGACGCCTTGCGGGAACTTGTGAATTTGCTGGATTTTTGGGGGAAATGCGGCGGGACTTTTTTGTGCTTGGCATCGAGGTCATTCTTCGTAAGCTGCTGTCCGCCGAATCCCTCGACCTGAGCAAGGCCATCACGACAGCCCAGGCATTCATAGCCACGAGCGATAATACCAGACAGATATCTTCCCAGCATCGAAGCTCACTGGCAAGTACTATGCATCAAATAATGTCGCTAGCAGGCAGAACTGCATGTGGCAGGGCCTATACGTCTGCAGCTGCAAGACCTAGGATGACTCAGAGTCTGCCATCGGGCATGAATGCAAATCCATTAGCAGCATGTTGGCGCTGCGGGTGTAATCATCGAGCCCATCAATGTCGATTCAAGCACAACGTGTGCAAAGGCTGCGAAACAATGGGGCACCTCCAGCGAATGTGCAAGAGTGCTGCGACTCACCACGTGGCAGAGTCGGCAGAGGATGATCGATCCAGCGTGGATCACGCAGAACAAACAAGAGAGGCAACTCAACCCGAGGAAGAAGTGTATGGGGTACACACCTTCACCACCAAGAGCCTTCCTATCATGCTGAAAGTCAAATTGAACGGTATTCCGGTATCAATGGAGTTGGACATGGGGGCGAGTCAATCAATTATGAGCCAGAAGGCTTTTGTGAAACTGTGGGGCAACTATGTGGCACAAAGGCCCAAACTGAGCCCAATTCAGACAAAGCTGCGTACCTACACTAAAGAGCTCATACCAGTCATTGGCAGTGCGGCAGTTAAGGTATCGTACGATGGAGCTGTGCATGATTTATCACTGTGGATTGTACCGGGCAATGGCTCAATGCTATTCTGCAGAAGCTGGCTGGGAAAGATTCGATGGAACTGGGACGACATCAAAGCACTATCTTCAGTGGAGGATGCCTCGTGCACCCAAGTGCTGAGCAAGTTTCCGTCGCTATTTGAACCAGGCATCGCAACTTCACAGGCGCCAAAGTGCAGATTCATCTAGTCCTCGATGTAAGGCCCGTTCATCACAAGGCTTGAGCGGTTCCATATATGATGAGGGAGAAAGTCGAGATCGAACTGGACAGACTTCAACGAGAGGGAATCATATCACCAGTCGAGTTCAACGCGTGGGCCAGTCCGATTGTTCCAGTGTTGAAAAGCGATGGCACGGTCAGAATCTGCAGAGACTACAAGGTAACGATCAAACGAGTCTTGTTGCAAGACCAATACCCGCTACCCAAGGCGGATGACCTGTTCACAATGTTAACGGGGGGGGGGGGGGAGGGGAGAGAGTCATTCACCAAGTTGGACCTAACCTCTGCCTACATGACACAGGAACTGGCTGACTCTTTGAAAAGATTGACGTGCATCAACACGCACAAAAGGTGCCCTTTTGGGATTCGTTTGGCTGCTGCCATCTTCCAGAGGAACATGGAGAGTCTGCTGAAATCGGTTCCGCGCACCGTTGTGTTTCAAGACGACATCCTGATCACCGGTCGTGACACCACCGAACACCTGCACAACCTGGAAGAAGTTCTAAGTTGACTAGACAGAGTGGGACTCAGGCTGAAATGCTCCAAGTGTGTTTTTCTGGCACCAGAGGTTGAATTTTTGGGAGAAAGATTGCGGCAGACGGCATCAGACACATGGACTCCAAGACAGAGGCCATCAAGAATGCACCCAGACCACACAATGTGACGGAGCTATGTTCATTCCTGGGATCCTCAACTATTTTGGTAACTTTCTACCTGGATTAAGCACTTTGCTGGAACCGTTGCACATGTTGCTACGTAAGGGTGATGACTAGGTTTGGGGTAAATCTCAAGAGACAGCCTTTGAGAAGGCCAGAAACCTACTTTGTTCGAATAAGTTGCTTGTACTGTATGACCCGTGTAAACAATTAGTGCTAGCTTGTGATGCATCTTCGTACGGGGTCGGCTGTGTGTTACAGCAAACCAATGTATTGGGCAAACTTCAACCGGTTGCATACGCATCTAGAAGTCTGTCTAAGGCTGAAAGAGCCAACAGTATGGTCGAAAAAGAGGCGTTAGCATGTGTATATGGGGTTAAGAAAATGCACCAATACCTATTTGGACTTCGGCTTGAGCTTAAAACCAATCACAAACTGCTTATTTTGCAGTTTTCAGAAAGCAAAGGTATAAACACCAATGCTTCGTACGGCATCCAAAGATGGGCACTAACATTGTCCGCCTATGACTATGTTATCCGCCACAGACCAGGCATGGAGAACTGTGCTGATACCCTCAGTCGGCTACCATTGCCCACTACCGGGGTGGAAATGGCGCAGCCCGCAGACTTGCTTCTGGTCATGGATGCTTTTGAGAGCGAGGGTTCACCCGTCAATGCTTGCTAGATCAGGACCTGGACCAGCCATGATCTTGTGCTATCACTTGTAAAAAGTTGCGTTCTCAATGGGAGCTGGTTGGCCGTTCCTCCGGGGAAATGCAAGAAGAAATTAAGCCGTTTCATCAACGCAAAGATGAAAAGTCCATCCAGTCGGATTGTCACTTATGCGGTGATCGCGTGGTCTTGCCAAAAAAAGGCAGGGAAACGTTTATACGTGATCAACACAATACCCACCCAGGAATAGCCATGATGAAGGCTATGGCCAGGTCGCATGTTTGGTGGCCCGGTATTGACTCGGACTTAGAGACATGCATACACCAGTGCAACAAGTGCTTACAATTGAGCAATGCACTAAGGGAGGCTCCATTGAATCTGTGGTCATGGCCCTCCAAACCGTGGTCTAGGATTGACGTAGATTTGCTGGCCCCTTTCTCGGAGAGATGTTTTTAGTTGTAGTGGATGCTTACTCCAAATGGATTGAATGCGTAATCATGTAGTAATCTCGGGATTGCTACCAGTGCCACATGCTAGTCAGACTAGGAATCGCAGGATACCACAGATGAATATGTGGCTTGAGCAGTGGTGCAGCAGGGAGGGATTCAAATTCCTGGGGCATTGGAACAGGTTCTGGGGGAGATGGGACCAGTACAAAACGGACGGTCTGCACCTGGGCAGGACCGGAACCAATGTCCGAGGGGGAGTGTTTGCTAGTGCTGTTGGGGAGGAGTTAAACTAATATGGCAGGGGGATAGGAACCAATGCAGGGAGACAGAGGGAAACAAAAAGGAGACAAAAGCAAAAGACAGAAAGGAGATGAGTAAAAGTGGAGGGCAGAGAAACCCAAGGCAAAAAACAAAAAGGGCCACTGAATATAAAGGGGCTGCAGGAGGGGTCAAAACTAAAAATCATGGTTTAAAAACTAGGATGAAAACACTCTACCTAAATGCATGCAGCATTCGAAATAAAGTAAATGAGTTGATGGCACAAATCATTACAAATGGGTATGATTTGGTGGCCATTACAGAAACATGGTTGCAGGGTGGCCAAGACTGGGAATTAAACATGCAGGGGTATCTGACGATTCAGAAAGATAGACAAGAAGGGAAAGGAGGTGGGGTATCTCTGTTAATAAAGGATGATATCAGGGCAGTTGTGAGGGATGATATTGGCTCTAATGAACAAAATGTTGAATCATTGTGAGTGGAGATTAGAGATAGTAAGGGGAAAAAGTCACTGGTGGGCGTAGTTTATAGGCCCCCAAATAATAACTTCACGGTGGGGCGGACAATAATCAAGGGAATAATGGAGGCATGTGAAAAAGGAACGGCAGTAGTCATGGGGGATTTTAACCTACATATCGATTGGTCAAATCAAATCGCATGGGGTAGACTGGAGGAGGAATCCATAGAATGCATATGGGATTGTTTCTTAAAACAGTATGTAACAGAACCTACAAGGGAGCAAGCCATCTTAGATCTGGTCCAGTGTAATGAGACAGGAAAAATAAACGATCTCCTAGTAAAAGATCCTCTCGGAATGAGTGATCACAGTATGGTTGAATTTGTAATACAGATTGAGGGTGAGGAAGTTGTGTCAGAAACGAGCGTACTATGCTTAAACAAAGGGGACTGCAGTGGGATGAGGGCAGAGTTGGCTAAAGTAGACTGGAAACAAAGACTAAACGGTGGCACAATTCAGGAACAGTGGAGGGCTTTTAAGGAGCTCTTTCATAGTGCGCAACAAAAATATATTCCAGTGAAAAAGAAGGGCGGCAAGAGAAGGGATAACCAGCCGTGGATAACCAAGGAAATAAAGGAGAGTATCAAATCAAAGACCAATGCGTATAAGGTGGCCAAGGTTAGTGGGAAACGAGAGGATTGGGAAAATTTTAAGCAACAGCAAAGAATGACTAAAAAAGCAATAAAGAAAGGGAAGATAGATTACGAAGGTAAACTTGCACAAAACATAAAAACAGATAGTAAAAGCTTTTACAGATATATAAAACGGAAAAGAGTGACTAAAGTAAATGTTGGTCCCTTAGAAGATGAGAAGGGGGATTTAATAATGGGAAATGTGGAAGTGGCTGAGACCTTAAACAATTATTTTGCTTCGGTCTTCACAGTGGAAGACACAAAAACCATGCCAAAAATTGCAGGTCACAGGAATGTGGGAAGGGAGGACCTTGAGACAATCACTATCACGAGGGGGGTAGTGCTGGACAGGCTAATGGGACTCAAGGTAGACAAGTCCCCTGGTCCTGATGAAATGCATCCCAGGGTATTAAAAGAGATGGCGGAAGTTATAGCAGATGCATTCGTTATAATCTACCAGAATTGTCTGTACTCTGGGGAGGTACCAGCGGATTGGAAAGCAGCTAATGTAACGCCTCTGTTTAAAAAAGGGGGCAGGCAAAAGGCAGGTAACTATAGGCCAGTTAGTTTAACATCTGCAGTGGGGAAAATGCTTGAAACTATCATTAAGGAAGAAATAGCGGGACATCTAAATAGGAATAGTGCAATCAAGCAGACGCAGCATGGATTCATGAAGGGGAAATCATGTTTAACTAATTTACTGGAATTCTTTGAGGATATAACGAGCATGGTGGATAGAGGTGTACCGATGGATGTGGTGTATTTAGATTTCCAAAAGGCATTCGATAAGGTGCCACACAAAAGGTTACTGCAGAAGATAGAGGTACGCGGCATCAGAGGAAATGTATTAGCATGGATAGAGAATTGGCTGGCGAACAGAAAGCAGAGAGTCGAGATAAATGGGTCCTTTTCGGGTTGGAAATCGGTGGTTAGTGGTGTGCCACAGGGATCGGTGCTGGGACCACAACTGTTTACAATATACATAGATGACCTGGAAGAGGGGACAGAGTGTAGTGCAACAAAATTTGCAGATGACACTAAGATTAGTGGGAAAGCGGATTGTGTAGAGGACTCAGAGAGGCTGCAAGGAGATTTGGATAGGTTAAGCGAATGGGCTAAGGTTTGGCAGATGGAATACAATATCGGAAAGTGTGAGGTCATCCACCTTGAGGAAAAAAACAGTAAAAGGGAATATTATTTGAATGGGGAGAAATTACAACATGCTGAGGTGCAGAGGGACCTGGGGGTCCTTGTGCATGAAACTCTTTTTGGAGTTCACCTGCAAAAACATAAAACATTAAACCGTGCCACCCGACCTGGGTGACACACCAGACATTTACAAGGCCCTTTTTTCCTTTTTTTTGGTTTTTTTTTTGTGTTTTTCATTTTTTTGGGGGTTTTTTTGGGGCGCTAAAATCACATTTTTCCAGTGCCCCCTATAAAAGGGAAGGGGACACTAAAAGCACCGGCAATTAAAACAAATTAAACTTTAAAACGTAAAATCAAATTAAAATTTGGTTGCCGGGCGTGATGATGCACTCCAGTCCCTCCGGTGCCCACCTCTCGCGGAAGGCCGCGAGCGTACCGGTGGACACCGCGTGCTCCATCTCCAAGGACACCCTGGACCGGATGTAAGAGCGGAAGAGAGGCAG
Source organism: Pristiophorus japonicus (assembly GCF_044704955.1). Lineage (NCBI taxonomy): Eukaryota > Metazoa > Chordata > Chondrichthyes > Pristiophoridae > Pristiophorus > Pristiophorus japonicus. The sequence goes on from NC_091985.1 coordinate 23,342,626, forward strand.
GCAGTCAGGTTGAACGACCCCCTCGACCGCCCGCTGCCTGGACCGGCTGATGGTCCTTGTGCATGAATCCCAAAAAGTTAATTTGCAGGTGCAGCAGGTAATCAGGAAGGCGAATGGAATGTTGGCCTTCATTGCGAGAGGGATGGAGTACAAATGCAGGGAGGTCCTGCTGCAACTGTATAGGGTATTGGTAAGGCCGCACCTGGAGTACTGTGTGCAGTTTTGGTCACCTTACTTAAGGAAGGATATACTAGCTTTGGAAGGGGTACAGATACGATTCACTAGACTGATTCCGGAAATGAGGGGGTTACCTTATGATGATAGATTGAGTAGACTGGGTCTTTACTCGTTGGAATTCGGAAGGATGAGGGGTGATCTTATAGAAACATTTAAAATCATGAAAGAGATAGACAAGATAGAGGCAGAGAGGTTGTTTCCACTGGTAGGGGAGACTAGAACTAGGGGGCACAGCCTCAAAATACGGAGGAGCCAATTTAAAACCGAGTTGAGAAGGAATTTCTTCTCCCAGAGGGTAGTGAATCTGTGGAATTATCTGCCCAAGGAAGCAGTTGAGGCTAGCTCATTGAATGTGTTCAAGTCACAGATAGATAGATTTTTAACCAATAAGGGAATTAAGGGTTACGGGGAGAGGGCGGGTAAGTGGAGCTGAGTCCACGGCCAGATCAGCCATGATCCTATTGAATAGCGGAGCAGGCTCGAGGGGCTAGATGGCCTACTCCTGCTCCTAATTCTTATGTTCTTATGTTCTTATGTCATCCAGCACATCCACTGCCACCATTGAAAGCCTCCGGGCTATGTTCGCCACCCGTGGCTGGCCCAATGTCCTTGTCAGTGACAATGGACTGTGTTTCACCAGCTCGAAATTCAACGAGTTTATGACCTGCAATGGCATCAAGCATGTCATGTCTGCCCCGTTTAAGCCCGCATCTAACGGTCAAGCGGAATGGGCAGTCCAAACTATCAAGCAGAGCTTGAAACACGTAACATAGAGACATAGAAAATATGTGCAGTAGTCGGCCATTCGGCCCTTAGAGCCTGCACGACCATTGAATAAGATCATGGCTGATCATTCAGCTCAGTACCCCATTCCTGCTTTCTCTCCATACCCCTTGATCCCTTTAGCCGTAAGGGCCACATCTAACTCCCTCTTGAATATATCCAATGGACTGGCATCAACAACTCTCTGCAGTAGGGAATTCCACAGGTTAACAACTCTCTGATTGAAGAAGTTTCTCCTCATCTCAATCCTAAATGGCTTACCCCTTATCTTTAGACTGCATCCCCTGGTTCTGGACTTCCCCAACATCGGGAACATTCTTCCTGCATCTAAACTTGTCCAGTCCCGTCAGAATTTTACATGTTTCTATGAGATCCCCTCTCATCCTTCTAAACTCCAGTGAATAAAGGCCCAGTCGATCCAGTCTCTCCTCATATGTCAGTCCAGCCATCCCGGGAATCAGTCTGGTGAACCTTCGCTGCACTCCTTCATTGGCAAGAATGTCCTTGATCAGATTAGGAGACCAAAACTGGACACACTATTCCAGGTGAGGCTTCACCAAGGCCTTGTACAACTGCAGTAAGACCTCCCTGCTTCTATACTCAAAACCCCTAGCTATTAAGCCCAGCATACCATATGCCTTCTTCACCGCCTGCTGTACCTGAATGCCAACTTTCAATGACTGATGTACCATGACACTCAGGTTTCGTTGCACCTCCCCTTTTCCTAATCTGCCGCCATTCAGATAATATTCTGCCTTCGTGTTTTTGCCACCAAAGTGGATAACCTCACATTTATCCACATTATGCTGTATCTGCCATACATTTGCCCACCCACCTAACCTGTCCAAGTCACCCTGCAGTCTCTTAGCCTCCTCCTCACAGTTCACACCGCCACCCAGTTTAGTGTCATCTGCAAACTTGGAGATATTATACTCAATTCCTTCATCTAAATCATTAATGTATATTGTAAATAGCTGGGGTCCCAGCACTGAGCCCTGCGGCACCCCACTAGTCACTGCCTGCCATTCTGAAAAGGACCTGTTTATCCCGACTCTCTGCTTCAGTCTGCCAACCAGTTCTCTATCCATGTCAGTACATTACTTCCAATAACCATGTGCTTTAATTTTGCAAACCAATCTCTTGTGTGGGTCCTTGTCAAAAGCCTTTTGAAAGTCCAAATTAACCACATCCACTGGTTCTCCCTTGTCCACTCTACTAGTTACATCCTCAAAAAATTCCAGAAGATTTGTCAAGCATGATTTCCCTTTCATAAATCCATGTTGACTTGGACCGATCCTGTCACTGCTTTCCAAATATGCTGTTATTTCATCTTTAATAATTGATTCCAACATTTTCCTCACTACTGTTGTCAGGCTAACCAGTCTACAATTACCCGTTTTCTCTCTCCTTCCTTTCTAAAAAAGTGGTGTTACATTAGCTACCCTCCAGTCCATAGGAACTGATCCAGAGTCGATAGACTTTTGGAAAATTATTACCAATACATCCACTATTTCTAGGGCCACTTCCTTAAGTTCTCTGGGATGCAGACTATCAGGCCCCAGGGATTTATCGGCCTTCAATCCCATCAATTTCCCTAACACAATTTCCCGCCTAATAAGGATATCCTTCAGTTCCTCCTTCTCACTAGACCCTCGGTCCCCTATTACTTCTAGAAGGTTATTTGTCTCCTTTGTGAAGACAGAACCAAAGTATTTGTTCAACTGGTCTGCCATTTCTTTGTTCCCCATTATAAATTCATCTAAATCTGACTGCAAGGTACCTATGTTTGTCTTCACTAATCTTTTCCTCTTCACAGAAGCTTTTGCAGTCAGTTTTTATGTTCCCGGCAAGCTTCCTCTCATACTCTATTTTCCCCCTCCTAATTAAACCCTTTGTCCTCCTCTGCTGAATTCTAAATTTCTCCCAGTCCTCAGGTTTGCTGCTTTTTCTGGCCAATTTATATGCCTCTTTCTTGGATTTAACATTATCCTTAATTTCCCTTGTTAGCCACAGTTGAGCCACCTTCCCCGTTTTATTTTTTACCGCAGACAGGGAGATACAATTGTTGAAGTTCATCCATGTAATCTTTAAATGTTTGCCATTGCTTACCCACCGTCAACCCTTTAAGTATCATTTGTCAGTCTATTCTAGCCAATTCACGCCTCATACCATCGAAGTTACCTTTCCTTAAGTTCAGGACCCTAGTCTCTGAATTAACTGTGTCACTCTCCATCTTAATAAGGAATTCTACCATATTATGGTCACTCTTCCCCAAGGGGCCTCACACAACAAAATTGCTAATTAGTCCTTTCTCATTACACATCACCCAGTCTAGGATGGCCAGCTCTCTAGTTGGTTCCTCGACATATTGTCCAGAAAACCATCCCTAATACAGTCCAGAAAATCCTTCTCCATCGTATTGCTACCAGTTTGGTTAGCCCAATCCATATGTAGATTAAAGTCACCCATGATAACTGCTACACCTTTATTGCACGCATCCCTAATTTCTTGTTTGATGCTGTCCCCAACCTCACTACTACTGTTTGGTGGTCTGTACACAACTCCCACTAGCGTTTTCTGCTCTTTGGTATTCCACAGCTCCAGCCATTCAGATTCCACCTCATCCGAGCTAATGTCCTTTCTTATTATTGCGTTAATTTCCTCTTTAACCAGCAACGCTACCCCACCTCCTTTTCCTTTCTGTCTATCCTTCCTGACTGTTGAATACCCCTGGATGTTGAGTTCCTAGCCTTGGTCACCCTGGAGCCATGTCTCCGTGATGCCAATTATATCATATTCATCAATTGCTGCCTGTGCAGTTAATTCGTCCACCTTATTACGAATACTCCTTGCATTGAGGCACAAAGCCTTCAGGCTTGTCTTTTTAACACACTTTTCCCTTTTAGAATTTTGCTGCAATGTGGCCCTTTTTGATTTTTGCCTTGGGTTTCTCTGCCCTCCACTTTTACTTTTCTTCTTTCTATCTTTTGCTTCTGCCCCTATTTTCCTTCTCTCTGTCTCCCTGCATAGGTTCCCATCCCCCTGCCATATTAATTTAACCCCTCCCCAACAGCACTAGCAAACACTCCCCCTAGGACATTGGTTCCGGTCCTGCCCAGGTGCAGACAGACCGGTTTGTACTGGTCCCAGGCATTTGAATCCCTCCCTTCTGCACCGCTCCTCAAGCCATGTATTTATCTGAGCTATTCTGCGATTCCTACTCTGACTAGCACGGATTGCTACCTTTGAGATCCTACTTTTTAATTTAACTCCTAGCTCCCTAAATTCAGCTTGTAGGACCTCATCCCGGAAAGCTCCTTGCAGACCTGCTTATCTCGGGTACTGCTCAGCTACCGGACACGACCCCACTCGCTCACTGGGGTTCCCCTGCATAATTGTTAATGAAGAGAGCACGCAAAACCAGGCTCTCCCTAGTCCACCCAGATCTAAATGATCATGTGGAAACCCGGCGTCACCGGCAAAACATGTACCACGATCATGTGCTGTATCGCGTGACATTGATGTTAATAACTCTGTGTTTGTCCTTAATTACGGTCATGGTCCTAAATGGGTCGCTGCCACTGTCTTGGCCAAGGCGGGGAATAGAGTGTTTATAGTCAAACTATTGAATGGACAAACGTGCGGAAAGCATTTGGATCAGACCAAACTGCGGTTCACCAACAACCAGGAACAACCTGAAGAGGACGTCACCATCATCGATCCACCAACACACACCCAACCAGCAATCGACCTCACTGTCAATCAAGAGGATGAACCCACCGTTCCCAACAGTCCTGTCAGACCAGCCGTGCCGCAGTGCAGCAATTGTCTGACCAATTCACCTATGCCAGAGTTTGAACTCAGATGATCAACCAGGGAGTGTAGGACCCTGGATCGTCTCAACTTGTAAATAATTTGTATCAAAGACTTTGGAGGGGAGTGACGTTATGTATGTAAACATTGTAACTGTGTAAGACTTGCCACCAGAGGCCGCGACTGTTGGAGGCCCAAGGGTCACCTGTATATCTCGTGCAAGGGAGTATAAAAGGTTGTCTGCCATGCTGCTTAGGCACTCTAGAGTTGTATTAATGAGACTAAGGTCACATCAGTTTTAGCTTACAGTACTCAGTCTTGTGGAGTTCTTCCATACTTAATCGACTATATCCTGGAGTTCAGCCTCAGAATATGCGCAGACGCAGGCGTCGTCCGCATTCTGTAGCTCAACGACAAAGGTTGGTGTGATCTTGAATCTGGCCTGGAGGCGGCGTAGGTTAAACAGCTTCCCACTAGTTCTGTAGTTTAGTTCCACTCCAGCGGGGAGCTTGTTGACTGTGAGGTGGAGCAGGACGGCGAGGAAGATTGAGAAGAGGGTTGGGGCGATGATGCAGCCCTGTTTGACCCTGGTTCGGACGTAGAATGGGTCTGTTGTGGATGCGTTGGTAAGGATCACGGCCTGCATGTCGTCGTGGAGCAGGCGAAGAATGTTGATAAACTTTTGGGGGCATCTGAAATGGAGGCGGACGCTCCATAGACCCTCGCAGTTGACAGTGTCAAAGGACTTTGTAAGGTCAAAGCAGGCCATGTATAAGGGCTGGCGCTGCTCCCTGCATTTTTCCTGCAGCTGATGGCAGGGAGATTCCCCTGTAGTTTCTGCAGTTGGACTTGTCCCCCCTTTTAAAGATGGTCACGATCACTGCATCTCTGAGATCTCCCAGCATGCTCTCCTCCCTCCAGATGAGAGCGATGAAGTCATGTATCCGCGCCAACAGCGCCTCTCCACCATATTTTAGCGTCTCCGCAGGGATTCCATCCGCTCCCGTAGCCTTGTTCTTGAGCTGTTTTATGGCTTTTCCTACTTCGTGCAATGTTGGGGTTTCACTGAGGTGGTGGCGGGTTGCATGCAGTGGGATGGAGTCAAGAACATTCGAGTCAAAGGCAGAGTCTCAATTGAGGAGATCTTCGAAGTGCTCCTTCCAGCGGGCCCTGACAGCCTCGGTGTCCTTGATGAGTGTTTCCCTGTTCCTGGCCAGCAGTGGGATGGGGCCTTGGGAGTTTGGACCGTAGGTGGCCTTGACTGCAATGAAGAATCCTCGTATGTCGTGGCCAGTTGTTGTATCTCCTGTGCTTTCTCCATTCACCACCTGTTCTTTAGGTCCTGGGTTTTTTGTTGGACCTCAGCCTTGAGTCATCTGTAATGTTGCTTTGCTGCACCCGAGTTGGGTTGTTGCTTGAGGCTCAGAAATGCTCTGCGCTTGCGATGTATTAGTTCTTGGATCACCTGATCATTTTCATCAAACCAGTCCTGGTGTTTTTTGGTTGAGTGACCAAGTGTCTCTTCACAGGCACTGGTTATGGAGGCCTGGAGGGCAGACCAAGCGCTGTGGGCACTGAGCATCTCAGGGTCATCAAGGCATGCCAGATTGGTTGTGAGGCGCTGACTGTATAGAGTTCTCTTAGCTGGGTCTTTAAGTGCCCCGGCATTGACTTTTTTGCGGCACTGCTTCTGTTGTCCCCTCTGCTTTGGGGCAATGTTAATGTCGATGATGGACCGGATTAGGTGGTGGTCCATCCAGCAGTCATCAGCTCCTGTCATGGCACGGGTGATGCGCACATCCTTGCGATCCCTGGCTCGGACGATGACATAGTCGAGCAGGTGCCAGTGTTTGGAGCGAGGGTGTTGCCACGATGCCTTGTATTTGTCCCTCTGGTGGAACAGGGTATTGGTGATGAGGAGTTCATGTTCTAGATATTTTGTCAGGAATAGGGTACCGCTGGAGTTGGCTTTCCCTACCCCTCTCTGCCAATCACACTTCCCCAGAGGGCTGTGTCTTTGCTGACCCTGGCGTTGAAGTCACCTAGGAGGATCAATTTGTCGCCCGCGAGGACGCGGGACATGGATGTTTCGAGGCTGGATTAAAAACCCTCTTTGGTCTCATCCATTGCATCGAGTGTAGGGGCGTACGCACTGATGACTGTGGCGCATTGGTTCCGTGATAGGGTGAGTCGGAGAGTCATGAGGCATTCGTTAATCCTGCAGGGGGAGTCTTTGAGGCGGTCAACCAGTTCATTTTTGACGGCAAAGCCAACTCCGTGAAGGTGGCGTTCTTCCTCTTGTTTTTCCTTTCCAGAAAAAGGTGTAACCTCCACCTTGTTCCTTGAGCTGGCCTTCCCCTGTCCACTGGGTCTCGCTTAGGACGACGATGTCGATGTCAAAGCGTCTAAGTTTCTGGGCGACTATGGCGATGCAGTGTTCCGGCCTGTTGCTGTTGGAGTTGTCCATGAGGGTCCTGACGTTCCAGGTCCTGAACTTCATGTTAACAAAGTGGAAGATGCCTGTGCATGACTTCTTTTAACGTGGGGTGGCCGCTGCACACCGGCAATCACACGGGCTTGACAGAGCAAGGTTTTGGTCCAGTCGCAAGGAGGTCCAAGTCGACTGGAGACCTGGTGCTGCTATATGAGCCTAATTGCCGACGGCGAGATGTTGGCCGCAAGCTCGGCGCCGAGGAGCGCCCTTGATGGTCAGTGGCCCAAGGCTTGGTTGGGGGCAGGCATTAGGAAGGTCAGTTGTCCGCTGGAGTTCCGAGGGATGTTTTAAAAGTTTCTTCCAAATTTTTCCAAAGTTATTTAAAAGTTTCTCCGGACGTTTCAAAAGAAAAATTCTCCAAGTTATTTAAAAGTTTAAACATTTTCCCAAATTGTTTAAAAAGTTTCTCAAATTGATTAAAAGTTTAAAATGTAAGTCAGTAATCTACAGCCCAGTCAGTGTTCACCACTAATGACCTAGGGCCGGTACAGCCTGTCGTTGGGCCGGGCCGGCTGGCTGGCTGGCCGGCTGAAGAGACCCAGAGTGCATCTTTGGGCCGGGCCTCCCCCTATAGCCCCTTGACTATCCACTGTTGGGATATTGTTTGTGTCCTCTACTGTAAAGACTGATACAAAATAATTGTTCAGAGTTTCTGCCATCTCCATGTTCCCCATTACTAATTCCCCGGTCTCGTCCTCTAAGGGACCCACATTTACTTTAGCCACTCTTTTCCTTTTTATATACCTATAAAAACTCTTGCTATCTGTTTTTATATTTCGTGCTAGTCTATCTTCCCTTTCTTAATCATTTTTTTAGTCACTCTTTGCTGGCTTTTAAAAGCTTCTATGAAAGTGAACAGAATTTTGGACAGATTAACTTTGAAAAAGACTTTCTGGGAGTCTGGGACTTCTTACTTCATTGGGAACACATCAGCTATAGTTTCAGTATCATTTGTTTCAGTGACCAACCAACATGAGTGCCATTTTGACTGGTCGGTGTGATATTGATCACTGTCACTAGAGTGTGCCATGCATTGGACAATTCTAGAGAAAGCTCATGTTTGTACCCATGTTGCACCCAGTGCGGAGGGGAGCGGGTAGATCCGAGGGCCTCCTCGTAGGACTGCTCCTGGGCATGGCCAAGGGTGCCATCAGCCGGTTCAGGCAACGGGCGGTCGAGGGGGTCGTTCAGCCCGACTGCCAGCCTCTCTTCCGCACCTACATCCGAGCCAGGGGTGTCCCTGGAGATGGAGCACGCGGTGTCCACCGGTACACTCGCGGCCTTCTGCGAGAAGTGGGCGCTGGAGGGACTGGAGCTGCATCATCACCCCCGGCAACCAAATTTTAATTTGATTTAAGTTTCCTGTAAAACGTTAATTGGTTTTAGTGCCCCCCGTTAATAAGGGGACACTTGATATATGGTTATCAACTAAAATAGTTAGATCTATGTTGTAGAAAGTCTTCAGGCTTCTGTGAGATACACTGGGCCACGGCCCCAGGGGGAGGGGCTTTTACCATCTACTTCCTCCCAGAGTCGCAGCGTGGGTTTTGGGGAGGAGAAGGCTCTGTATAAGGGTTCAGATATGCCAACAATGACAAGACTCCAAAGGTCTACCCGAATTCGAAGTTGGGGATGGATCTGAAACATGCAATGTTGCCAAGGCTCGCTCACAAGGACACAAAGCTTCACTCTTACATTGCAGAGGCAAGGGAGGTCATCTATTACACAAATAAAGCGTTCTTGATTCCCAAAAAGGAGGCAGAGTGGGTCGGGCTGAGTCTTGAGGAAGCTGTGGAGAAGCAGAGGCTGGAGGAGAAGAAGTGCCATTGTTTAAGGTTTACGCCTAGGAGCTAGCTCAGCAACTGAGCGCACAGAGACTGTCAGAGCCAGTGGTTGTAGAAAAGAAATCGTAACTCAAGCTCTTTAACATCTGCAGAGCAGCAAGTTATATCATTCATTAATATTCTCTCTCTCATTCCCTTTCACCTATTGTTCCTTCATTTTCTACCTCTCTCCTTATTCCTTCCTTCCTCTGACTTCTCATTCCTTCCTTCCTCCCTCTCTTACTGTTCCTTGCTTTCTCCATTTCACCTCGATCCTCCCTTTCTCTCTCTCCATCTCTTCTCATCCCTTCCTGGCCGTCGGGAGATGTTTCTCCACCAGCCATGTTCTGGGTTTGGCTATGCTGATAGAGTTTGGTTCAAAACTTTTGTTTTTAAAAGTGTTTGTGTTGAATCATATTTCCCAGTAAGAGAGGATTTCAGGTTTGCACTTGGTGAGTGAGGCACTAGTTAAAAGTGCCTTTCGTTGACTGCCCATTGTTTGCTGTGTACGTCAGGCTCAGAGTCACTTGTACCCCTTGCTGCTTGATGTGTTATACCAAATTTGCGGATGACACTAAGTTGGGTGGCAGTGTGGGCTGCGAGGAGGATGCTATGAGGCTGCAGAGTGACTTGGATAGGTTAGGTGAGTGGGCAAATGCATGGCAGATGCAGTATAATGTGGATAAATGTGAGGTTATCCACTTTGGTGGTAAAAACAGAGAGACAGACTATTATCTGAATGGTGACAGATTAGGAAAAGGGGAGGTGCAACGAGACCTGGGTGTCATGGTACATCAGTCATTGAAGGTTGGCATGCAGGTACAGCAGGTGGTTAAGAAAGCAAATGGCATGTTGGCCTTCATAGCGAGGGGATTTGAGTACAGGGGCAGAGAGGTGTTACTACAGTTGTACAGGGCCTTGGTGAGGCCACACCTGGAGTATTGTGTACAGTTTTGGTCTCCTAACTTGAGGAAGGACATTCTTGCTATTGAGGGAGTGCAGCGAAGGTTCACCAGACTGATTCCCGGGATGGCGGGACTGACATATCAAGAAAGACTAGATCAACTGGGCTTGTATTCACTGGAGTACAGAAGAATGAGAGGGGATCTCATAGAAACATTTAAAATTCTGATGGGTTTAGACAGGTTAGATGCAGGAAGAATGTTCCCAATGTTGGGGAAGTCCAGAACCAGGGGTCACAGTCTAAGGATAAGGGGTAAGCCATTTAGGACTGAGATGAGGAGAAACGTCTTCACCCAGAGAGTGGTGAACTTGTGGAATTCTCTACCACAGAAAGTTGTTGAGGCCAATTCACTAAATAAATTCAAAAAGGAGTTAGATGTAGTCCTTACTACTAGGGGATCAAGGGGTATGGCGAGAAAGCAGGAATGGGGTACTGAAGTTGCATGTTCAGCCATGAACTCATTGAATGGCGGTGCATGCTCGAAGGGCCGAATGGCCTACTCCTGCACCTATTTTCTATGTTTCTATGTAACCACAGCATGGATTCTATGGCAGCCCCTTCATCTGGGGATTTTCTGGTCTCAGCTTAGCTCAGATGGGAGTTGGCAGCAGATATTGTGAGCGGGGCTAGCGTTTATTGTGCCTGCCAAGATTCGATAAACATAATAATCTTTCCAGGCAGTGTGATGTGGGGATTTGCTTTTTCTGTATGAGAAACGACTACCCATGAAAGAGACTTTGGTCCAAACTTAAGAAGGAGGCAAAGTTTAAAGGGAATCGAAGTTATTCTCTCGCATGCTCCTCTGCCCAGTCCTTTCCTCCTCTCTGATGGACCTTATAAAAGTGGCAATATGTTCAAAAGAGCTCTAAAAGGGTGAGGAGTGAACAGTGTTGTCTGAGTGTGTGTCTCTGAGTGATGTGTCTGTGTGGTGTGTCTCTGAGTGAGTGAGTATCTTGTGTGTGGTGTGTCTGTGTGATGTTTAAGTGAGTGAGTGTACCCGCGTGTGTGTGTGTGTGTGGTGTGTCTGTGTGGTGTTTAAGTGAGTGAGTGTATCCGTGTGTGTGTGTGTGTGTGTGTGTGTGTGTGTGTGTGTGAGGTGGGGCTTTCAGATCATCATCATCATCGGCAGTCCCTCAAAATCGAGGAAGACTTACTTCCACTCTAAAAGTGAGTTCTCAAGTGACTGTATAGTCCAATGTGTTATGTATGCAATAAAGGTTCAAACTGAGTACTGTTTAACTAAGCAAGGTACAACCTGTTAAGTTTAGAATAACTCACACGAGATTGTATTATAAGCTCAAACCATTATGAACTTGGTCTCTTATACGTATGATTATCTTTATAATAAATCATTGCTGGAGCTGATCACCTCGTGTCCTTTAGGTTTAATGTAAACTCCAAAAGTGAAACCTGCAGGGGGAGCCTGCTTTATATAGGGAGGCAGCACGAGATGCAGTAATGTGTGCCTCCCGGGCTTTCCTCATCTGTTGGCTGTTACATGTAATTACATGCTACAATGCATGGTACAGAGCATGGCTGCAAATACATCACAGTCTCTTTAATATAACCGGATCATTGACTTCAATGTCACACGCGATCATGGTACACGTTATGCCGGTGCCGTCGGGTTTCTATGTGATCGTTGAGGTCCGGGTGGACTAAGGAGAGCCTGGTTTTGAGTGCACTCTTCATTAACAATTCTGCAGGGGGAACCCCAGTGAGCGAGTGGGGGCGCGTCCGGTAACTGAGCAGGACCCGAGGTAACCGGGTCTGCAAGGAGCCGTCTGTTGCGCGCCTTTGCTTGATGGTTTGAACTGCCCGTTCCGCTTGGCCATCGGATGCGGGCTTAAACGGGGCATAAGAACATAAGAATTAGGAACAGGAGTAGGCCATCTAGCCCCTCGAGCCTGCTCCGCCATTCAATAAGATCATGGCTGATCTGGCCGTGGGCTCAGCTCCACTTACCCGCCCGCTCCCGTAATCCTTAATTCCCTTATTGGTTAAAAATCTATCTATCTGTGACTTGAATACATTCAATGAGCTAGCCTCAACTGCTTCCTTGGGCAGAGAATTCCACAGATTCACAACCCTCTGGGAGAAGAAATTCCTTCTCAACTCGGTTTTAAATTGGCTTCCCCGTATTTTGAGGCTGTTCCCCCTAGTTCTAATCTCCCCGACCAGTGGAAACAACCTCTCTGCCTCTATCTTGTCTATCCCTTTCATTATTTTAAATGTTTCTATAAGATCACCCCTCATCCTTCTGAACTCCAACGAGTAAAGACCCAGTCTACTCAATCTATCATCATAAGGTAACTCCCTCATCTCCGGAATCAGCCGAGTGAATCGTCTCTGTACCCCCTCCAAAGCTAGTATATCCTTCCTTAAGTAAGGCGACCAAAACTGCACGCAGTACTCCAGGTGCGGCCTCACCAATACCCTATACAGTTGCAGAAGGACCTCCCTGCTTTTGTACTCCATCCCTCGCAATGAAGGCCAACATTCCATTCGCCTTCCTGATTACCTGCTGCACCTGCAAACTTTTTGGGATTCATGCACCGCAGCATGTTGTAATTTCTCCCCATTCAAATAGTATTCCCTTTTTTTGTTTTTTTTCCCAAGGTGGATGACCTCACACTTTCCGACATTGTATTCCATCTGCCAAACCTTAGCCCATTCGCTTAACCTATCTAAATCTCTTTGCAGCCTCTCTGTGTCCTCTACACAATCTGCTTTCCCATTAACCTGACCTGACATGCTTGATGCCATTGCGGGTCATGAACTTGTTGAATTCCGAGCTGGTGAAACATGGTCCATTGTCACTGACAAGGACGTCGGGCAAACCATGGGTGGCGAACATGGCCCTGAGGCTTTCAATGGTGGCAGTGGACGTACATGATGACATTATTATACATTCAATCCATTTTGAGTAAGCATCCACTGCTACTAGAAACATCTACCCTAGAAAGGGGCCAACGAAATCTACGTGGAACCTGGACCACGGTTTGGAGGGCCATGACCACAGGCTCAGGGGGGCCTCCCTGGGTACATTGCTCAGCTGTGAGCAAGTGTCGCATTGGTGTACGCATGACTCTAATTCGGAGTCAATGCTAGGCCACCAGACATTCCACGTGGCGATAGCCTTCATCATGACTATGCCTGGGTGGGTACTGTGTAGGTCGCGTATAAACGTTTCCCTGCCCTTTTTGGGCAAAATCACGCGATTCCCCCATAGGAGGCAATCCGACTGGACTGACAGTTTGTCCTTGCGTCGGTGAAAAGGCTTAGTTTCACCTTGCATTTTCCCGGGAACCCCCAACCAGCTCCCATTGAGGATGCATCTTTTTACTAGCGATAACAGGGGGTCTTGGCTGGTCCAGGTCCTGATCTGGCGGGCCATGATGGGTGACCCCTCGCTCTCAAAAGCATCCATTACCAGAAGCAAGCCTGTGGGTTGTGCCATTTCCACCCCGGTGGTGGGCAATGGCAACCGACTGAGGGCGCCAGCGCAGTTCTCAGTGCCTGGTCTGTGGTGGATTACATAGTCATATGCAGACAATGTTAGTGCCCATCTTTGGATGCGGGACGAAGCATTGGTGTTAATACCTTTGCTTTCTGAGAGCAATGAAGTAAGCGGTTTGTGGTCGGTTTCGAGCTGAACCGGAGACCAAATAGATATTGGTGCATTTTCTTAATCCCGTATACACATGCTAACGCTTCTTTCTCAACCATACTGTAGGTTCTTTCAGCCTTGGATAATCTTCTGGATGCATATACAACCGGTTGCAGTTTGCCTGACACATTTGCTTGCTTTAACACACAACCGACCCCGTACGACGATGCATCACATGCTAGCACTAAGTGTTTACATGGGTCATACAATACAGGTAACTTGTTAGAGCATAGCAGGTTTCTGGCCTTGTTAAAGGCTGCTTCTTGAGATTTACCCCACACCCAGTCGTCACCCTTGCATAGCAACAAATGCAAGGATTCCAGCAAAGTGCTCAACCCCGGTAGAAAGTTACCAAAGTATTTGAGTCCCAGGAATGAACGCAGCTCTGTCACATTCTGTGGTCTGGGTGCATTCTTGATGGCCTCCGTCTTGGAGTCCATGGGTCTGATGCCATCCACCACAATCTTTCTCCCCAGAAATTCGACCTCTGGCGCCAGAAAAACACACTTAGAGCGTTTCAGAGCGTCCCACTCTGTCTAGTCACTTTAGAACCTCTTCCAGGTTGTGCAAGTGTTCGGTGGTGTTGCGACCAGTGATCAAGATGTCGTCCTGGAACACCACTGTGCATGAAACTGATTTCAGCAGACTCTCCATGTTCCTCTGGAAGATGGCCGCAGGCGAGCGAATCCCAAAAGGGGAATCTGTGGTATATGAACAGTCGTTTATGCTTGTTGATGCACGTCAACTTCTTTGACGGTTCAGCCAGCTCCTGTGTCATGTAAGCAGAGGTTAGATCTAGCTTAGTGAATGACTTCCCACCTGCTAGCATTGCGAATAAGTCCTCCGCTTTGGGTAGCGGGTACTGGTCCTGTAACGAGACTCGGTTGATCGTCACCTTGTAGTCCCCGCAGATTCTGACCGTCCCATCGCTCTTCAGTACCGGCACGATTGGACCGGCTCACTCGTTGAACTCGACTGGCGATAAGATTCCCTCTCGTTGAAGTCTGTCCAGCTCGATTTTGACTTTCTCCCGCATCATATATGGGACTTCTCGGGCCTTGTGATGAACGGGCCGTGCCCCAGGGACAAGATGGATCTGCACTTTGGCGCCTGTGAAGTTGCCGATGCTTGGCTCAAATAACGCCGGGAATTTGGTTAGCACTTGGGCTCAGGGGGCCTCATCTGCCGAGGACAGGGCCTTGATGTCGTCCCAGTTCCACCGGATCTTGCCTAGCCAGCTCCTACAGAACAGCGTTGGGCCATTCGCCTGGTACAATCCATAGTGGTAAATCATGCACCCTTCTGTCATACGATACTTTCACTGTCACACTGCCGATAACAGGTATGAGTTCTTTGGTGTAAGTGCGCAGCATAGTGTGAATCGGGCTCAGTTTTGGCCTCTGTGCCTTGTTACTCCACAGTTTCTCAAAAGCCTTCTGGCTCATAATCAATTGACTCGCCCCCGTGTCCAATTCCATGGAGACTGGAATGCCATTAAATTTGACTTTTAACATTATCGGAGGGCTTTTGGTGTGTACCCCATACACTTCCTCCTCGTCCTCCGGTTGAGTTGCCTCTCCTGCTCGTTCAGCGTGATCCGCACTGGATCGGTCGCTCACTTTGCTACGTAGTGAGTCCGAGGTCGCTTGCACATTCGCTGGAGATGCCCCATTGTTGCACAGCCCTTGTACACGTAGCGCTTGAATCGACATTGATGGGCTCTGTGACTGCCCCCGCAGCGCCAGCATGGTGTTACTGGATTCACATTAGCACTCCCCAGCGGCCTCTGAGTCATCCTGGGTCTGGCCTCTGCTGTCGTGTGGGCCCTACCTTGTACAGTCCTGCCTGCTGAAGGCATTATTTTAAGCACAGTACTTGCCGGTAAGCTTCGATTCTGTGAAGATATCTGTTTTGTGTTGTCGCTCGTGGATGTGAAGGCTTGGGCTATCGTAATGGCCCTACTCAGATCCAGGGATTCGGCAGACAGCAGTTTGCGAAGGATGACCTCGTGGCCAATTCCACGAAAAAGGTCCCGCAACATTTCCCCCAAGGATCCTGCAAAGTCGCACTGCCCCGCAAGGTATCTTAGGTCTGTGCTGAAACTCGCCACGTTCTGGCCTTCGGAGCGACAGTGCGTGTAAAAACGGTACCTGGCCATCAGGATGCTCTCCTTTGGCTTGAGGTGTTTCTTAGCCAGCGTACACAGCTCTGCATAAGATTTGTCTGTTAGTTTGACCGGTGCCAGCAAATTTTTAAGACGGCCATATTCCAAAGACCCACATATAGTGACGATAATCGCCCTGCGCTTGATCTCTGTTTCAGCCGTGTCCAATTCGTTGGCCACAAAGTACTGGTCGAGGCACTCAACGAAGGCATCCCAATCATTACTCCCAAAAAATCTCTCAAGAATACCAACGGCAGCCATTTCCGCGTGAAAGTTCGTGATCTGTAACTTGTCGACAGTTGTTAAGTTCAGAATAACTCCACGAGACTGTGTTGTAAGCTCAAATCATTGTGACCTTGGTCTCTTTAATATAACTCCAGAGTGAGGCAACAGCGTGGTGGACTGCCTTTTACACCTGCTTGCACCAAGGTACACAGGTGACCCATAGGTCTCCCACAGGTGTGCCCTCTAGTGGCAAGTATTACACACAGATGAGGTTCACATACATAACACAACCCTGCTTCTGCTTTATTTAGACCCAAAGCCTGACTCACAAAATGGCTGGCCTTTTATACCAGAGCAGTACCATGTGCGTGCTGTTCAGTGGCCTCCAACAATGACACCATCTGGTGGCTACAAACAGCATGTACATACATGACAATACCCTCCTCTGAGATCTTATCACAGTCTTTCACAGGTTGAGACGGTCCGGTGCCTTACATCCCGGGTTGACCGTCTCAGTTCGATTCCGGCCTTGGGTGAACGTGCGGAGTCTGTTGTTGTGGCTGGTGGCTGGATGGCTGACTTGTTGGGGGTGGCAGTGTCCATGTCAGGAATTGCAAGTCCATTTTTATTGAACAATTCCGTGATGGAAATTCCGGGTTCACTGATGACCCTCGAGTCCACTGAAGGCTGCTGGTAGTTTGGTTGGTCATCGACGGTTTCTTTGTCCGACTGCTCTGGCTCGTCTGTATGCCTCAGCTTTGATCCATGTGTTTCCTGCAAGTTTGCCCATTCTTCAGCTTAATAACAAATACTCTGTTGCCCTCCTTGGCCATGACCGTATCAGCGATCCATTTGGGACCCTGACCATAATTCAACACATATACAGGATCATTAACTGAAATCTCGCGTGACACAGTTGCGCGATCGTGGTATCCTTGTTGACTCTGTTGTCTGTATTCAACATGATTACTTAAATCCGGGTGTACAAGAGATAACTTGGTCTTAAGACCTCTTTTATTATGAGTTCAGCAGGCGAGACCCCTGTGAATGTGTGGGGTCTTGTCCTGTAACTCAGCAGTATGCAAGACAAGCGGGTCTGCAGTGACCCTTGGGTTACTCTCCTCATGCTTTGCTTGATAATTTGTACTGCACGTTCTGTTTACCTGTTGGATGCAGGCTTGAATGGTGCTGACCTTACATGTTTTATGCCATTGAGTTTTACAAACTTCTGAAACTCCTGACTGGTGAAGCACGACCCATTGTCGCTCACCACTATGTCAGGCAGACTATGTGTCGCGATCATGACATTGAGATTCTCTATGGTTGCCGTGGATGTACTGGATGACATGATTATGCATTCTATCCAGTTCAAATAAGCATCCACCACCACTAAAAACATCTTGCCCAGGAAGAGACCTGCAAAATCTACATTGATCCTGTTATGTATGTGTTGTGTATGGAGAAAGAGTCAGACTGAACACTGTGAGCTCAAAGTAAAGTGTGACCTTAGTTTTTTATTGCAGATCTCCAGAGTGTCTGTCCAACCTGTGAAGCCTCCTTAAATACCTGTGCTCCCAAGGGATTATGGGATCCCTTGGGACTCCGGGGGATGAGCCCTCTGGTGGCTGTACAGAATAAATACAAGTCCACATATATAACAACATTCCCCCCCAAAGTCAATAGTGTAACTATTTACAATGTGAGTCGATCTGGGGCCCTTCTTGCCCTGATTGATCGTCTCGGTGTGAAAGCTGGTGTTGTTGAATCATTTGTTGGGCCTTCGCTGGGCTGCTATGCAGTTGGCCTTGCTGGGCTGCCTGGTGTGTTGGGCCCTGCAGGGCTGCTATGGATGATGGGTTCTGCTTCGTGTTCAACCATGGTGCTGGTTGCCACTGGTGTGTATTTTGGGGGATCAAAAAAGGTGGGGTCCAATCTGAGTTTGATTTGGTCCAAGTGTTTCTGGTAAATGAGTCCATTTGAAAGTTTGACCCGAAACACCCTGCTCCCCTCTTTGGCCACGACAGTGCCGGGAAGCCATTTGGGACCTTGTCCATAATTTAATACAAATACAAGATCATTGACTTCAATCTCGCGTGGCACATTTGCGCTATCATGGTATGCACTTTGTTGAAGCTGCCTGCTCTCTACCTGTTCATGTAGATTAGGGTGAACAAATGAGAGCTTTGTCTTAAGTGCTCTTTTCATGAGCAGTTCAGCAGGTGGGATCCCAGTGAGTGAGTGGGGTCGCGTGCAGTAGCTAAGCAGGACTTAAGCAGGGATAGGTGAGTCTGCAGTAAGCCTTCAGTTACCCTCTTCAAGCCTTGCTTGATGGTTTGCACTGTTCTCTCTGCCTGGCCATTGGACGCTGGATTAAACGGGGCAGATGTGACATGTTTGATTCCGTTATGGGTCATGAATTCTTTGAACTCAGCACTGGTAAAACATGGCCCGTTGTCGCTCACCAGGACATCGGGTAAGCCATGTGTGGCAAACATGGCCCGCAGGCTTTCAGTAGTGGCAGCAGACATGCTAGTCAACATTATCTCACATTCAATCCACTTGCGTCTATAACCACAAGGAACATTTTACCCAAGAACGGGTCTGTATAGTCGACGTGTACCCTAGATCACGGTTTGGAGGCCAAGACCATAAACTTAGCGGCGTCTCCCTGGGTACATTGCTTAACTGCGAGCATGTATTACATCTGTGAATGCAGGACTCTAAGTCCGCATCGATACCGGGCCACCACACGTGGGATCTGGTTATCGCTTTCATCATGACGATGCCTGGGTGGGTACTGTGGAGGTCACTGATGAAGGTGTCTCTGCCTTTCTTGGGGACCACTACTCGATTGCCCCACAGAAGGCAGTCTGTCTGTATAGACATTTCATCTTTGCGCCGCTGGAGCAGCTTTATCTCTTCCTGCATTTCCACTGGGACACTGGACCAGCTCCCGTGAAGCACAGAGCTTTTGACTGGAGATAATAAGAGGTCCTGGCTTGTCCAGGTTTTGATCTGCCGGGCAATGACGGGTGATTGCTCACTCTCAAATGCTTCTATAACCATGGCTAGATCTGCAGGCTGCACCATTTCCACCCCCGTGGTGGGCAATGGCAACCTACTGAGAGCATCGGCGCAGTTTTCTGTGCCTGGCCTGTGGCGGATGGCATAGTTGTCTGCGGACAACGTGAGCGCCCATCTCTGGATGCGGGCCGATGCGTTGGTATTTATCCCTTTACTCTCAGAAAACAGGGATATAAGTGGTTTATGGTCAGTTTCCAATTCGAATTTTAGCCCAAACAGGTATTGATGCATTTTCTTTATCCCATAGACACATGCTAATGCTTCTTTTTCAATCATGCTATAGGCTCTCTCGGCCTTAGACAGACTCCTGGATGCATAAATGTTAATACGGATTCTTTTCCCTCAATCTAGTTCAGCGAATTCACTGAGTCGAACACTGTAGCCGCTTATAACAAAGCAGACTTTATTAATTGTTTCACCGGCCGGGACTTATCAGAACGAAGGAACGCTCTCCCTTCAGAGTGCACTCACTTCCCACGGACAAGCCCCGTTACAATGTAGGGGTGCAACGGTTATACACTTTCGGTACATGATACAATTGATTGACATTCAGTTCACCCTATCCTCTTGTGATCCCTTCTCCCCTTTGTCCACTCACCAGCTGACACCTGGCCTTCCTTGCCCAATTAGGTACAGGCAAGTGGTTATGTGTAACAACTGTTCAACTGTTTTTACACAAAGAGCTTTTCACCCTTGTTATTGTTGCAGTTTTACTGGCGTGACTAGCAAGACCTTGAGCAAGTCTGTTATTTGTGCCAATGTTGTAACATTTGCAGTCTGACATTCTAAATGTTATTCTTCCATGAATCCTTTGTTCACTTCACTGTCTCTATACATTTTCCCACATTCTCATTCCCCCCTTTTATCATTCCATGATAATCTTTAGGATTATTCCAGGAGTATCGCATTCAGCCGTTCGCACTCTCTTTCCTGATCCCCCTTGTCGAGTAGGTCTTTAGTTTGCTGGATCATAACCCGGGAGCCCATGGTCACAAGAGGGTTTGCTAACCTTGCCATCATGACTTTACAACAAAGGTTAAAGCAACCAATAATCAAGCAACAGGTAATTATTACTACGATGAGAATAATTGCCCCATGCATTAGATAGGATCCCCAGGATCCACCTAATAGCCAATCAAACCAGCTAGATCCTCCTGCTGGCTGGATAACTTCTTTACCTCCCTTCTTATGTGATCAGTGAGATTGGTTATGTTTTCTGAACTATCGGGAATGTAAGTGCAACATTCAGATCCTATCAGGGCACACGTTCCCCCTTTCTCAGCTGACAGATAATCGAGGGCCATTCGGTTTTGTAATGCTACGGTCCGCATTGCTACCATTTCGGCTGTGATGTCCTCCAGAGCTTCAGCAGTATAGCTAGCTATCTGTTCCAATACCCTCTCTAGGTTCTGTACTTCATCCATGGTGCGTCCTATCCCGAATGGGAACATCATGACCCCAAAGAACCTTTCGGCGGGGGTGAGGGCTCGCTTGTGTTGGCTGGAGGCATGTGCTTCCGCCAGGGTACGTGTTTGCCGCACAAATGGCACCACATATCCCAAATAGCAGGACCCTGTCCATCGCCTAGGCAACCAGGGATATGCCCTATGACCGCACACAAAATACGTGCCATTATACGCTACCTTTTTATATATTGTGTTGGGGTCCCAAGACTGGGCCCACAGACCTCCACCTGTTTTATTCGGAAGGTGAGAGAGGATAGTGACCCGTGTGCCTGTTGTGATGTTGAGGTTGTGTGGGCAATCGCTGTACCCTATGATATGTCCCTTGCTACTGGTGTCATTTCGGGTTAAACATATGGTCCCGGTTGGCCTCCCGATCCCCGAGGTATTGGTCAGGACTAAGAATGGGGGTTCCTTTTTACGGTCACAGGGTGGTTGGTACCATCCCTGAAACGTTTGACTAATGGGGTACCCAGCACTCTCCCACTTGGTAACGTCCCCGTGGTTGTCCACACGGTAACGGTATGATGCTCCTCCTGCCCTCCGTGATCCCTCTCTTGACCCGCCTTTCATCTTTCGTATTTGCATTGGCCCCCCTCCTCTCATGCTAGTCTGGCTCAGAAGCCACTTGACAGTCTCAGTTAGGGTCAGTGGAACGGGGCGCAAAGGAATTCCCCCTTTGGAATGTATAGGGATATGTGAGCACACCCAGCAAGTAGAAAAGTTCCCATTTTGCGCATAAACATAAGACATATACAAAAATGTGTTTACATGGAGCTCTCGCTTCAGTCTCGCTTCCCACGTGCCGCACTTGACGTACACCAACACTACTATACAGACTGTGGCACACAGACACAGTTTCATCTTATCGCTCTAGGTTAACAATTACTCGAGAACAAAATGTTCCTTGTAGCGTCTCTATGGACAAGGATAAATAGTCCGAATATTTTGCTGATTCAAAGAGTTCGGTTTTCTCGCCTCTCTTCTCAGGTCACCGTCGGAGTAGCTGGTTGTCTATTACTATGGGTAGGAGTTCAAACTGTTCTCCTCGGGACCCACTCGGTTAGTCAGGACGCTCCTCGGAAGGACCTTATTCAGCTATGGAGAAGAGGAAGTCTGGAACAGAAACAGGAGTTAAAATAACCAGTAAAATAGGTTCGTTAGAGGGTGGTGAGCTTGCAGTGGTGCAGGTGAACCCAGGCACTTCTCCCCTCAACCTTAGCTGCAGTGGGGGTAGTGACTAACACCTGAAAAGGCCCCTCCCATCGTGGCTCTAATCCCTTCCGAATCCATTTCTTAATCAGGACATACTTCCCTGGTGCCACGAGGGACGATTCGGGTAAAACTGGGAGGTCGAGGTGAGCCTCTCGAACCTGGTTGTGGGCTATTCGCAGAGCCTGAGTCAGAGAAAGAACATAGGTGGTCATTTCCTCAGTCATGTGGTGGAATTGGACAGTGCAGGGGACATTCTGATTCCAGGGGGTCCTAAGGGGCCTACCATAAATGACCTCAGCGGGGGTCAGTGTAGCCTTATCGGTGGGAGTAGTTCGGATCTGGAATAGGGCTATGGGAAGGAGTTTGAGCCAATTGAGTCCGGTTGATGCTACCAGTTTTGCAAGCTTGGTTTTAAGAGTTTGATTAGCACGTTCAACCAGTCCCGCAGCTTGGGGTCGGTAGGCACAATGCAGCTGCTGGTTAATGCGCATCTGGGAACAGAATTCTTTGTTAACTTGGCCAATAAAGTGAGGGCCATTATCGGAACTCAGTCGAGCTGGGATACCATATCTTGGAACAATTTCCCTCTTTAACACCTTAACAACAGTTTGAGCCTTATTGTCCAGGGTAGGGTAGGCTTCGATCCATTTGCTAAACACATCTACTATTACTAACACATATTTGTAACACTGAACTCTTTGCAACTCAATGTAGTCCAACTGCAAGGTCTCAAAGGGACCTTCTGGTAGGGGCGTCTTACCCCAATCACAGGGGACTCCCTTCCCTGGATTATGCTGTTGGCAAACAAGGCAGCGACTACTGATGTTCTGGGCCAGCGCCTGGAGTCTAGGGTGCCACCAAGTGGCCAAAAGCGTGTCACTTGTTGTCCTTGCTCCACAATGAGTAGCAAAGTGCATACATTCAATAACCCATTGGGCCAACTCGTCAGACATGCAAGTCTGTTCCGCGGGAGTGGTCCAGAGTTTAGAAACATTGTCATAAGTACATCCATAATCTTTCCACAACAGTTTATCTTTTTCAGGAGCGTCCTCCTGTGCTTTAATGACGTCTTGGATGGTTGGCATTGGTTTTTCCGAGGCTAACTTATCCTTTGCAGGATTTTTAATCTGACTCATCTTTTATCCATGCATGTCGAGGTCACTCCGTGAAATCTGAGGTCAGGGTTAGGTTGGGTTTGTGGATTCCCCACCGTGGGGTACATTGGCTCTTTTGCCACAGGTGATGGTGCTATGGCTGTGCACTGTACTATCTGTGTGTGTCTGATCCCGTGTTTTAAATCTCTTTCAGCTTATTTATCTTAGCCTTTTAACTCTTCAATTTGTTTTGTTTGAGTATTTATTTCTTTATTGTATCAGGCAAGTATTATTACATAAGCTAGTTCTATTTTATTCTGACTATCCCACCATTTCCTTTATCTGTCAGGTGAGTCTTTATTCTATTAAGAAATCCAAATTAATAATGTTCAGCATAAAACGGCTGTCAATGGAAAGGGTTAACTCCTTTACAGGTTTGTAAGAAGACCTGATGTCATTACGTGACTTCACGTAATCATCTGAAAAAAAAGTCTTTGTGCCTTCAAAACTTGCTTAGAAATTAGGAATCCATTAAACAGCAGAAATCATTAGTAAAGCCGTCATAATAAAAGTCTTCTCATCAGGAAAGGCAGCATTTTAGATTAAACTCCAATTTTTTAAACTTTTAATTCAAGTACTTGCCAAAGATTTTTTTAATTGATTTAAAACGAGACCACACATTTTTAATAACTATTTGTTTACTGAAATGCAATTTCGTCATCAGCCTCGGTCAATGCAAAGCCAACCATTTGACTACGTAGTCGGTCAATACCTTTCTCAGAGGTCCCAGTGGAACTCTTAGTACGTTTCTCATGCGCGCACTCTTTCTTTAAGATGTCTACGGTTTTAACATGTCCTCCTTCTGTCAATGAGAGTCCTAATTTAGTGGCGTTCTCCTGCCAACTCGACAGAAGTGATGCATCTTTTCAAACTGCAGTGGAACTTTCTCATAATTTAAAATCATTATCAATGGAGAGTGTCTTTTACCTCTTCCAAAAAATTTTCAATTAAGCCAATATCTTTTTCACAGCAAATATCAGCTAGTATTTAGTAAGTTATGTTCTTTTCCATCTCAGAACACTTTTTCCTTTCAGCACCTATTTAGTACGTTACGTTTTTTTTAAGATCTCCTTTCTTCAAATTAGGTTTTGCATTTTACACAGAGGGCTCGGTAAATTTGTTAATTTAAAATCCCAGACAATCGAAGACACTTTTTCTTTCAAATTCGTTCAATTTGTTTTCTTTCAAGGTTGCGTCTTTTTTTTTGTCTTTTCCATAACTAGAGGGGAGTCTGGCACGTAGGCTGAGAGGGCTGCTTTTCGTTATCTCAATTGTTCCAGCCTCAAGGTCGTGTTACACTGTCTCTTTGAAACTGCTAAAGCTTGCTGTTTTTAACATCTCAAAAAATCCCTTTTACACCTTCGCAGATAGCACGCCACTCGCCCAGGAGTTTGACCTGATCCCTGAAGGTATTTCTAGATTGTTTCCAAACCTTTTAGTTTTATATCTCCTATTTTCTTTAAGAGATCAGATTTAATATAATACATTTTTTTTTGACTCCACCTCAGTATTTTGCTGTGCCTTCTCTGAATATCTCAAAATCCCAATTCAAATTTTGTAATTTCAATCTTTATTTAAAACCTTTTTTGAGCTTAGCAGCTTTTTTTAAAAGGCATTCTTTATCTCATTCCGAGACTAAATTTATGTCTTTCAACCCAGTGTAATCAATCATTGCATGTTTTCTTTCGACAAGTAAGTGAGCGTGTCAAATAAATTCTTTTTTTTTCAACCACCGGGACCATGTATTTTTTATCTTTTACTCAACAAACCTATCCTTTGTGCATTTCCTAGCTCCGTAACTTATCATCCGAATATATCCACACCTGCGTTCCTAATTTAAAATATAATTCAATAAGGTTCACACTCTTAAACTTCCCACATACAGGACAACACTACGAAGGGTTAAAAAAACTTTCACTCTGTTTGAAAAAGTGGGTGGAGCTAAAACAAACCACAACTCCCCGGTTTCCCAAACAGGCTTTCATATCCACAGTCAAAATCACACAAGTACGAAATCACACAAGTATTTCTCATTTAAAACAGACGTTCACAAGAGTCTCTCTTCTTTCCTATTAATTGTTTTGTCTGGCTCTATTTTTGGATCCATGACCTTTCAGGGAATTCGTAGTTTTATCTAAATTACCCATCCTCGCATCGCCCCGCGTAGGATCAGGGTCCTAATTAGTCCTGATTGTCCCCGTGTCACCCCGCGGTGGTTTAAGTTATCTTATCCAGAGCCTAGGTGGACCAAGTGATATACAAGATTGACGCCGTACCTGGAATAAGTACAATTTAAAATTTACACAGTCCCGCATCGCCCCGCGGTTTAATTTTACGTAATTCCCTAACCTCCGCGTCGCCGCGCGGTTCGCGCGATTGTCTATTTCCTTTTTCTTCCGCGTCGCCCCGCGGTTTTCCTGTTCGCGTCGCCGCGCGATAAGCCTTACTTAATTTGTTCTAGGTTCCAGATTTCCCTAACCTAAGCCTTACTTAATTTGTTCTAGGTTCCAGATTTCCCTATCCTTCCGCGTCACCGCGCGGTTCGCGTCGCCACGCGATTTCCCTATCCTTCCCTATCCTAAGTTTAGAAGGTATTCGCCAGATTGTCCTGGATCTCGTTCAGACACTACCTGAGAACTAGCAAGTGGCCAAACTTTCCTCAGACTTTTGAAACTGAAGGAAACTGAAATGGTATTTAAAGTATACTCACTCCAGTGGTCACTTTCCTCCCGTCTCATCCAAAGCGAGTCTGGATCTTAATTCGCACGTTTTCAGCAGTCATCTGTTGAGATCCCACTTCTGACACCAAATGTTAATACGGATTCTTTTCCCTCAATCTGGTTCAGCGAATTCACTGAGTCGAACACCGTAGCCGCTTATAACAAAGCAAACTTTATTAATTGTTTCACCGGCCGGGACTTATCAGAACGAAGGAACGCTCTCCCTTCAGAATGCACTCACTTCCCACGGACAAGCCTCGTTACAATGTAGGGGCGCAACGGTTATACACTTTCGGTACATGATACAATTGATTGACATTCAGTTCACCCTATCCTCTTGTGATCCCTTCTCCCCTTTGTCCACTCACAAGCCGACACCTGGCCTTCCTTGCCCAATTAGGTACGGGCAAGTGGTTATGTGTAACAACAACTGTTCAACTGTTTTTACACAAAGAGCTTTTCACCCTTGTTATTGTTGCAGTTTTACTGGCATGACTAGCAAGACCTTGAGCAAGTCTGTTATTTGTGCCAATGTTGTAACATTTGCAGTCTGACATTCTTAATGTTATTCTTCCATGAATCCTTTGTTCACTTCACTGTCTCTATACATTTTCCCACATTCTCATTAGTAACCGGTTGCAGTTTACCGGAATCATTAGCTTGTTGCAATACACACCCGACGCCATATGACGACGCATCACATGCCAGTACCAAACACTTACATGGATCATACAACACAAGCAATTTGTTTGAGCATAAGAATTTTCTCGCTTTTACAAAGGCATTTTCTTGGCTTTTGCCCCAAACCCATTCGCCCCCTTTTCTAGCACGGTGCTGAGACCCGGTAAGAAGTTGCCAAAGTAGTTTGAGTCCCAGAAACGACCACAGTTCCATCACGTTCTGTGGCCTCGGTGCGTTCTCGATTGCCTCTGTCTTCATGTTGGTGGGCCTGATGCCATCCACCGCAATCCTCCTTCCCAGGAACTCCACTTCAGGCAGCAGGAAAACGCTGCCCCATGCAGCTGAGTTGACTACGAATCTCCTCCAGGTTCTGCAGGTGCTTGACTGTGTTCCAACTATTGTGTTCCTAACACAGATGAGGCTGCACAGAGGGAGGTTAAAGTAACAGAGACCTCAATCTTTAATAAGACACTCCAGAGTGAGGAACAGGCCTTAGGGGCCGGCTTATATACAGTGCTCCCAAGGGATGCTGGGATCCCTTGGGACTTCAGGGGATGAACTCCCTGGCGGCGGAACATGGGAGTGCATGCTTTACAGATACACAACATCACTCCCCCCCCCAAAGTCAAAGTGAAAACTATTTACAAGGTGAGGCGGTCGGGAGCCTTTCTTTTCCTGGTGGACCGCCTCGGTACAAATATCTGTTCTGGTGTGTTGGCTGTGCCCTCGCTGGGCTGGCGTGTTGTTGGCCCTGCAGGGCTGCTAGGTGAGCCTGGCCTTGCTGGGCTGTTGGGCATGATGGGTTCGATTTCCTGGTCCGGCGTGGTGTTGTTGATCCTTTGGGTGTATGTTGTGGGCTCGAAAAAGGTGGTGTCTGCTGTGGGTTGTTCAGGGCAGTCTGTGAACCGCAACCTCGTTTGGTCCAGGTGCTTTCTGCAAATTTGACCATTTCTAGTTTGACTACAAACACCCTATTCCCTTCTTTAGCTATCACCGTGCCCGCGATCCACTTGGGACCATGTCCATAGTTTAGCACATACACAGTCATTCAGATCAATTTCCCGTGACACAGTGGCGCGACCATCATTAACATTTTGTTGCTGCTGCCTGCTCTCTACCTGATCATGCAGGTTGGGGTGAACCAGCGAGAGTCTGGTTTTAAGTGTCCTTTTCATGAGTAGCTCAGCCAGGGGCACCCCTGTGAGCGAGTGGGGTCTCGTGCGGTAGCTGAGCAGTACTCGGGACAGGCGGGTTTGGAGTGAGCCTTCTGTGACTCGTTGAAGGCTCTGTTTGATGGTTTGTACTGCCCGCTCTGCCTGCCCATTGGAGGCTGGTTTAACCGGGGCCGAGGTGACATGTATGATCCCATTGCGGGTCATGAATTCTTTAAATTCGGCAGTTGTGAAACATGGCCCGTTGTCACTGACCAGTATGTCAGGCAAGCCGTGGGTGGCAAACATGGCTCTCAGGCTTTCAATGGTGGCGGTGGCGGTGCTTCCCATGTAAGGTTCGAAAACCCACGGCCGCATTTTATTGAAACACCCTAAGGACAACAAAACTAAGATGGGATCGTTCTATACATTTTAAATTAACATTTTTGGCCAAGTAAAATCCTCAGACCAGGCAGGCTGGGAAACGTGTGGGCGGATACAGACATTGTGGAGTCTGGCTCACAAACGAGACAGAGGCAATGGCCAATGGGGGAAAAGTGCATTCTGGCAGGCCAATCAGGGGTCGAGTCGGGCCTGAAGTGGGAAATCCTCAACCAATGGGGACTACCCGGCCCAGTTTGAAAATATGACTCACCCCTAATGAATGTGGACCATCATCTACCTAATTAATATGGACAATGGACAATGGACCAGCAGACGTTGAGGCAGCAATGTGCACTGAAACAATATCTCTGTCCTCACACCTACCTGTACCTGTGACATCTTCTGATTAAATATTCAAAGCTATCTTCCCACCCAAACTTACACAATGGACCACCAACTGAGTTTGAGCGCAAAAAGGCCAGAACTAAATTGGTTATAGGACCTACAGAACCACCGGGAGGTAGAAGCAGCAGGATGTGGAAGCAGCTGGAGAGGTTGGAGGTTTTGTAAGGTGGGGGAGGTTTTGGAGAGAGGGGAGGTTTTGGAAGTTGGAGAGCTTGGAGCTTGCAGCTTGTATCTAGAGAGAGCTCTCTCTCCCTCTCACTCTCGCTCTACCAGAGGAAGAAGCAGCAGTTCCGCAGACAAAGCCACCGAGACTGAAAACCAGTAGGCAGTGGCAGTGACTTCCCACAGCTGAGCTGAGCAAGGAAATTAACCAGGGGTTGGAGGTTGGAGTCAGCTTTTGGGAGTTGAGTCAGTTTTTCACAGGGCCCTCGCTCTGGGGAAGGTGTGCTTAACTCCAGCAGCTTTTTGCTTAGGAGCCAACCGAGAGACAAATAGAAGAAACCGACGCAACATCGAGGAGGAAAACTGAACCGACCAACAACGTAAAACTCACCCCAGAGGGACCTCGAGTTGAAATAAGTTACCCCAGAACCCTGGAGTTGATAGGCTTGTGAGTATAGCCCCAACCCCCTCACAGGCTCAATTTAGGATAGGAATTGGTAAGAAGGGTTGAAGTGGGAGGTGTGGTTGTGTGTGAGTGGAATGTTTTAACCTCTTATTTTCCCCTTCCCTGTGCTGACCACGAAGAAGGGACGTGCGTTGAGTGAGGGTGAAGAGACAGTCAGTCTTGGTGGAGAGGAGTATAAAATGGAGGGTAGGATTGCTACGTATGTAACAGCAAGGATAAACTGCTCAAGGAAGTGAGTGCGGGCGCTGCTGAGGGCTGAACGGCCTGAGGACACAGCAGCCAGGTGGACCCAGAGTAAAGATCATAAAAGATCAATGGAAAAGGCAGTGTGGCTGATGTGCTTTCAGAAGCAAATACAGGTCTTGGACAGGCAAGTAGACGTCCTGCAGACAGAGTTAGCTGAGCAGAGAGAGGAGCTAGTAAAGACCAGCAAAGAAAGGGAAAAGCTGGATCAGGATTTAAAGTGGGAGAGGCAGGAATGAGAGAGGGATGGAGAAAGCTATCGCAACCACAGGGAGTACCTTCAGTCCCAAGTAACTGAGGGAAAATGTTACGTCAGGGGATTGCAGGAGGAACTTGCCCAGCTCAGAACCAGGGAAGATTGGGAGAGGGCAAGACTCTCCAGCTACAGGCTGCGCTTCAGGCGTGCTACAGCAGGGCAGAGGCGGATCATCGTTCCTTTCAGGAACAAATTGATCGGCTCACCCTGGCTCTGGCTGAAGCCAAAGCAGCCCTTGTTCTAGCCGGAGCAAAGGCTCTGGAAGTGCCCGAGACTCGAATCCCCACCCGGCCCAACACCAAAGCTCTGGCCCGAGCTGAGGCAAAAGCCCTTGGCTGGGCTGAAAGCAAGGCACCAGTAAAGGAGTGGTGTGCCTTATCAGCCCAGCCGAGGTGCGGGAGGGGGAGCATAGTGAAACAGGCTGTGGGGAGGAAGAATCCTACAGGCCCTCTCCCACAGCTCTATTGGGGATCCCGGAGGAGAGGCAGGGTGAAATGCTGGAATCTAAACCTCCGGGACCAGCCCCAATGTGCCCCATCAGGCAGGGTAGATTCGGACCACCCACGGTGGGTCAGGCTGAGGGTCCCCTACAGAACCAGTACATGGTTCCCCACAGTGCGACCCAGCTGCGGCAGATGGTGGCTCATGTGAATAAACTTAACCGAAAAGGAGACCCCTCTGTCCACTTTATGGAAGTAGAGCAGGTAGGAGACATAAATGACTGCGATGAGGCTGAATGGAGCAAACTGCTCCTGTTCTCACTGGACCCAGCCCTGTGTCAGGCTCTCTCTGCTGAGAGTAAGAGGGGTCAGCGAACAGTGGCTGCTCTCTGGGAGGATATCCTGGAGGCCATGGGGTTGAACGACGGCTGTCCGTTCGACCAGGTACAGGCCACTGTCCAGAGACCCGGGGAGATCCCTCAGGCATTCGCTGATTGAATGTGGCCAGTGTATGAGGAAGCCAGTGGGGGGAATTTGGACCGAACCCAGCTGGATGCACACCGACGTGGTCGCTGGCTGCGTGCACTGGTGGCAAACAGCCTACCTGAGTTGCGCGCCCAGGCCAACGTGTGGTTCAATTTCAGAGACCCCCAAGCCACAGAGGAGACGGTGCTGAGGCAGCTGACCCTCTCTTTTCGCAATGGCAGAATCGGGGGGGGGGGGGGTGGGGGGGGGGAGAAACCCACCAAGGGGAAGGTGTGTGAGATCCACCCCGGCTCTGATAAGAGAGAGTGGAGGCAAGAAGGGAATTGGCAGGCAGGCAGAGAGGTGGTTTGCTACAGGTGCGGGGAGACAGGGCACATGAAGAGGGAATGCTGGGCTCTGAGGCAGGAAAAGAGAGGTCCGCAGGTCCCAACCTCAGCCCCAGTCCCCGCGGACGCAAGCCCTCCCAAGCCAGCTGTGCCCAGCCCTGCCGCCCAACTCGAGGGTTTCCTCGCGGCTCTGCAGGCACTCCTCAGGCCCAGACCAACAACCCCCA
Organism: Pristiophorus japonicus; assembly: GCF_044704955.1. NCBI lineage: Eukaryota > Metazoa > Chordata > Chondrichthyes > Pristiophoridae > Pristiophorus > Pristiophorus japonicus. The sequence goes on from NC_091985.1 coordinate 23,373,662, forward strand.
ATGACTAGACCCCAAGGAACCTGTGTACCTCTGCCCGGTCACCTATGATGCGTGGAGCAGACCCCGTGTCATGATGGGGGTTGAGGGGGTCCGGGGGGAGTATCTGCTGGACACAGAGGTCTCGTGCATCCTGGTTCATGTAGACGACCCGACCACCTCACCCCTATCCAGTTGGATCCCCTACTGCCTAACCAGCTCCACTGGAGAAGAACGCGAGGGCTTCTTCTCCAAACCACTGCAGATACACATAGGCATCCTCCACACCATGTGGAAGTGTGTCCTTCTGCCGTGGGAGGGAGTGGGTAAAGGCATCCTAGGGGCAGATTTCCTCAGCGGCCAGAAAATTCTGGTCGACCTGAGGAACCACTGTCTGTGGGGCACAGCTGACACCGGGGAGGGGGAAGGTACAGCAGTCATCCAGAGCAAGGGTTCCCCCTGCACTGTAAAACCGAAGGAGGGATATGACCTAGGCACATAAGAACAAAAGAACATAAGAATTAGGAACAGGAGTAGGCCATCTAGCCCCTCGAGCCTGTTCCGCCATTCAACAAGATCATGGCTGATCTGGCCGTGGACTCAGCTCCACTTACCCGCCCACTCCCCGTAACCCTTAATTCCCTTATTGGTTAAAAATCTATCTATCTGTGATTTGAATACATTCAATGAGCTAGCCTCAACTGCTTCCTTGGGCAGAGAATTCCACAGATTCACAAACCTCTGGGAGAAGAAATTCCTTCTCAACTCGGTTTTAAATTGGCTCCCCCGTATTTTGAGGCTGTGCCCCCTAGTTCTAGTCTCCCCGACCAGTGGAAACAACCTCTCTGCCTCTATCGTGTCTATCCCTTTCATTATTTTAAATGTTTCTCTAAGATCACCCCTCATCCTTCTGAACTCCAACGAGTAAAGACCCAGTCTACTCAATCTATCATCATAAGGTAACCCCCTCATCTCTGGAATCAGCCTAGTGAATCATCCCTGTACTCCCTCCAAAGCTAGTATCTCCTTCCTTAAGTAAGGTGACCAAAACTGCACGCAGTACTCCAGGTGCGGCCTCACCAATACCCTATACACTTGCAGAAGGACCTCCCTGCTTTTGTACTCCATTCCTCTCGCAATGAAGGCCAACATTCCATTCGCCTTCCTGATTACCTGCTGCACCTGCAAACTAACTTTTTGGGATTCATGCACAAGGACCCCCAGGTCATTCTGCACCGCAGCATGTTGTAATTTCTCCCCATTCAAATAATATTCCCTTTTACTATTTTTTTTTCCAAGGTGGATGACCTCACATTTTTCGACATTGTATTCCATCTGCCAAACCTTAGCCGATTCGCTTAACCTATCTAAATTTTTTTGCAGCCTCTCTGTGTCCTCTACACAACCCGCTTTCCCACTAATCTTTGTGTCATCTGCAAATTTTGTTACACTACACTCCGTCCCCTCTTCCAGGTCATCTATGTATATTGTAAACAGTTGTGGTCCCAGCACCGATCCCTATGGCACACCACTAACCACCGATTTCCAACCCGAAAAGGACCCATTTATCCCGACTCTCTGCTTTCTGTTCGCCAGCCAATTCTCTATCCATGCTAATACATTTCCTCTGACTCCGTGTACCTTTATCTTCTGCAGTAACCTTTTGTGTGGCACCTTATCGAATGCCTTTTGGAAATCTAAATACACCACATCCATCGGTACACCTCTATCCACCATGCTCGTTATATCCTCAAAGAATTCCAGTAAATTAGTTAAACATGATTTCCCCTTCATGAATCCATGTTGCGTCTGCTTGATTGCACTATTCCTATCTAGATGTCCCGCTATTTCTTCCTTAATGATAGCTTCAAGCATTTTCCCCACTACAGATGTTAAACGAACTGGCCTAAACCTGCCTTTTGTCTGCCCCCTTTTTTAAACAGAGGCATTACATTAGCTGCTTTCCAATCCGCTGGTACCTCCCCAGAGTCCAGAGAATTTTGGTAGATTATAACAAATGCATCTGCTATAACTTCCGCCATCTCTTTTAATACCCTGGGATGCATTTCATCAGGACCAGGGGACTTGTCTACCTTGAGTCCCATTAGCCTGTCCAGCACTACCCCCCTCGTGATAGTGATTATCTCAAGGTCCTCCCTTCCCACATTTCCGTGACCAGCAATTTTTGGCATGGTTTTTGTGTCTTCCACTGTGAAGACCGAAGCAAAATAATTGTTTAAGGTTTCAGCCATTTCCACATTGCCCATTATTAAATCCCCCTTCTCATCTTCTAAGGGACCAACATTTACTTTAGTCACTCTTTTCCGTTTTATATATCGGTAAAAGCTTTTACTATCTGTTTTTATGTTTTGCGCAAGTTTACTTTCGTAATCTATCTTTCCTTTCTTTATTGCTTTCTTAGTCATTCTTTGCTGTTGTTTAAAATGTTCCCAATCTTATAGTTTCCCACTAACCTTGGCCACCTTATACGCATTGGTTTTTAATTTGATACTCTCCTTTATTTCCTTGGTTATCCACGGCTGGTTATCCCTTCTCTTCCTGCCCTTCTTTTTCACTGGAATATATTTTTGTTGAGCACTATGAAGGTGTCATGTATCTTACATTATTATATATAACTGTATCCTAACATGCTCTACATGACTGTAATAAGATATGACCTGTAACCACCAGCATACCTTACCACCAGGGGTGCACTTGCAAGAGACAGGTATATAAGGACAGGCCTCAGGCAAGTGCAGCATTCCAGAGCTGTGAAATAAAGGTGCAGGTCCAGAGTGACCTTGACTTCACTACATGCCTCGTGTGAATCTGTACTGAGGGGACAGGACTTTACAGTGGTGACGAGTTACGGGATTACAGAATCCACAGAATGGCGAACAACGGATCAGATGAAAAGTACAATGCGGGAGAAAGGCTCCAGCAAAGCTTTGTAACCGAAGACTGGTTAGGCGAGGATAAGGCAGACAAGAGAAGAGCCCATCTCTTGACCAGCTGAGGCTCGAAAACATACGCTTTAATGAAGGATCTGTTGGCAATCGAGAAACCAGCAAGCAAGTCGTTTGAAGAATTGAGCACACTGGTAAGAGACCACCTGAAGCCAGCAAGCAGCCTACACATGGCCAGACACAGATTCTACAACTACAGACACTGTGTGGGCCAGAGCATACCCGACTTCGTGGCGGAACTTCGGAGGTTGGCTAGTTTATGTGAGTTCTCCGATGAACTGAGGAGAGAAATGCTGAGAGACTTTTTCATTGAAGGAATAGGCCACGCAGGCATATTCCGAAAGCTCTTAGAGACCTTAAAGGCAGCAGCACTGGTTGCACAGATATTCTTGGTAGGGGAAGAGGTTGATTTACAATGCAGGTATGACAACTTACGAAATATTGGAACAAGAAGTTCACAGCACTAAACAAGCTGCTACCCCCACACACAGACAAAACCGGGAGAATGGGCTCTCGACAGCAGGCAGAAGCCATCAAGGGCCACAGGTACGGCCGTTCACACCTCATCAACCCACAATCCCAGCAATCAACTACAAACTGAGAGAAGCTCAAGAGAGATCAGCCAGACGCAGCTCATTCTTTGGGAACACTTTGAACAATGGAGCATGTCTGTGCTGGAGGTGTGGGGGTGGGGACTCGTCAAGGGGATGTCGATTTCAGCAGGCTGGTTGCAGAAATTGTGAATATACAGGGCATTTGGCCCGCATGTGCAAAAAAACGGCAGCTCGGCTGGTATACGAATCAGATAGGTCAGAAAGAGGACCAGAAGATGGTGGGGACAGTACCCGGGACACCGATGTACAGCGGATCAACACGATCAATGGCCGCTGCTCCTACAACAGGACGCCTCCTATAATGATGAGGGTCCTACTCAACGGGATATCTGTCAACATGGAGCTGGATACGGGAGCGAGTCAATCTCTCATGGGCGCTCAACAATTTGAACAACTGTGGCCGCATAAAAGAGACAGACCAAAACTCACAAGGGTCGACACCAAACTAAGGACCTATACCAAAGAAATCGTACCAGTCCTCGGCAGCGCCATGCTCTCTGTCACACACAAAGGGACAGTGAACCGACTTCCCCTGTGGATTATCCCCGGAGACCCCCCAGCACTGCTGGGGAGAAGCTGGCTGGCAAAACTAAACTGGAAATGGGATGATGTCCATGCCATGTCATTAGAGGAACGGACCTCCTGCTCAACAGTTATAAAGCGATTTGAACATCTCTTTCAGCCAGGTGTGGGCACTTTCAAAGGGGCCAAAGTCAAAATCTACATCACACAGGATGCTAGACCGGTCCATCACAAGGCCAGAGCTGTACCCTATGTGATGAGGGAAAAGATTGAACACAAACTAGACAGGCTTCTGCAGGAAGGCATTATATCACCTGTGGAATTTAGCGACTGGGCAAGTCCCATCGTCCCAGTCATGAAGCCTGATGGATCCGTACGAATCTGTGGGGACTGCAAATCTACCATAAACAGAGTCTCCCTACAGGACCAGTACCTGCTGCCCAGAGCGGAGGACTTATTTGCCACATTGGCTGGAGGTAAACTTTTCTCAAAATTAGACCTCACATCTGCGTATATAATGCAAGAATTGACCGAGGAATCCAAGCTACTCACCACCATCAACACACATCGAGGCCTTTTCATGTACAATCGATGCCCATTCGGCATCAGGTCGGCAGCTGCCATATTCCAGCGCAACATGGAGAGTCTGCTCAAGTCCATCCCGGGGACGGTTGTATTTCAAGATGACATACTTATCACGGGCAGGGACACCGACTCCCATCTCCGTAATTTGGAGGAAGTACTAAAGCGGTTGGATCGGGTAGGCCTATGAGTCAAGAAATCCAAGTGCTTGTTTCTCGCACCCGAGGTTGAATTTTTGGGCAGAAGGATTGCCGCTGATGGAATCCGCCCAACAGACACCAAAACAGAAGCAATTCGCCTGGCACCCAGGCCCCGGAATGTCTCAGAACTGCGCGTCTTTCTCGGGCTACTCAATTACTTTGGGAACTTTATGCAGAACTTAAGCACGCTGCTGGAGCCTCTCCACATGCTACTCAGAAAGGGGTGCGATTGGTTTTGGGGGGACGCCCAAGAACGCGCCTTCAATAAGGCATGCAACCTTCTGTGTTCCAACAGTGTTTTGACTTTCTTTGACCCAGGTAAAAAACTAGTTCTCACATGCAATGCATCAGCGTATGGGGTCGGGTGCGTTTTGCAACATGTCAATAGTGCGGGCAAATTACAACCCATAGCTTATGCCTCCAGGTCACGGAATGGTAGAGAAGGAGGCGCTCGCGTACGTGTACGGTGTCAAAAAGATGCACCAATACCTTTTCAGGGCCAAGTTCACATTAGAAACCGACCACAAGCTCCTCACGTCCCTCCTATCCGAGAGCAAGGCAATAAACACCAACGCCTCGGCGCGAATTCAACGGTGGGCACTCACGTCCTACGACTATACCATAAGGCACAGACCAGGCACAGACAACTGTTCCGATGCGCTCAGCAGGCTACCCCTGGCGACCATGGAAGGGTCTGACGAACAGGACTGTGAGATAGTCATGGCAATCAATGCCTTTGAGTCCACAGGTTCGCCCATGACGGCTCGCCAAATAAGAGCCTGGACGGCCAGCAACCCCATGTTATCCTGAGTAAAAAGATGTGTCCTAACCGGTGACTGGGCAGAGGCTCGCGATGCCTGCCCCGAGGAATTAAAACACTTTCACAGGCGCATGCATGAGCTATCACTACAAGCAGACTGCCTGATGTGGGGCAGCCGAGTAGTCATGCCTCTGCGAGGCAGAGAGGCATTTTTCCGGGAGCTCTACCGCGAGCACCCGGGGATCGTTCTCATGAAGGCCATAGCCAGGTCCCACGTCTGGTGGCCTGGTATTGACGCGGACTTGGAGCTCTGCGTCCGAAGGTGCACCATTTGTGCCCAACTCAGCAATGCCTCCAGGGAGGCTCCACTGAGCCCCTGGCCCTGGCCTACCAAACCGTGGTCGTGGGTGCACGTAGACTATGCGGGCCCATTCATGGTCAAAATGTTCCTCGTAGTTGTAGATGCATTTTCAAAGTGGATCGAATGCACCATTTTAAACTCGAGCACCACCTCCACCACTGTGGAGAGCCTCGCAACCATGTTTGCAACGCACGGAATCCCTGACATATTGGTCAGTGACAATGGTCCGTGCTTCACCAGCGCAGAAATCCAAGACTTTATAATTGACGTCAAGACGGCACCGTTCAAGCCGGCCTCCAACCGCCAGATGGAGAGAGCAGTGCAAATCATTAAACAAGGCATGCTTAAAATCCAAGGTCCCACGCTGCAGGGTCGCCTGTCGCGACTGCTGCTGGCATGCAGATCTCGTCCGCACTCATTGACTGGGATCCCCCCCACGCAACTGTTGATGAAAAGGACTTTAAAAACAAGGCTCTCATTAATCCTCCCAGACATGCACAAAATCGTTGAGGCAAAGCACCGTAAGCTGACTGAGTACCATGACAGAAATTCGAGGGGGAGATGGAATGAGATAGGGGACAAAGTGTTTGTACTAAACTATGGCAGGGGTCCCAAATGGCTTGCAGGGACAGTAAAGGGCAAGGAAGGAAACAGGCTAATGGTAGTACAAATGGACAATGGCAAAACCTGCCGGAGGCATGTAAACCAAGTCAAAAGCAGATTTATCAACAACACTGCGGAACCAGAGGCAGACTACAATGTGGAACTTGCACCACACCTGGTGGACAGACAGAGGGAACAACCTGAGGAAAGGGCAATCCCAACAGACAGCCCAGGCGAGTCAACAACAATCACACCAATCGAAACAGACAGCCCAGGCGAGATACCAGCAACCACACCCAAAGAAAAACAGACACCAAGGCAAACAACTGAACCTCAACTCAGACGCTCCACGCGAGAGTGTAGACCACCTGAGAGACTGAACCTATAAAGACAATACGATCTTGGGGTAGGGTGATGTCATGTATCTTACATTATTATATATAACTGTATCCTAACATGCTATACATGACTGTAATAAGATATGACCTGTAACCACCAGCATACCTTACCACCAGGGGTGCACTTGCAAGAGACAGGTATATAAGGACAGGTCTCAGGCAAGTGCAGCATTCCAGAGCTGTGAAATAAAGGTGCAGGTCCAGAGTGACCTTGACTTCACTACATGCCTCACGTGAATCTGTACTGAGGGGACAGGACTTTACAGAAGGAGCTCCTTAAAAGTCCTCCACTGTTCCTCAATTGTGCCACTGTTTAGTCTGTGTTTCCAGTCTACTTTAGCCAACTCTGCCCTCATCCCACTGTAGTCCCCTTTGTTTAAGCATAGTACGCTCGTTTCGACACTACTTCCTCACCGTCAATCTGTATTACAAATTCAACCATACTGTGATCACTCATTCCGAGAGGATCTTTTACTAGGAGATCGTTTATTATTCCTGTCTCATTACACAGGACCAGATCTAAGATAGCTTGCTCCCTTGTAGGTTCTGTAACATACTGTTCTAAGAAACAATCCCGTATGCATTCTATGAATTTCTCTTCAAGGCTACCCTGTGCGATTTGATTTGACCAATCGATATGTAGGTTAAAATCCCCCATGATTACTGCCGTTCCTTTTTCACATGCCTCCATTATTCCCTTGATTATTGCCCGCCCCACCGTGAAGTTATTATTTGGGGGCCTATAAACTACGCCCACCAGTGACTTTTTCCCCTTACTATCTCTAATCTCCACCCACAATGATTCAACATTTTGTTCATTAGAGCCAATATCGTCTCTCACAACTGCCCTGATATCATCCTTTATTAACAGAGCTACCCCACCTCCTTTCCCTTCTTGTCTATCTTTCCGAATTGTTAGATACCCTTTTATGTTTAATTCCCAGTCTTGGCCACCCTGCAACCATGTTTCTGTAATGGCCACCAAATCATACCCATTTGTAATGATTTGTGCCGTCAACTCATTTACTTTATTTCGAATGCTGCGTGAGTTTAGGTAGAGTGTTTTAATACTAGTTTTTAAACCATGTTTTTTAGTTTTGACCCCTCCTGCAGCCCCTTTATATTCATACATATTGTCCCTTCCTATCACCTTATGGTTTACACTTACCCCAATGCTACTCTGATCTGTTGCCTCCTGCCTTTTGCATTCTTCCTTGGGGTCCTGTTCATCTGAGCTCTCATCCACTCTAACTAGCTCAGAGCCCTCTCCTGGGTTCCAAATAGTCCTTGCATTGAGGCACCGAGCTTTCATGCTTGCCTTTTTATTATACTTTGACCCTTTAGAATTTTGCTGTACAGTGGCCCTTTTTGTTTTTTGCCTTGGGTTTCTCTGCCCTCCACTTTTACTCATCTCCGTTCTGTCTTTTGCTTCTGTCTCCATTTTGTTTCCCTCTGTCTCCCTGCATTGGTTCCCATCCCCCTGCCATATTAGTTTAACTCCTCCCCAACAGCACTAGCAAACACTCCTCCTAGGACATTGGTTCCGGTCCTGCCCAGGTGCAGACCGTCTGGTTTGTACTGGTCCCACCTCCCCCAGAACCGGTTTCAATGCCCCAGGAATTTGAATCCCTCCCTGCTACACCACTGCTCAAGCCACGTATTCATCTGAGCTATCCTGCGATTCCTACTCTGACTAGCTCGTGGCACTGGTAGCAATCCCGAGATTACTACTTTTGAGGTCCTACATTTAGAGACCGCATGGATGAACTACAACAATTGTACATTCCTGTCTGGCATAAAAATAAAAAAGGGAAGGTGGCTCAACCGTGGCTATCAAGGGAAATCAGGGATAGTATTAAAGCCAAGGAAGTGGCATACAAATTGGCCAGAAATAGCAGCGAACCTGGGAACTGGGAGAAATTTAGAACTCAGCAGAGGAGGACAAAGGGTTTGATTAGGGCAGGGAAAATGGAGTATGAGAAGAAGCTTGCAGGGAACATTAAGACGGATTGCAAAAGTTTCTATAGATATGTAAAGAGAAAAAGGTTAGTAAAGACAAACGTAGGTCCCCTGCAGTCAGAATCAGGGGAAGTCATAACGGGGAACAAAGAAATGGCGGACCAATTGAACAAGTACTTTGGTTCGGTATTCACGAAGGAGGACACGAACAACCTTCCGGTTATAAAAGGGGTCGGGGGGTCTAGTAAGGAGGAGGAACTGAGGGAAATCCTTATTAGCCGGGAAATTGTGTTGGGGAAATTGATGGGATTGAAGGCCGATAAATCCCCAGGGCCTGATGGACTGCATCCCAGAGTACTTAAGGAGGTGGCCTTGGAAATAGTGGATGCGTTGACAGTCATTTTCCAACATTCCATTGACTCTGGATCAGTTCCTATGGAGTGGAGGGTAGCCAATGTAACCCCACTTTTTAAAAAAGGAGGGAGAGAGAAAACAAGGAATTATAGACCGGTCAGCCTGACATCGGTAGTGGGTAAAATGATGGAATCAATTATTAAGGATGTCATAGCAGTGCATTTGGAAAGAGGTGGCATGATAGGTCCAAGTCAGCATGGATTTGTGAAAGGGAAATCATGCTTGACAAATCTTCTGGAATTTTTTGAGGATGTTTCCAGTAGAGTGGATAAGGGAGAACCAGTTGATGTGGTATATTTGGACTTTCAGAAGGCGTTCGACAAGGTCCCACACAAGAGATTGATGTGCAAAGTTAAAGCACATGGGATTGGGGGTAGTGTACTGACATGGATTGAGAACTGGTTGTCAGACAGGAAGCAAAGAGTAGGAGTAAATGGGTACTTTTCAGAATGGCAGGCAGTGACTAGCGGGGTACCGCAAGGTTCTGTGCTGGGGCCCCAGCTGTTTACACTGTACATTAATGATTTAGATGAGGGGATTAAATGTAGTATCTCCAAATTTGCGGATGACACTAAGTTGGGTGGCAGTGTGAGCTGCGAGGAGGATGCTGTGAGGCTGCAGAGCGACTTGGATAGGTTAGGTGAGTGGGCAAATGCATGGCAGATGAAGTATAATGTGGATAAATGTGAGGTTATCCACTTTGGTGGTAAAAACAGAGAGACAGACTATTATCTGAATGGTGACAGATTAGGAAAAGGGGAGGTGCAAAGAGACCTGGGTGTCATGGTACATCAGTCATTGAAGGTTGGCATGCAGGTGCAGCAGGCGGTTAAGAAAGCAAATGGCATGTTGGCCTTCATAGCAAGGGGATTTGAGTACAGGGGCAGGGAGGTGTTGCTACAGTTGTACAGGGCATTGGTGAGGCCACACCTGGAGTATTGTGTACAGTTTTGGTCTCCTAACCTGAGGAAGGACATTCTTGCTATTGAGGGAGTGCAGCGAAGGTTCACCAGACTGATTCCCGGGATGGCGGGACTGACCTATCAAGAAAGACTGGATCAACTGGGCTTGTATTCACTGGAGTTCAGAAGAATGAGAGGGGACCTCATAGAAACATTTAAAATTCTGACGGGGTTTGACAGGTTAGATGCAGGAAGAATGTTCCCAATGTTGGGGAAGTCCAGAACCAGAGGTCACAGTCTAAGGATAAGGGGTAAGCCATTTAGGACCGAGATGCGGAGGAACTTCTTCACCCAGAGAGTGGTGAACCTGTGGAATTCTCTACCACAGAAAGTTGTTGAGGCCAATTCACTAAATATATTCAAAAAGGAGTTAGATGAGGTCCTTACTACTAGGGGGATCAAGGGGTATGGCGAGAAAGCAGGAAGGGGGTACTGAAGTTGAATGTTCAGCCATGAACTCATTGAATGGCGGTGCAGGCTAGAAGGGCCGAATGGCCTACTGCTGCACCTATTTTCTATCTATACATTTAATTTAGCTCCCAGCTCCTTAAATTCGTCTCGTAGGACCTCATCCCATTTTTTACCGATATCGTTGGTACCAATGTGCACCACGACAACTGGCTGTTCACCCTCCCTTTTCAGAATGTCCTGCATCCGCTCCGAGACATCCTTGACCCTTGCACCAGGGAGGCAACATACCATCCTGGAGTCTCGGTTGCGGCCGCAGAAATGCCTATCTATTCCACTTACAATTGAATCCCCCATCACTATCGCTCTCCCACTCTTTTTCCTGCCCTCCTGTGCAGCAGAGCCAGCCACGGTGACATGAACTTGGCTGCTGCTGCCCTCCCCTGATGAGTCATCCCCCTCAACAGTACTCAAAGCGGTGTATCTGTTTTGCAGGGGGATGACCGCAGGGGACCCCTGCACTACCTTCCTTGCACTGCTCTTCCTGTTGGTCTTCCATTCCCTATCTGGCTGTGGACCCTTCATCTGCAGTAAGACCAACTCGTTACACGTGCTACTCACGTCATTCTCACATCGTGGATGCTCCAGAGTAAATCCACCCTCAGCTCCAATTCCGCAATGCGGACCGTCAGGAGCTGGAGGCGGATACACTTCCCACACACGTAGTCGTCAGGGACACCGGAAGTGTCCCTGAGTTCCCACATGGTACAGGAGGAGCATATCACGTGACCGAGCTCTCCTGCCACGACTTAACCCTTAGATACACTTAAATTGGCAACAACAATGCTAAAGTTTACTCACTGTTATAGAAGAGAAAAAAGAAAAACTACTCACCAATCACCAGCCAATCACTTACCCCCTTGGCTGTGACGTCACCTTTCTATTTCTTTCTACTTCTTTTTTGCCTTCCCCCTGTAGCTGCACAAGTTGGGCCTTTTATAGGTCTCTCGCCGAACTCGCACTGCTCCCGTTCTCACTGGCCTTTTGTAGGAACTCCCACCTCTAGCCGCACTCTGGTAGACGGCAATCCGATGATCTCTCAGGCTTTTGTGCGAGCCAACCTGGCAATATTTTCCAGGCATAAGCACGACTGTGGACGGGTAAATGGGGTCGAGGTCAGAGTAGATGGGGACCCCATGTCTAAGCCCCAGAAGCAGTATAATTTTCCCAGGGAGGCTGAGGCAGACCTAGAGGTCGCAGTGGGATCTCTAGTCAGACAGGGAGTGTTGAGACCAATAGCTACACATGTGAACTCTCCACTTTGGCCGGTTAGGAAATGGACAATTCTTGGAGGGCCACAGTGGAGTACCGAGTCCTCAATAAAAATATCCCTGTCTGTGCGCCCACAGTGGCAGCCGTAGCCAACCTAGTCACAGCCATCCACGCATCCGCAGCCGTCTTTACGGTGCTGGACATCTCGAATGGGTTCTGGTCCATCCCGCTGCGGTGGGAGGACCAGTACAAAATAGCCTTTACATTCAAAGTACAGCAGTATCCCTGGAACTGTCTTCCCCAGGGCTTCCACAACAGTCCGAGCATTTTTCATCAGTGTATGGCCAACTGTCTGAAAGAGTTCAGCAGACCCAGACAGTTAGTCCAGTATGTGGACAACCTCCTGCTATTCTCTGATTCGGAGGAAGAGCACGGTCCCCTGCTGGCAGAGCTGTTGGGACTGCTGCACGAGGAGGGTTTTAAAGTAAACCCTAAGAAGGCACAGATCGGCCGGACAGAGGTAAAATTCCTGGGGCTGACTGTGTGGGCAGGGGAGAGAGCCATTGATGAGGCTCAGAGGAGGGCAGTTCAGGAGTTACTGGCTCCGACTACAGTTACAGGGGTGAGGTCGTTCCTGGGTCTGACCAGTTACTGCAGGGACTTCATTGAGGATTACGCAGGCATTGCAGCCCCCCTACTCCGGCTCCTGCGCAAAGGCGTGGAGTGGGAGTGGGATGAGGACTGTGATGCAGCGTTTACCCGCCTCAAGGGAGACCTGCAGAAAGCTCTGCCCTGGGAGCGGTAGATGAGGACGAGGAATTTTTTCTGGAGGTAGCAGCCAGCGGGGATAGCTTAAGTGCTGTGCTGATGCAACAGCGGCACGGCCAGCTGAGGCCGGTGGTCTGCTCCACCAGGGTCCTCACTGAGGGTGAGAGGGGTTACTCAAACTCTGAAAGGCATCTGCTGGCCACCCACTGGGCTGTGAAGCGGTCGCAGGTGTTTACAGGAGTGTCCCCAATCACCCTCCTCACTCATCACACCCCCACTCAGATGCTGCTGGATGGGAGAATTAAGGATGGGACAGTGAGCAGCGCATGCCTTGCTCACTGGACCCTCCTGCTCTCACAGATGGATTTGAGAGTAAAAGGGATGTGTGAGCCCCGACTGGCAGCCAACATGCTGTACCCTGGGAAAGTCCACCATTGCTCCGTTGAGGGGGTCTCGGATGTGGACATAGGGCTCCGGGCGAGGATCCATCCCCACGGCCGGGAGATCTATGTTGATGGGTCCAGCACGGTGATGGCAGGGGAAAGGCTCACAGGGTGCGGGATTTCTGATCCCCAGGCAGGCATTGCCAGGGCCATAAAGCTCCCGACCACCATGAGCACCCAGCATGCTGAACTGTCGGCAGTCATGTATGTAGTCACCCACCCCGACGAATTCCCACGGCCCTATGCTATCTTTTCAGATAGTATGTTCACCTGCAATGCCTGCACGGAGTACCTAGCCATCTGGTCCCGTCGCGGGTATACATCTACAGACAGTAAGCCCCTGGTCATAAAACCCCGACTGCAGCACATCATGCAGGCAGTAGGGACCGGGGCAGACATTTGTATTCATAGAAACATAGAAACATAGAAACATAGAAAATAGGTGCAGGAGTAGGCCATTCGGCCCTTCTAGCCTGCACCGCCATTCAATGAGTTCATGGCTGAACATTCAACTTCAGTACCCCATTCCTGCTTTCTCGCCATACCCCTTGATCCCCCTAGTAGTAAGGACCTCATCTAACTCCTTTTTGAATATATTTAGTGAATTGGCCTCAACAACTTTCTGTGGTAGAGAATTCCACAGGTTCACCACTCTCTGGGTGAAGAAGTTCCTCCGCATCTCGGTCCTAAATGGCTTACCCCTTATCCTTAGACTGTGACCTCTGGTTCTGGACTTCCCCAACATTGGGAACATTCTTCCTGCATCTAACCTGTCTAACCCCGTCAGAATTTTAAATGTTTCGATGAGGTCCCCTCTCATTCTTCTGAACTCCAGTGAATACAAGCCCAGTTGATCCAGTCTTTCTTGATAGGTCAGTCCCGCCATCCCGGGAATCAGTCTGGTGAACCTTCGCTGCACTCCCTCAATAGCAAGAATGTCCTTCCTCAGGTTAGGAGACCAAAACTGTACACAATACTCCAGGTGTGGCCTCACCAATGCCCTGTACAACTGTAGCAACACCTCCCTGCCCCTGTACTCAAATCCCCTTGCTATGAAGGCCAACATGCCATTTTCTTTCTTAACCGCCTGCTGCACCTGCATGCCAACCTTCAATGACTAATGTACCATGACACCCAGGTCTCTTTGCACCTCCCCTTTTCCTAATCTGTCACCATTCAGATAATAGTCTGTCTCTCTGTTTTTACCACCAAAGTGGATAACCTCACATTTATCCACATTATACTTCATCTGCCATGCATTTGCCCACTCACCTAACCTATCCAAGTCGCTCTGCAGCCTCACAGCATCCTCCTCGCAGCTCACACTGCCACCCAACTTAGTGTCATCCGCAAATTTGGAGATACTACATTTAATCCCCTCATCTAAATCATTAATGTACAATGTAAACAGCTGGGGCCCCAGCACAGAACCTTGCGGTACCCCAGTAGTCACTGCCTGCCATTCTGAAAAGTACCCATTTACTCCTACTCTTTGCTTCCTGTCTGACAACCAGTTCTCAATCCATGTCAGTACACTACCCCCAATCCCATGTGCTCTAACTTTGCACATCAATCTCTTGTGTGGGACCTTGTCGAACGCCTTCTGAAAGTCCAAATATACCACATCAACTGGTTCTCCCTTATCCACTCTACTGGAAACATCCTCAAAAAATTCCAGAAGATTTGTCAAGCATGATTTCCCTTTCACAAATCCATGCTGACTTGGACCTATCATGTCACCTCTTTCCAAATGCACTGCTATGACATCCTTAATAATTGATTCCATCATTTTACCCACTACCGATGTCAGGCTGACCGGTCTATAATTCCCTGTTTTCTCTCTCCCTCCTTTTTTAAAAAGTGGGGTTACATTGGCTACCCTCCACTCCATAGCAACTGATCCAGAGTCAATGGAATGTTGGAAAATGACTGTCAACGCATCCACTATTTCCAAGGCCACCTCCTTAAGTACTCTGGGATGCAGTCCATCAGGCCCTGGGGATTTATCGGCCTTCAATCCCATCAATTTCCCCAACACAATTTCCCGGCTAATAAGGATTTCCCTCAGTTCCTCCTCCTTACTAGACCCCCCGACCCCTTTTATAACCGGAAGGTTGTTCGTGTCCTCCTTCGTGAATACCGAACCAAAGTACTTGTTCAATTGGTCCGCCATTTCTTTGTTCCCCGTTATGACTTCCCCTGATTCTGACTGCAGGGGACCTACGTTTGTCTTTACTAACCTTTTTCTCTTTACATATCTATAGAAACTTTTGCAATCCGTGTTAATGTTCCCTGCAAGCTTCTTCTCATACTCCATTTTCCCTGCCCTAATCAAACCCTTTGTCCTCCTCTGCTGAGTTCTAAATTTCTCCCAGTCCCCAGGTTCGCTGCTATTTCTGGCCAATTTGTATGCCACTTCCTTGGCTTTAATACTATCCCTGATTTCCCTTGATAGCCACGGTTGAGCCACCTTCCCTTTTTTATTTCTATGCCAGACAGGAATGTACAATTGTTGTAGTTCATCCATGCGGTCTCTAAATGTCTGCCATTGCCCATCCACAGTCAACCCCTCAAGTATCATTCGCCAATCCATCCCAGCCAATTCACGCTTCATACCTTCAAAGTTAGCCTTCTTTAAGTTCTGGACCATGGACTCTGAATTAACTGTTTCATTCTCCATCCCAATGCAGAATTCCACCATATTATGGTCACTCTTCCCCAAGGGGCCTCGCACAACGAGATTGCTAATTAATCCTCTCTCATTACATAACACCCAGTCTAAGATGGCCTCCCCCCTAGTTGGTTCCTCGACATATTGGTCTAAAAAACCATCCCTTATGCACTCCAGAAAATCCTCCTCCACCGTATTGCTTCCAGTTTGGTTAGCCCAATCTATGTGCATATTAAAGTCACCCATTATAACTGCTGCACCTTTATTGCAAGCACCCCTAATTTCCTGTTTGATGCCCTCCCCAACATCACTACTACTGTTTGGAGGTCTGTACACAACTCCCACTAACGTTTTTTGCCCTTTGGTGTTCTGCAGCTCTACCCATATAGATTCCACATCATCCAAGCTAATGTCCTTCCTAACTATTGCCTTAATCTCCTCCTTAACCAGCAATGCTACCCCACCTCCTTTTCCTTTTATTCTATCCTTTCTGAATGTTGAATACCCCTGGATGTTGAGTTCCCATCCCTGCTCATCCTGGAGCCACGTCTCCGTAATCCCAATCACATCATATTTGTTAACATCTATTTGCACAGTTAATTCATCCACCTTATTGCGGATACTCCTTGCATTAAGACACAAAGCCTTTAGGCTTGTTTTTTTAACACCTTCTGTCCTTTTAGAATTTTGCTGTACAATGGCCCTTTTTGTTCTTTGCCTTGGGTTTCTCTGCCCTCCACTTTTCCTCATCTCCTTTCTGTCTTTTGTTTTTGCCTCCTTTTTGTTTCCCTCTATCTCCCTGCATTGGTTCCCATCCCCCTGCCATATTAGTTTAACTCCTCCCCAACAGCACTAGCAAACACTCCCCCGAGGACATTGGTTCCGATTCTGCCCCGGTGCAGACCGTCCGGATTGTACTGGTCCCACCTCCCCCAGAACCGGTTCCAATGCCCCAGGAATTTGAATCCCTCCCTGCTGCACCATTGCTCAAGCCACGTATTCATCTGAGCTATCCTGCGATTCCTACTCTGACTAGCACGTGGCACTGGTAGCAATCCCGAGATTACTACTTTTGAGGTCCTACTTTTTAATTTAGCTCCTAGCTCCTTAAATTCATTTCGTAGGAACTCATCCCTTTTTTTAACCTATGTCATTGGTACCAATGACAAAGTAAAGGCCCATTACAAACATGAGCCCGGGGCTGCAGGGAACCAAAAGGCAGATCAGCTGGCCAAAGAGGGAGCCTGAACAGGAACCAAGTGGAACCCGCTTGAGGCAGGCCCTATAGCAGCTATCCGGGGCGGACAGGGGACACAAGGGAGCACAGGGGTGGCTTTGGCCCCGGACCTCCAGCAGGTACAGGCACGAGATCCCGTCCTCCAGTCCGTCATGGACAAGCTGACTGCGGGAGAAAAGGTCGAAGGACCGTACGGAGGCACAGACATCCATGTTAGGGAGAAGATGTTGTTTAATGAAGAGCAGTGGATAGTGCCCCAGCAGCACCAGAGGGAGTTCCTTCAGCTGGCCCACGCAGGCCCTGGAGCTGGACACCCCGGACCGGTCACCTACGGGAAGACACTCGGGAATTTTGCGCGAACTGTCTTGTCTGTGCAACCAATAATCCAGATCCCCAGAAAAGAACGATGTCTCTAGGACACACAAGGAGGGTAGAGGGACCATGGCAATCCATACAAATCGATTACATAGGGCCCCTACCTGTGGCTAAGGGAGGGTACCGGTATTGCCTGGTTTTGGTGGACACTTTCACAAAGTGGGTTGAAGCCTTCCCTTGCCGAACAGCCACAGCAGCGGGGACCGCCAGGATATTGCTTAGGGAGGTGTTCTCCAGGGGAGCCACTTCATGGGACAGGTCATGCAGGCAACCCTTAAGGTGCTGGGGATTGAGGGGAAGTGGCACGTCGCCTACAACCCCCAGTCCTTGGGACTAGTGGAGGATATGAATAGGACCTTGAAAGAAAAACTCAGGAAGGAGACTGGGGATTCCCCGCAGAGGTGGGTGGAGAGGTTGCCCCTGGTTTTGATGGGGATCCGGGCCAGTCAGTCAAAAAGCACGGGGTATTCCCCATACGAGCTCATGACTGGAAGAGCCAATAGAACCACCACCCATGTACTTGCCCCGGTCCTGACGGAAGCTCAGGTAATCGAGGTGAATAGGGACCGTTTTACCAAGAGTCTGTTGGAGCACCTCAAGCAGATTCACCGGCAGGCGGCCACTAACATGGGGAAGCAGCACCAGACCAACCGATTGCTGCTGGAACCCAGCAAACACCACGAGTGGCAGGTGGGGAACCAGGTCATGGTCCGCAACTTTGCCAGGGTGGGAGTCTTTGAGCCACTATGCATGGGACCTTACAGCATTGTCGACAAGGCAAGCCCCATGGTATATGTGGTCAAGATGCCCCGCCGGGTTAAATGGTTTCACATTAACCAATGTAAACTGTTTAACCCCAACAAGGCAAAACCTCGTGGGAAAGGGCAGCCCGGAGGGATAATCCCGACGGGAAGCCCAGGCCCCCAGCCCACCACTGCAGCCCCACCGATCCCACCACAAGGAACAGTGAGTTGCTTCACAGGTACAAACTACCCACAGATTTGGGACCCACAGGAAGGGGGATTCCCACCCTACATATGGGACGAGGACTCACCTCCACCCGTTAGGAGATCCGCTCGGACTCCGCAGCCAAGGGTGCCACCGTCCCTAGCAGCCTGTTCTACTTTCCCGAGAGGTACTAGGGGAAAAGGGCCGCTCAGGGCAGGCAGCCAGTCACTGGACGTGACCCCACAGCCAAGGTCTCCTGACAGGGAAGGGGTTGTACCGGAGACAGGGGTCGCCGACAGTGAGGAGCCTGTCGGGGCTAGCCTAGCTTTTGGTGCAGACAGCCCAGAGCCTGCAGGAGAGAGGGTGGCGGTGGGTCCCAGTAGTGAGTGGTCCCTAGAAGAACTGAGGAAACACTGTGAGAGTATCAGCTGCGAGTGGTTTCGGGTGGAACCCTTGTACAACCCAAAGGCCCCAGAGGATACGGGAGTCCCCGGCAGTGAGGGGCCTGCCAGGTGAATTTCCGTTGCTCCCGAGGACAGTGAGCCATCCCTGGAGGGGGTGAGGGGCTGTACCAGCCCAGTAAGCACCACCTGAAGCTCGGGGGCACCTTGGCAGGGGAGACAGAGGGGCCGCGGAGGTCGGTCCAGCCCAAGAGGCCAAAGGAGAGGTGGTCTCTGTTATGTAATGACGTATGTATCGTTGTCCTGCGTCCTGGTTGGGGGGGGGGGGAAGGTGATGTTATGTAATGATGTGTGTATCGTCCCAGTACCTTAAATGTAATGTAAGCATTATGCCACACCACAGAGGGCGCTGCGGTGGGAAACCCTGGTAGCACCTGTAACAAGGACTATATAAGGCTGACCACCACACCTGGGAGGCACTCTGGAGCTGAACAATAAAGGACGAAGGTCACAGCAGTTAGACTTACACCAGACCGTGTGGAGTCAGTGATTTGTGTGCTACATACACCACAGTCTCCCCCCTACATTCCCCCGCATAAAAGGAAAACCAAGGAGCATCCCAGAGATTAGCACAGCCACCCGAGAAAGGTGGCAAGCAGGTTAAAAAGGAGAGCAGTAGGTGTGTACAGATATATATAGAGTTTTCTCTAGTGTACTGGGGCTCAGGTGGCCTCTGCAATATAGGGAGTATAACAGTGAGGCTTTTGAACCGACAGGATAGGGAGCCTGGACTTTTTTTTTCTCTCACTTCCTCTTTTGTGTAAGGTTTGTTTGTTGTTTCAAGTGTTTATTAGTTGAAACCCCTTGACTTCCACAGTAAAATTGCAGTTTGCGGTTAGACCGATAGGCACACACAGTTTAAACCCGTGCTGGGGTACTGTGAGGTGTAGACAGAGTGGAAAATGGGGAAGGGATGAGCCAGGGGGCTCAGGGTTTTGAACCAAGTGAGGTTTTGTCTTTCAGAAGAGGAACCAGAGATGAGGAAAATCCTGCTCCTGTGCACCTACATCAGAATGTGCATCGGCTACCGGGGAGAGACTGAAGAAGCTATTATTTTTGGATGCTCAGGGGGGCAGGCACCGACTGTCACCACAGGAGAAGGGACACCAGGGGTAGAGGGGATCGCAGTATATACCCACAGGGGAAGGTGGCCAGGGTGGGTGGGGTCCAATTCCACTAGATACTCCAGCCACCCTGGGGTCACGTATGGGGAAGCAGTCTTCTGCCCCAGCATTGAGGTGACCGCATCCCGGGCTAGGGTAGTGGTTGGGAAGAGGGTTCGCCTGATCTGTAAGGGGCACATCCCGGTGGGAAGGTGGTGGTAGCTCAGGAAGCTGAGCAAAAACATGGGAAACCTGACAGCAGATTGGGAGAGACTGGACAACAGCATCTACCGGACCATCACGGGCACCCGGGGGGGAGTGAGTGTGTGTTGGGATAAATGGTGGGAGGCGGAGTTAGGAGTGTGTGTGTGCATGTGGGGATCAGAGAAGATATGCCCGGCCGGCATCTCCATAATGTTCTCCCGACAGTGGTGGGATGAAGGGGAGGGGATGGGATGGGACCGGAGCATGGTCGCATGCATAGTAAGCCACCCCAGCTCCATCCACGCCACCGAGTTAAGCGCACACCCCAGACAGCCCCTGCCCACAGCCCTGATCGAACCAACTGACACGGACAGATGCCCCACCACCACCCAGGGACCAGAGAACAGTTTGGTTTTGGTTCCCACGGACAAGCTGCTATACCAGGGGGTCCACTACGCCGTGGCCTCCGTCATCCTAAACCTTACCGAGGTGCACCTACCTGAGTGGTGCCCAAAAGAGACAGAACACCTCTACCAGGTTCACCTTCGAGAAATGTTCAGGACATTCTACTAGCTCGATTTTGGCTATTTGAATAAGACTTTGCTGTACCGTTTACAACTCAAAGACAACGTCAAACCGAAAAGACACAGAAGAGGGATCTGGAATGATGTTTTTACCGGTTTCAACACCGGGGCATCAATGATTAATAGCATGGACAATTATGTAGCACATTTCGGATACCACATTCCACTTTTACCAGAGCACCTGACAGATCTGTTCAAAGCAGCACAAAAATCCCAGAAACATTATTTCACCCTACAACAAGAAAACAGTAAAATTGGGAGCCCAGATAGCTGACTTAAATTCAAGGCCCTGGTGGGATTGGAGGTTGAACGTAGAGGTCCCGGCCTGGGACCGCATCCTCTCTCACGCCCTGGTAGTGGCACAGCTGATCATCGGAGCCGATTTGCTGGCGATCCGCTGCCAGCTTAGGAGAAAGGGCCGTCGTTTAAAAATTGAGAAAGCTATGCGGGAGGCCAAGTCAAAGGCCAAACGAAAAGGGAGAGCTAGCAAAATCTATGCAGTATGACGGGACTGATTGCATGAGCCAAATGTATTGCACTGTAAAGAAAAGTCTGTACCTTGTAAAAGGTCCATACCTCCCTATCTGTAATACTATGATGTGTGATACTATATACTATTATGATTTTGGTGAAGGGTATTGGTTGAGAAGCATTTTTACATTTTCAGTATTGTATTGATTCCAAATGTATGAATACCATTGGTGTATTTTAAGGTTTTATCGTGGGTTTAGATAAGACTTGGGGAAGATTGGCTCTGTGAGAGGGAAAAGATTTTGCTTCACATTTTGAAAACACCCTGAGACAGAGTGTTTTAATGGGGGAGTGTAAGGTTCGAAAATCCATGGCCGCATTTTATTGGAACACCCTAAGGACAAGAAAACTAAGATGGGATCGTTCTATACATTTTAAATTGAACATTGTTGGCCAAGTAAAATCCTCAGACCAGGCAGGCTGGGAAACGTGTGGGAAAATACCGACATTGTGGAGTCTGGCTCACAAGCGAGACAGAGGCACTGGCCAATGGGGGAAAAGTGCATTCTGGCAGGCCAATCAGGAGTCGATTCGGGCCTGAAGCGGGGAAATCCTCAACCAATGGGGACTAGCCGGCCCTGTTTGAAAATATGACTCACCCCTAATGAATGTGGACCATCATCTACCTAATTAATATGGACAGTGGACAATAGACCAGCAGACGTTGAGGTGCCAATGTGCACTGAAACAATACCCCTGTCCTCGCACCTACCTGTACCTGTGACATCTTCTGATTAAATATTCAAAGCTATCTCCCCACCCAAACTTACACAATGGACCACCAACTGAGTTTGAGCGCGAAAAGGCAAAAACTAAATTGGTTATAGGACCTACAGAACCACCGGGAGGTAGAAGCAGCAGGATGTGGAAGCAGCTGGAGAGGTCGGAGGTTTTGTAAGGTGGGGGAGGTTTTGGAGAGAGGGGAGGTTTTGGAAGTTGGAGAGCTTGCAGCTTGGAGCTTGTATCTAGAGAGAGCTCTCTCTCCCTCTCGCTCCACCAGAGGAAGAAGCAGCAGTTCCACAGACGAAGCCACTGAGACTGAAAACCAGCAGGCAGTGGCAGTGACTTCCCACAGCTGAGCTGAGCAAGGAAACCAACCAGGGGTTGGAGGTTGGAGTCAGCTTTTGGGAGTTGAGTCAGCTTTTCACAAGGCCCTCGCTCTGGGGAAGATGTGCTTAACTCCAGCAGCTTTTTGCTTAGGAGCCAACCGAGAGACAAATAGAAGAAACCGACGCAACATCGAGGAGGAAAACTGAACCGACCAACAACGTAAAACTCACCCCAGAGGGACCCCGAGCTGAAATAAGTGCCCCCAGAACCCTGGAGTTGATAGGCTTGTGAATATAGCCCAAACCCCCTCACAGACTCAATTTAGGATAGGAATTGGTAAGAAGGGTGGAAGTGGGAGGTGTGGTTGTGTGTGAGTGGAATGTTTTAACCTCTTATTTTCCCCTTCCCTGTTGCGAGATTTTTCGTGTTGTTGAGTGAGATTGTGCCTTTGCTGCTATTTATGACTCTTCCTATGCCCTCTACCTTGGTGTTTACTATTCTAAATAAACAACATTAGCCATTTTGTACTCTTACCCACTGTGTCTGGTGCCTCATTACTCACCCATCATCATAAATCGCACGTACAGAACCCCAGGGGAGTGTGGATTCGAACCCACACCCCAAGCTCCCCTTACACCCGACATTATTTCACATTCAATCCATTTTGAAAAAGCATCCACCACCACCAGGAACATTTTACTGAGAAACCGGCCTGCATAGTCGACATGGATCCCTGACCATGGTCTGGAGGGCCAGGACCACAAACTTAGTGGTGCCTCTCTGGTCGCGTTGCTCAACTGAGCACATATGCTGCATTGCCGTACACAGGTCTCTAAGTCAGAGTCGATACCAGGCCACCACACGTGGGATCTGACTATCGCTTTCATCATTACTATACCCAGGTGTGTGCTGTGGAGATCCGAGACGAATGTCTCCCTGCCCTTTTTTGGTTACCCCACAACAGGCAGTCTGCCTGAATGGACAGCTCGTCCTTTCGCCGCTGGAACAGCTTGATTGGCTCTTGCATTTCAACGGGGATGCTGGCCCAGCTCCCATGCAGTACACAGTTTACTCGGGACAGCAGAGGATCTTGGCTGGTCCAAGTCCTAATCTGGCGGGCTGTGACAGGTGATTTATCATTTTTAAACGCTTCCATGACCATCAACAAGTCTGCGGGCTGCGCCACCATCAACAAGTTTGCAGGCTGCGCCATTTCCACCCCCGTTCTCGGTGCCTGGCCTGTGTCGGATGGTATAGTTATACGCTGATATCGCGAGTGCCAACCTTTGTATGCGGGCTGAGGCATTAGTATTTATCCCCTTGTTTTCAGCGAACAGGGATGTGAGGGGCTTGTGATAGGTTTCCAGCTCAAATTTGAGGCCAAACAGGTACTGATGCCTTTTCTTTAACCCGAACACACACGCTAATGCCTCTTTCTCAATCATGCTGTCGGCCCTCTCGGTCTTAGACAAGCCCCTGGAAGCATAGGCGACAGGTTGCAACTTCCCCACAATGTTAGCTTGTTGTAATACACACCCGACTCCATACAACGATGCGTCACATCCTAGCACAAGTCTTTTACATGGGTTATACAATACAAGCAGCTTGTTGGAGCATAAAATGTTTCTGGCTTTCTCAAAAGCAATTACTTGGTTTTTTTCCCCATACCCAGTTCTCACCTTTGCGCAATAACACATGTAGGGGCTCTAAAAGGGTGCTTAACCCCGGTAGGAAGTTACCAAAATAGTTGAGGAGTCCCAGGAGCGACCGCAGCTCTGTGACATTCTGTGGCCTGGGTGCGTTCCTGATAGCCTCTGTCTTGCCGTCTGTGGGCCGAATGCCGTCCGCCGCGATCTTTCTCCCCAAAAACTCCACTTCTGTTGCCATGAAGACGCATTTCGACCTCTTCAGCCGCAGCCCTACGCGATCCAGTTGCTGGAGGACCTCCTCCAGGTTTTGTAGGTGTTCAGCAATGTCCCGACCCGTGACCAATATGTCGTCGTGAATTACCACCGTGTGTAGTACTGACTTGAGTAGGCTCACCATGTTTCGCTGGAAGATCGCTGCAGTCGACCGAATTCCAAACTGTCCCTTGTGCGTGTTGATGCAGGTGAGGCCCTTCGAAGATTCCTCCAGCTCTTGCGTCATGTAGGCCGAAGTCAGGTCGAGCTTGGTGAACGTCTGCCTTAGTTAGCGGTATTGGTCCTGTAGCGAGAAACGATTAATAGTTACTTTATAATCACTGCAAATCCTGACCGTGCCATCACTTTTGAGTACTGGAACAATCGGGCTGGCCCACTTACTGAATTCCACTGGGGAGATTATGCCCTCGCGTTGCAGCCTCTCCAACTTGATTTCCACTCTCTCCCTCATCATGTGAGGTACCGCTCGCGCCTTGTGGTGAATGGGTCATGCTTCTGGGACCAAGTGGATCCGCACCTTCGCCCCGGAAAAGTTTCCAATGCCTGGCTCGAAAAAGGAAGGAAATTTGTTAAGAACCTGGGTGCATGAGGCCTCATCGACATGTGATAGCGCTCGGATGTCATCTCAGTTCCAGCGGATTTTGCCCAGCCAGCTCCTTCCAAGCAGTGTGGGGCCATCGCCCAGGACAATCCAGAGTGGCAGTTCATGCACCGTGCCCTTGTAGGTGACCTTGACCATGGCACTGCCCAGGATGGTGATAAGCTCTTTGGTGTACGTTCTCAGTTTCGTGTGGATGGGGCTCAGGGCTGGTCTGAATGCCTTGTTGCACCACAGTCTCTCAAACATCTTTTTACTCATGATGGATTGGCTAGCGCCAGTGTCCAGTTCCATGGCTACAGGTAAGCCATTCAATTTTACGTTTACGTTTAGGTGGACATTTTGTCGAAAATGTGTGCACCCCATGTACTTCAGCATCTGCCTCCTCTCTCTGAGGCTCGAAATTGCTTTGATCCACCATGGACCGTTCTTCCTCTGCAACGTGGTGGTTTTCAGGTTTAACAGGCTCAGCAGCTCACCTGCACACTCGTTAGAGGTGTCCCATTGTTCCACAACCCTTGCAAACATATCCTTTGAATCGGCATGAATGGAAATGATGATCACCCAACAAGGTGTTAATGGCCTTGCATTCCTCATCCTTGATGGTGGACTCTGAGACATCTGCAGATGTGCAGCTGCAGGTATGTGTGACCTGCCCTGTAAATTACAATTCGAAAACAAGATCACTTTGTTCACAGTACTTGCAGCAGCACTTGTGTGCTGAGAAATTTGCTTCGTATTGTCACTGGTGAACGCCTGGGCTATCGCTATGGCCTTACTCAAGGTTGGGATCTCGACAGTCAAAAGTTTGTGCAGTTAGGTTTCGTGGCCAATGCCAAGTACGAAAAAGTCTCTGAGCATGTGCTGCAAATGTCCTTCAAATTCGCAATGTCCTGCAAGGCGTCTTACGGCGACATAACTCGCCACCTCCTGGCCTTCAGACCTTTTGTAGGTGTAGAACAGGTACCTCACCATCAGAATGCTTTCCTTCGGGTTCAAATGCTGTTGGACCAATGTTCACAAATCGTCGTACGATTTCTCCATGGGTTTCGCTGGAGTGAGCAGATTCTTCATGAGGCCATACGTTGGTGCCCCACAGACGGTGAGGAGGATCGCCCTTCGTTTGGCAGCGCTCTCTTCCCCATCTAGCTTGTTGGCCACGAAGTATTAGTCGAGTCGCTCTGCAAAAGTTTCCCAATCATCACCCACCGAGAATTTCTCCAGAATGCCCACTGTTCTCTGCATCTTTGTGTTCGCTATCTGTATCTTGTCGCCAGTTGTTGTGTATGGAGAAAGAGTCAGACTGAACACTGTGAGCTCAAAGTAACGTGTGACCTTAGTCTTTTATTTCAGGTCTCCAGAGTGCCTCTCCAACCTGTGAAGCCTTGTT
Organism: Pristiophorus japonicus; assembly: GCF_044704955.1. Lineage (NCBI taxonomy): Eukaryota > Metazoa > Chordata > Chondrichthyes > Pristiophoridae > Pristiophorus > Pristiophorus japonicus. Next base: position 23,399,944 of record NC_091985.1, read on the forward strand.
AAGTACCTGTGCTCCCAAGGGATTATGGGATCCCTTGGGACTCTGGGGGATGAGCCCTCTGGTGGCTGTATAGAGTAAATACAAGTCCACATATATAACAGTATGCAACAAAGGTACAAACTGAATACTGTTTAATTGAACAAGGTACAACCTTGGCTCTGCTTTATTACGGCCCAAAGAATCTGACTCACAAAATGGCTGGCCTTTGATACCAGAGCAGCACCATGTGCGTGCTGCTCAGTGGCTTCCAACAATGACACCATCTGGTGGCTACAAACAGCATGTACATACATGACAATATCCTCCTCTGAGATCTTATCACAGTCTCTCATAGGTTGAGACAGTCCGGTGCTTTACGCTCCTGGGTTGACCGTCTCAGTTCAATTCCAGCCTTGGGTGAATGTGCGGAATCTGTTGTGGCTGGATGGCGGACTTGTTGGGAGTGGCAGTAGCCATGTCAGGAATTGCAAGTCCATTTTTATTGAACAAGTCCGTGATGGGAATTCCGGGTTCAGTGATGGACCTCGAGTCCACAGAAGGCTGCTGGTAGGTTGGTTGGTCGTCCAACTGCTCTGGCTCGTCTGTGTGCCTCAGCTTTGTTTGATCCATGTGTTTCCTGCAAGTTTGCCCATTCTTGAGCTTAATAACAAATACTCTGTTGCCCTCCTTGACCATGACTGTACCAGGGATCCATTTGGAACCCTGACCATAATTCAACACATATACAAGATCATTAACAGAAATCTCGCGTGACACAGTTGCGCGATCGTGGTACCCTTGTTGATTCTGTCTTCTGTATTCAACATGATTACTTAAATCTGGGTGTACAAGAAATAACTTGGTCTTAAGACCTCTTTTCATCATGAGTTCAGCTGGCAAGACCCCTGTGAGTGTGTGGAGTCTTGTCCTGCAACTCAGCAGTATGCAAGACAAGCAGGTCTGCAGTGACCGTTGCGTTACTCTCCTCATGCTTTGCTTGATAATTTGTACTGCATGTTCTGCTTGCCCGTTGGATGCAGGCTTGAATGGTGCTGACCTTACATGTTTTATGCCGTTGAGTTTTACAAACTCCTGAAACTCCTGACTGGTGAAGCATGACCCATTGTCACTCACCACTATGTCAGGCAGACCATGTGTCGCAAACATGACATTGAGATTCTCTATGGTTGCCGTGGACGTACTGGATGACATGATTATGCATTCTATCCACTTCGAATAAGCATCCACCACCACTAAAAACATCTTGCCTAGGAAGGGACCTGCAAAATCTACATGGATCCTGGACCAAGGTTTGGATGGCCATGACTCAGCGACGATTCCGCTGGTGCTTTGCTGAGCTGCATGCAGGTGTTGCACTGCTGCACGCATGCTTCCAGCTCAGAATCAATTCCTGGCCTCCATACATTGGACCTTGCGATGGCCTTCAACATCACTATACCAGGATGTGTGCTGTGTAACTCACGCACAAACTTCTCTCTCCCTTTCTTGGGCATTACAACTTGATTGCCCCACAATATGCAATCTGCTTGAATAGCAGTTCGTCCTTGCGACGAATGTACAGTTTGGCCTCCTGGCACATTTGTTTAGGTATGGCAGGCCAATCCCCTTTGAGGATGCAACCCTTTACCACCAATAATATCGGGTCCTAGCTGGTTCAGGTCTTAACTTGTTGAGCCGTGACAGGGGTACCTTCACTCTCAAAAGCATCCATGATTAACATTAAATCTGCCAGTTGTGGTGTTTCCACCTCCAGTGTGGGCAACAGCAAACGGCTCAAAGCATCGGCACAATTCTCTGTGCCAGGTCTGTGGCAAATGACATAATCATAGGCAGATAATGTCAGCGCCAACCTTTGGATGCGGGATGAAGCGTTGGTATTGATACCTTTTCTCTTGGAAAACAACGAAATGAGTGGCTTGTGATCGGTCTCTAATTCGAACCTCAGACCGAACAGGTATTGATGCATCTTTTTAACACCTTACATACACGCTAAAGCTTCTTTCTACCATACTGCAGGCTCTTTCTGCTTTAGACAAACACATACACGACAGGTTGAAGTTTCCCCGACTCATTGGCTTGTTGTAACACACAACCAATTCCATATGACGATGCGTTACAGGCCAAAATTAAACATTTACATGGGTCATAATATACCAGCAGCTTGTTCGAGCAAAGCAGATTGGTGGCTTTCTCGAAAGCTCTGTCTTGCAATGCGCCCCACACCCAGTTGTTGCTTTTTCTCAATAGCATGTGTAGTGGTTCAAGTAAGGTGCTCAATTTAGGTAGGAAGTTACTAAAGTAGTAGACCCAGGAACGAACGCAGCTCTGTCACGTTCTGCGGCTTGGGTGCATTCTTGATGGCTTTGGTTTTCACGTCAGTAGGTCTGATGCCATCAGCGGCGATTTTCCTCCCGAGGAATTCGACCTCCGGTGCCATGAAGATGCACTTCGAGCATTTAAGTCTGAATCCCACTCTGTCCAAATGCAGTAGAACCTCTTCCAGGTTGTTCAGATGTTCCTTGGAGTCATGATCGGTGATCAGGATGTCATCTTGGAACAAGGCAGTTCTGGGAACGGACTTCAGTGGACTTTCCATATTCCTCTGGAATATTGCTGCAGCCGAGCGAATTCCAAACGGGCACCTGTGGTAAACAGTCCTTTGTGCATGTTAATGCACGGAAATCTCTTTTACATCTCGACCAACTCCTGCGTCGTATAGGCTGACGTCAAGTCTAGTTTTGTGAACGTCTTCCCTCCGGCTAGCGTCGCAAACAAGTCATCAGTCTTCGGTAATGGATACTGATCTTGTTTCGAAACCCTGTTGGTCGTGGCCTTGTAGTCTCCACAGATTCTGACTGTGCCATCACTTTTCAGCACAGGAACAATGGGGCTGGCCCATTCATTAAATCGACCGTGATATGATCCCTTCACGCTGGAGTCTGTACAGTTCAATTTCGACCTTCTCCTTCATCATATACGGCACTGCCCGAGCTTTATGATGGACGGGTCTTGCATCTGAGTACACGTGGATCTGCACCTTGGCTCCCGTGAAGTTGCCGATACCCGGTTCGAACAGCGAGGGGAACTTGCTCAATACTTGGGCACATGTATCGTCCTCCGACGACAACGCCTTTATGACATTCCAGTCGTATCTGATTTTCTCCAACCAGCTCCTGCCGAGCAGCATTGGGCCATTGCCTGGAACAATCCACAGCGGTAACTCATGAACCACACCGTTATACGACACATTAATTTGTGCACTGCCAATCACCTTTATCAGTTCTTTGGTGTACGTGCGCAGCTTGGCGTTAACAAGGCTCAGCCTTGGCCTCACAGTCTTAGTATCCCACAGCTTATGAAATGCCTTTTCGTTCATGATCGATTGACTCGTCCCTGTGTCCAGTTCCATTGATACCGGTATCCTGTTAAACTTCACATTAATCAAAATTGGCTTACTCTTGGTTATGAAAGACTACAGTCCATACACTTCCTCCTCTGGCATCTCGGATTGCGTATCCGGATCCGCTAGTCTGACTCTCATCCTCCACGTGGTGTATCGCAGCTCGCTTGCTCATCTGTGGACACTTGCGCTGGAGATGCCCCACCCTTAGACAGCCTTTGCAACTATATTGCTTAAATCGACACTGCTGGTGCCAATGATTTCCCCCACAACGCCGACACGGAGAAGTCAGATATATTCCCGCTGGCAGACTTTGGGCAGCCACAGGTTTCGCGAATGCAGCCGGATAGGCCCTGCCATGTGCCGCTCTGTCGAACGCCGAATCAATCGCATTTACAGTACTTGCCGAGGTTCGGTTCTTCGCTGATATTTGCTTTAGACTCCGGTCCGTCGTCATACATGATTGAGCGATCTGGATGGCCCTTTTTAAATCCAACTCCTCCACCACCAGAAGTTTGTGCAGGATCACCTCGTGGTTGATACCGATAACAAAGGCGTCCCGCAGCATGTCTGCCAACACCGTCCCGAACTTGCACGGTCCCGCTAGACGTCTCAGGTCGGCAACGAATTCCGCCGCGCTCTGGCCCTCCGATCGAACCCGTGTATAAAACCTGTATCTCGAGATGATGATGCCATCGTCTGGCTTGAGGTGCTCCCGTACCAATGTACACAACTCCTTGAACGTTTTCTCTGATGGATCATTAGGCATGAGTAGATTCTTTATCAGACTGTAGATCTTTGAACGCACACAGTGAGGAACACGGCCCGGCACCGATCTGCATCGTCGACCCCCTTCATTTTGTTGGCCACGAAGTACTGGTTCAAACGGCTCACAAAGTCTGCCCAATCTTCTCCCTCCATGAATTGCTCTAAAAATCCAATCGTGCTCATTGTGCAAACAAAGTTTCTTGTATTCTCGTCGCCAAATGTTATGTAAGCAATAAAGGTTCAAACTGAGTACGGTTTAACTAAGCAAGGTACAACCTTGCTTCTGCTTTATTTAGGCCCAAAGTGCTTAATGGCTGGCCTTTTATACCAGAGCAGCACCATGTGCGTGCTCAGTGGCCTTCAACAATGACACCATCTGGTGGCTACAAACAGCATGTAAATACATGACACAATGCAGGAATTGTAGTCTCTGTCACAGGTGCAGTAGATAGTGGTTGAAGGAAAGGGTGGGTGGGGAGTCTGGTTTGCCGCACACTCCTTCCGCTGTTTGTGCTTGATTTCTGTATGTTCTCGACGACGAGACTCGAGGTGCTCTTCCTGCACTTTGGCCGGTCTTGGGCCAGGGACTCCCAGGTGTCAGTGGGGATGTTGCACTTTATCAAGGAGACTTTGAGGGTGTCCTTGAAACGTTTCTTCTGCCCACCTGGGGCTCGCTTGCCATGTAGGAGTTCCAAATACAGCGCTTACTAAGGGAATCTCGTGTCGGGCATGCAGACAATATGCTGGTCGAGTGTGGTCAGCGTTTCGATGCTGGAGATGATGTCCTGAGCGAGAACACTGACAGTGGTACGTCTATCCTCCCAGTGGATTTGTAGGATCTTGCAGAGGCAGCACTGGTGGTACTTCTCCAGTGCTTTGAGGTGTCTACTGCATATAGTCCAGAGGTTAGATTTTACACTTTTGTGCAGATCGCCCAAAAATGGGCAGTATTTCTGGCGAGGGTGGTAAAAATGGATTTTCAGATCGCCGGCTTGTCGCCTATTTTCAAAGCCCCTAGTCTCCATTTTAAAAATTGGGCGTTCATATAAGCGGCATGAAATGGGCGTTCGCGTTAAATATCTGACATTCTGCCGTAAAGTGTCGCTGTCCTGAGCAACGGCATGACAATGCTCTTTTCCTGCGATTCAGGAGGTCAGGGGGTCATCATTACATGCGCAGAAGAGGAGACAGAGAGAGAGGGAGCAGAGAGCGACTGAAAGCGTGTGTGGGTGTGGTTTGTGCTTGTTTGACTGTTGTGGGAGGCATGAGGGAGATACACCAGCAGCAAAAAGCCCACTAAGCATCAAGAACATAGTTGGCACCGAGTTTTTGTCCAACAAATAAGATATAACATGGAAGGGATGGAGGAGGCCCTGGAGTTGGTAGCCAGGAACACTGGTGGCAGAGGGCTCCCAGTGGCCCCGGAGCACGGCACTGCACCCCAAGGTGCCACACCTACATTGCCAACCACACACGAGAGCCAGGAGCAACATCTTGCTTCTGGCTCGGAGCACGTTCCCACCTCGGGACCGTCCTCTCCCGTATCCGTCCAAGCAGTGGTTCAGCCGTCTCCTCCCCCCCCCCCCCCGCAATGAAGCAGTGCCTGAGGAGCTCCTCGGCCAGGCGGCTTGGAGTCACAAGGGGAAGGGGAGGGGGTAGAGGTGGGGATGAGAAGCCGGTGGGGGGGGGCGGGGGAATGGTTGTTTTTTACAGAAATACTTATGATTTCAGACAAATGGTTGGTTTAAATGTTTTTATTTAACATAACCTTGTTGCGTATTGGCTCAGATAGCTGCACCATTACACACTGATGATTCCTCAACATCAAAAAGGGTATAATCACACTTAACTTCAATCAATTTAAACTTTAACTGTCACCAAGATAATGCACACACCATTGATGTCTGACTTGCACACCCAGCAGTGTGTCAGCCTTGTAAATACCACCAATGTTCTTTCAGGAAAAGCGATCATTTATAAGCTCCTAACGAAAAGCTCTTGCAGCTATGATGTCACCACAGGCCCTTTCATGCAGTCAACAGTGGGACGGGGGCATGGCTTCAGCATCAGCCTGATTGTCTGGCCCGATGTCAGCGTCCGCTTCCTCGTCCTCCTCTTCCTCTCTCTGTTGAGGTGGACTGTCAGACTCATCAGGCAATTCTTGTCCCCTCCTGATAGCCAAGTTGTGCAGCATGGAGCAGACCACCACGAATTGAGCTACCTGCTCGGGTGGTATTGGAGCTCGCCTCCTGAGTGGTCCAGGCATCTAAAGCGCTGCTTAAGCACTCCAATGGATTTCTCCACGATATTGCGAGTGGCTCTGTGGCTCTCGTTGTATCGCTTCGGTGTGGATGGCATGCGGGGGGGGGTCATCAGCCAGGTGGCGAGGCCATATCCTTTGTCACCAACCATCCAGCATTGAGCTTGTGGCTGATTGTTAAACAAGCCAGATACAGTGCTCTCACGCAGGATGTGAGCATCATGGATGCTGCCTGGAAATTTAGCATTCACTGCCATAATAATTTGCTGGTAGTCGACAATGAGTTGCACATTCAGGGAGTGGAATCCCTTGCGGTTCCTGAAAACCTCAGCATCCTGAAAAGGTGCCTGCATCGCGATGTGCATACAGTCTGTTGCTCCCTGCATCTTGGGGAAGTTAGTAATTCGGTAGAATCCGAGAGCCCTCTCAGTCTAAGCCTCCCTGGTCATAGGGAAGCTGATAAAGTCCCTCCTGCATGCGTAAAGGGCTTCAGTGACATGTCTAATGCAGCAACGTGTGGCGTGCTGAGACATACCACAAATGTCGCCAGCTGAGGCCTGAAAAGAACCCGATGTGTAGAACGACAGTGCCGCGGTGACTTTGACCCTGACGGACAGTGCGGTCCTGATGGTGCTGGCAGGCTGCAGATCTGCCCTGATGAGCTGGCATATCTCACTGATAACCTCTCTGTGGAAGCGCAGTCTCCAAAGGCAGTTGGTGTCGGACAAGTTGAGGGAAGACTGCTTCTCCCTGTACTTGCGGGGGGTGTAACGTCTGGTCCTCCTCATCAGTCTGTCACGTCTTACATGATGCTGTCGAGTGTGCCTTCTGCCATCTCGAGTTTGCAGCATGTAAGTGGTCATCAAGAGAAGGTGAGAAAGAACAGGGCTCATTCCAATAGCTATCTGTTTTCCACTGATTGGTCACAAAGAATGAATGTCCCCACTAAGGCACCTATTAAATTCCAATCGTCCACAGTATGATAAGATATTTGTTCAGATGTTCACATCACCTCCAAAGACCTCTAGAGTACTCCCGAACTCCCCCGAGGTTGAAGCAGAGCAACCCTTTAAATGATGCGACATGTGATTTAGAACATGGCGTCCATACCGCTGTAAGTAGTTCCCGTTAGTTCCACTTTTTCCCGGCGTTTTTTTCGGTGAGCAATATTGTCGGCGAGATGTGTGCGAGGTGCCGAAAGTAACGCTGGGCGATTTTCTAGGCGTTAATTTTGGCAAATTTGATCTTTACGACAATAAACAGTGGCCGGTCGGTATTATTAAATCTCGGCGTTAATTACGTGCCGAAAGTAATGCTGGGCGATATTATGGGCGTTGGGATCGCCCATTCTGATGAATCGGCCCCAAAAAAGTGGGCGGGCAGTATTATTTTTTTGCCGTTATGCACGTGCTGGAAGTAATGTTCGGTGATAAGTGACTGAGAAAGGGAGCCAGTTTCCATTTTGTAGCTAAATGGGAGATATCTGGGGGTTACACATCATTTCAGTGTTAAAATAGATGTTATGCATGCAAAAAAATGGAAAATTTAGCCCGGAGGGCGGATATCACTACTGCCCTGTAGACCATAAGCTTGGTGCCAGATTTGAGGTCCTGGTCTTCAAACACTCTCTTCCTCAAGTGACCGAAGGTTGCATTGGCACACTGGAGGTGGTGTTGGACCTCGTCATCGATGTCTGTCCTTGCTGATAGCTTACTCGGCAGGATAAGGGCTATTTACCATATAGCTCTTCGAACTTACTGTTTATTCAGAATAACTTGCATTTCTATAGCATCATTAACATGGAAAAACAGCCAAAATGCTTCACAGAGGCGTGATCACTGCAAATGTACACAGAGTCAAAGAAGGGGCTATTAGAATTGGGTGATCAAAGGCTTGGTCAAAGAGGTGGGTTTTAAGCAGGTTCTTAAAGGAGAAAGGAGAGGTGGACTCAAGGTGCTGAAGCTTGGCTTCCGTAGGTGTTGGATTTTAAGGCAGAGTGACTATTTGCACTAGTTTTTTTTGTGTGTCCTTCTGTGCATGGCCACATTGGACTCGGCCCCCTTTTTGAGCATGGGCCCTCGGTTCAGTCGTGCATGTGCAGTGCAACATACGAAGAAGCCGGAAGTCGAGTGTGAGACAGAGAGACAGCTGCGTAGAGCTGCCGCTGGAGCTACTTCTAGCTTTTGGATTATTTGGAATATTTTCGCAGCCTTCTGTGGGAGAGGAGGTAGTAGGAGAGAGAGACTGGGGAGGGAGAGAGACTAGGAGGGGAGCGAGAGACTGGGGGAGGGAGAGAGACTGGGGGTGGGGGAGAGAGAGAGAGAAAGACTGGGGGAGGGGAGAGAGAGCGGGGGCAGAGAGAAAGAGAGCCTGGGGAGGGGGGTGAGAGAGAGATAAACTGGAGGGGGGGGGGCGAAGGAGCAAGACTGCAGGGGAGAGATAGAGAGAAACTGGGGAGAGGAGCGAGAGATTAGGGAGGGAGAGAGAAGGACTGTGGGGGAGAGAAACAGAGACTGGGGGAGAGAGAGGGGAAGCGGGAGAGGGGATTGAAGGAGAGAGAGGGAACTCAGAGAAGACGGATCACATTCTTCCAAAACCCTTTACACCCACACTCGATTTCTCGGAAAGCTCGGTGCAAGTGTGACAAGGGACATAATTGGAGTGGATGAAATCCGGAAGTCACAACACTGTCATTATTCACTTCATACCCAATAAACTTGTTAACAATTCGAGACACAAACATAATGCCCAATCTATGGCGGGGCGGGGGGAAGGCATGTGGGCATTAAGGCCAGTAACTTGGGCTGGGATGGGGCTGGAACTTGGCTGGGGCAGGAGCTTTGGCTAGGATGGGGTCAGGAATGTAGACTGAGGGTGTCCTTGGGTTGGGGGTAAGGAATTTTGGCTGTAGGGGGCTGGAGGTGGGGGTGGGGTAAGGAACTAAGGCTGAGGGGGTATGAACTTAGTCAGGAGGGGGCATGAACTTGGGCTGTGGGGGTAAGTGTTGTGTATCTGTAAAGCATGCACTCCCATGTTCCACCACCAGGGAGCTTATCCCCTGAAGTCCCAAGGGATCCCAGCATCCCTTGGGAGCACTGTAAATAAGCCAGCCCCTAAGGCCTGTTCCTCACTCTGGAGTGTCTTATTAAAGACTGAGGTCATTGTTACTTTAACCTCCCTGTGTGCAGTCTCATCTGTGTTAGGAGCACAATAACTGGCGACGAGTATACGAATCCAACGCAAATATGCAGCAAACTGTGGGCATCCTGGAGAAGTTCTCGGAGGGTGAGGACTGGGAAGCCTATGTCGAATGGCTAGACCAGTACTTTGTAGCCAACGAGCTGGACGGAAAAGGAAGCACTGCATAAAGGAGAGCGGTCCTCCTCACAGTCTGCGGGGCACCGACCTACAGCCTCATGAAGAATCTTCTGACTCCGGTGAAACCCACAGATAAGGTATGAGGAGTTGTGCACACTGGTTCGGGAGCATCTTAACCTGAAGGAGAGCGTGCTGATGGCGAGGTATCGGTTTTACATGTGCCAGCGATCTGAAGGTCAGGAAGTGGCGAGCTAAAGCGACTTGCAGGACAATGTGAGTTTGATAGCTACCTGAAGCAAATGCTCAGAGACTTTTTTGTACTGGCCACGAGACCATCCTACGAAAACTTTTGACTGTAGAGACACCGACCCTCAGTAAGGCCATTGCGATAGCACAGGCGTTTATGTCCACCAGTGATAACACCAAACAAATCTCTCAGCACACAAGTGCTAGCAATGTTCATAAATTAACTGGAACTGTGTTTGCGAGCAGAAATGTACAGGGCAGAACCCACGGGTCTGCAATTGCCAGCAGGCCTCAGGTGACCCAGATGACTCAGAGTCCCCAACAAAGAATGAATGCAAGGCAATTCACACCTTGTTGGCGTTGTGGAGACTTCCATTCAGCCTATTCATGCCGCTTCAAAGGATATGTTTGCAAGAGCTGTGGAACAATGGGGCACCTCCAACGAGCTTGTAAACGAGCTGCAAGCTCTGCAAAACCTGCTAACCACCACATGGCAGAGGAAGATCAGTCCACGGTGGATCAAAGCAATTTCGAGCCTCAGAGAGAGGAGGCAGATGCTGAAGTACACGGGGTGCACACATTTTCGACAAAATAACCACCTATAATGCTAAACGAAAAATTGAATGGCTTACCTGTAGCCATGGAACTGGACACTGGCGCTAGCCAATCCATCATAAAAAGATGTTTGAGAGATTGTGGTGCAACAAGGCATTCAGACCAGCCCTGAGCCCCATCCACACGAAACTGAGAATGTACACCAAAGAGCTTATCACTGTCCTGAGCAGCGCCATGGTCAAGGTCACCTACGAAGGCACGGTGCACGAACTGCCACTCTTTATTGTCCCGGGCGATGGCCCCACATTGCTTGGAAGGAGCTGGCTGGGCAAAATCCACTGGAACTGGGATGACATCCGAGCGCTATCACATGTTGATGAGGCCTCAGGTACCCAGGTTCTTAACAAATTTCCTTCCCTTTTTGAGCCAGGCATTGGAAACTTTTCCGGGGCGATAGTGTGGATCCACTTGATCTCAGAGGCACGACCCATTCACCACAAGGCGCGAGCGGTACCTCACATGATGATGAGTGGAAATTGAGCTGGACAGGCTGCAACGCGAGGGCATCATCTTCCCAGTGGAATTCAGCGTGTGGGACAGCCCGATTGTTCCAGTACTCAAAAGTGACGGCACGGTCAGGATTTGCGGCAATTATAAAGTAACTATTAATCGTTTCTCGCTACAGGACCAATACCCGCTACCTAAGGCAGACGACGTATTGGCGACACTGGCAGGAGGCAAGACGTTCACCAAGCTCGACCTGACTTCGGCCTACATGATGCAGGAGCTAGAAGAGTCTTCATAGGGCCTCACCTGCATCAACACTCACAAGGGACTGTTCATCTACAACAGATGCCCGTTTGGAATTCGGTCGGCTGCAGCGATTTTCGAGAGAAATATGGAGAGCCTACTCAAGTCGATACCACACACGGTGGTCTTTCAGGACGACATATTGGTCATGGGTCGGGACACCGCCGAGTACCTACAAAACCTGGAGGAGGACCTCCAGCGACTGGATCGCGTAGGGCTGTGGCTGAAGAGGTCGAAATGCGTCTTCATGGCAACAGAAGTGGAGTTTTGGGGAGAAAGATCACAGCGGATGGCATTCGGCCTACAGACGCCAAGACAGAAGCTATCAGGAACGCGCCCAGGCCACAGAACGTCACGGAGCTGCGGTCGTTCCTGGGACTCAACTATTTTGGTAACTTCCTACCGGGGTTAAGCACCCTTTTAGAACCCCTACATGTGTTATTGCACAAAGGTGAGAACTGGGTATGGGGTAAAAACCAAGTCATTGCTTTTGAGAAAGCCAGAAACATTTTATGCTCCAACAAGCTGTTTGTATTGTATAACCCGTGTAAAAGGCTTGTGCTAGCATGTGACGCATCGTCGTACGGAGTGGGGTGTGTATTACAACAAGCTAACGTTGCGGGGAAGTTACAACCTGTCGCCTATGCTTCCAGAAGCTTGTCTAAGGCCGAGAGGGCCTACAGCATGATTGAGAAAGAGGCATTAGTGTGTGTGTTCGGGTTAAAGAAAATGCATCAGTACCTGTTTAGCCTCAAATTTGAGCTGGAAACCAATCACAAGCCCCTCATATCCCTGTTCGCTGAAAACAAGGGGATAAATACTAATGCCTCAGCCCACATACGAAGGTGGGCACTCGCGCTATCAGCGTATAACTATACCATCCGCCACAGGCCAGGCACCGAGAACTGTGCGGATGCTCTCAGTCGGCTACCATTGTCCACCACGGGGGTGAAAATGGCGCAGCCTGCAAACTTGTTGATGGTGGCGCAGCCCGCAGACTTGTTGATGGTCATGGAAGCATTTGAAAATGATAAATCACCTGTCACGACCCTCCAGATTAGGACTTGGACCAGTCAAGATCCTCTGCTGTCCCTAGTAAAAAATTGTGTACTGCATGGGAGCTGGGCCAGCATCCCCGTTGAAATGCAAGAGCCAATCAAGCCGTTCCAGCGGCGAAAGGACGAGCTGTCCATTCAGGCAGATTGCCTGTTGTGGGGTAACCACATAGTGCTACCAAAAAAGGACAGGGAGACGTTCATCTCAGATCTCCACAGCACACACCCGGGTATAGTAATGATGAAATCGATAGCCATATCCCATGTGTGGTGGCCCGGTATCGACTCTGACCTAGAGTCCTGTGTACGGCAATGCAGCGTATGTGCTCAGTTGAGCAACGCGCCCAGAGAGACACCACTAAAATTTGTGGTCCTGGCCCTCCAGACCATGGTCGAGGATCCATGTCGACTATGCGGGCCCGTTTCTCGGTAAAATGTTCCTGGTGGTGGTGGATGCTTTTTCAAAATGAATTGAATGTGAAATAATGTCGGGAAGCATCGCCACTGCCAACATTGAAAGCCTGAGGGCCATGTTTGCCACCCACGGCCTGCCTGACATACTAGTCAGTGACAACGGGCTATGTTTCACCAGTGCCGAATTTAAAGAATTCATGACCCGCAATGGGATCAAACAGGTCAGCTCAGCCCCGTTTAAACCAGTCTCCAATGGGTAGGCAGAGCGGGCAGTACAAACCATCAAACAGAGCCTTAAACGAGTCACAGAAGGATTGTTGGCCCGATATTGGAACAGGTTGGGCACATGGGATTTTAGAATTACTGCTCATGTGGAGGTTAAATACCAACAGAGTGACTGGGCCAGATGGCTTATTTCCAATTTGTAAATCCCCCGAAACATCACCGTCTTCCACCCCCGCCCCCAAAAAACCTGGAAACAGAGCACATCAAGCCTAGTGCTTGCTTTGTTGCCGAAGTTCATGGACAATGTGTGTCATTTAACATAAATAATTTTATTGGGAATGAATAGCATAACAATTCTCAGAAGTACTGTATTTTACTAAACATTTTAACCATTTGATAATTAGATTAAGAATATTGCATAAACATTTATTTGTGGTAAAATAAAGAGAATTATGGAGTTTATAATGCTGTCTCTGTTCCGTAGGATGTAGATATTTGTTATTAAGAATATTTATTCATTTGTTTGAAGTACAGCATCTCTACGAAGATCTTCATATACTTATTGTAACTGTAGGCAAAGCTGCAGAGTAGAAGAAATATAAAGGAGAACACCACAGAGACAACAATTGTGCCGTCCTTCCTGTAATCACACAGAATCTTTTATTATTAATAGACATGGCTTGAATAGCAGGACATTTGGAAAAGCAAAATTCAGTCAGGCAGAGTCAGCATGGATTTATGAAAGGGAAGTCATGTTTGACAAATTTGTTGGAGTTCTTTGAGGATGTAACGAACAGGGTGGATAAAGGGGAACCAGTAGATGTGGTGTATTTGGACTTCCAGAAGGCATTTGACAAGGTGCCACATAAAAGGTTACATCACAAGATAAAGGTTCATGGGGTTGGGGGTAATATATTAGCATGGATAGAGGATTGGCTAACTAACAGAAAACAGAGAATTGGGATAAATGGTTCATTCTCAGGTTCGCAATCAGAAACTAGTGGGGTGCCGCAGGGATCAGTGCTGGGACCCCAACTACTTACAATCTATATTAACGACTTGGAAGAAAGGACCGAGTGTAACGTAGCCAAGTTTGCTGACGATACAAAGATGGGAGGAAAAGCAATGTGTGAGGCGGACACAAACAATCTGCAAAAGGACATAGATAGGCTAAGTGAGTGGGCAAAAATTTGGCAGATGGAGGAAAATGTTGGAGGTCATGCACTTTGACAGAAAAAAATCAAAGAGCAAGTTATTATTTAAATGGAGAAAGATTGCAAAATGCTGCAGTTCAGCAGGACCTGGGGGTACTTGTGCATGAAACACAAAAGGATAGTATGCAGGTTCAGCAAGTGATCAGGAAGGTCAATGGTATCTTGGCCTTTATTGTAAAGGGGATGGAGTATGTCATAGCAGCGCATTTGGAAAGAGGTGACATGATTAGTCCAAGTCAGCATGGATTTGTGAAAGGAAAATAATGCTTGACAAATCTTCTGGAATTTTTTGAGGATGTTTCCATTAGAGTGGACAAGGGAGAACCAGTTGATGTGGTGTATTTGGACTATCAGAAGGCTTTCGACAAGGTCCCACACAAGAGATTAATGTGCAAAGTTAAAGCACAAGGGATTGGGGGTAGTGTGCTGACGTGGATTGAGAACTGGTTGGCAGACAGGAAGCAGAGTAGGAGTAAATGGATACTTTTCAGAATGGCAGGCAGTGACTAGTGGGGCACCACAAGGTTCTGTGCTGGGGCCCCAGCTGTTTACATTGTACATTAATGATTTAGACGAGGGGATTAAATGTAGTATCTCCAAATTTGCGGATGACACTAAGTTGGGTGGCAGTGTGAGCTGCGAGGAGGATGCTATGAGGTTGCAGAGTGACTTGGATAGGTTAGGTGAGTGGGCAAATGCATGGCAGATGAAGTATGATGTGGATAGATGTGAGGTTATCCACTTTGGTGGTAAAAACAGAGAGACAGACTATTATCTGAATGGTGTCAGATTAGGAAAAGGGGAGGTGCAACGAGACCTGGGTGTCATGGTACATCAGTCATTGAAGGTTGGCATGCAGGTACAGCAGGCGGTTAAGAAAGCAAATGGCATGTTGGCCTTCATAGCAAGGGGATTTGAGTACAGGGGCAGGGAGTTGTTACTACAGTTGTACAGGGCCTTGGTGAGGCCACACCTGGAGTATTGTGTACTCTTTTGGTCTCCTAACTTGAGGAAGGACATTCTTGCTATTGAGGGAGTGCAGCGAAGGTTCACCAGACTGATTCCCGGGATGGTGGGACTGACATTTCAAGAAAGACTGGATCAACTGGGCTTGTATTCACTGGAGTTCAGAAGAATGAGAGGGGATCTCATAGAAACGATTAAAATTCTGACGGGTTTAGACAGGTTAGATGCAGGAAGAATGTTTCCAATGTTGGGGAAGTCCAGAACCAGGGGTCACAGTCTAAGGATAAGGGGTAAGCCATTTAGGACCGAGATAAGGAGAAACTTCTTCACCCAGAGAGTGGTGAACCTGTGAAATTCTCTACCACAGAAAGTTGTTGAGGCCAATTCACTAAATATATTCAAAAAGAAGTTAGATGTCGTCCTTACTACTAGGGGGATCAAGGGGTATGGCGAGAAAAAAGGAATGGGGTACTGAAATTGCATGTTCAGCCATGAACTCATTGAATGGCGGTGCAGGCTCGAAGGACCGAATGGCCTACTGCTGCACCTAGGGAAGTCTTGCTACAGCTATATAAGGTATTGGTGAAGCCACACCTGGAATACTGCGTGCAGTTTTGGTTTCCATAGTTACGAAACGATATACTTGCTTTGGAGGCAGTTCAGAGAAGGTTCACTAGGTTGATTTCGGGGATGAGGGGGTTGACTTATGAGGAAAGGTTGAGTAGGTTGGGCCTTTACTGATTGGAATTCAGAAGAATGAGAGGTGATCTTATCAAAAGGTATAAGATCATGAGGGGGCTTGACAAGGTGGATGCAGAGAGGATATTTCCACTGAAGGGGGAGACTAGAACTAGAGGGCATGATCTTAGAATAAGGGGCCGCCCATTAAAAACAGAGATGAGGAGAAATTTCTTCTCTCAGAGAGTTGTAAATCTGTGGAATTCTCTGCCTCAGAGAGCTGTGGAAGCTGGGACATTGAATAAATTTAAGACAGAAATAGACAGTTTCTTAAACGATAAGGGGATAAGGGGTTATGTGGAGCGGGCAGAGAAGTGGAACTGAGTCCATGATCAGATCAGCCATGATCTTATTAAATGGTGGAGCAGGCTCGAGGGGCCGTATGGCCTACACCTGCTTACTCAGAGAGTTGTTAACCTGTGGAATTCCCTGCTGCAGAGAGTTGTTGATGCCAGTTCATTGGATATATTCAAGAGTGAGTTAGATATGGCCCTTACGGCTAAGGGGATCAAGAGGTATGGAGCGAAAGCAGTAAAGGGGTACTGAGGGAATGATCAGCCATGATCTTATTGAATGGCGGTGCAGGCTCGAAGGGCCTACTCCTGCACCTATATTCTGTGTTTCTATGTTTCTATGTTTGTATTTCTTATGTTCTTATGTTCTTATGAATGCTTTATAAATTGCAGGTAATATATATTTATGAAGCTAACATAGTGATGTTCTCAAGAGAATTTTTAATGTAATTTGAATTATCCCTAATTTCTCCAGATGGTACAGCTTTTGTACTTTTTGACACATATATTCTCAAATAAAATATTATTTGATTTCTGTGGTTGTGAAGTTATAACCATATGGTAGGACTCATCCATGTTATGAGAATCCTTAGCAGTGTCAACAAGCTCATCTGCTAGACTCACTGCAATGGCCTTCATTATAATTTCAAGTTTTCAACTGAACCACTTTCTCTCTTGACAGTTTAATAGTGATTTCCATAAACAGACTGGGTGCCACACAATCTGGAAGCTTTTCTTTTTTTATGATCTGTCCTTTGCTGAGGCGTGTACCTGAACTTTCACTGATCTGCTTACTGAATTTTACATAGTCTTGTGCTGCAACACTTCAAATACTAAATACAGTCCAGATTTTCACAGATTAAAGTGACTAATTAATTTTTTTACAACAGAAAAATGAAACATAAACTGAGACAGCTACTGGTGCACGCCCGGCGCGCAGATCGGGAAATTGCACACTCCCACCCCATGGCTTTATGCCCGTCAGCTTTAATGGACAAAACATCACAGCCTGGGAGTGTACAGTTGCTCAATATGTACTCCAGGCATATGCCAGAAGCCGTCACAGAGGAATTCTTACAGAAATATGAAACATAAAAGTTTGGCAAATATGAATAATATATCTGAATATACATACAACAAGACGTGCCAAAATAAGTCAATTGCACTTTGTCAAAACTACAAAAGAAATAAGACAGTTTCTTATGGTTCAACAAAGCCTGAATTTCAGGCAAAGAAAATTCAGCATGTTTTGGTTTCTACTTGTAGTATATGAAATCATAATGTGTGAAGATTGGATCGGAGCAGGTCGGGAGCAGCGAGACCCATAAAAGGGGCCAAGCAGTCGGGAGAAGCTAGATGGTGCAGGGTCAAAAAGCAAAAAGCAAAATAGAAGTGTAAAAAGAAATCAAAGTGTGATGTCACAGCCAAGTGGGTAAGTGATTGGTTGGTTGATTAGTGAGTACTTTTTCTTTTTCTTTTCTTATTGGTAGGAAACCTTTGGCATTGTTGCCAAATTAAGTTAATCTAACGGTTAAGTCATGGCGGGAGAGCCCAGAGCCATGTCATGCTCCTCCTGTGCTAAGTGGAAAGTCAGAGACACTGGAAACTATGTGTGCGGGAAGTGTGTCCAGCTGCAGCTCCTTACAGACCGCATTGCAGCATTGGAGCTGCGCATGGATACACTCTGGGGCATCCATGATGCTCAGGATGTTGTGGATAGCACTTTTAGTGAGTTGGTCACACCGCAGGTAAAGGTTACACAGGCAGATAGGGAATGGGTGACCATCAGGAAGAGCAGGGGTCACCTCCCTCCAAAACAGATATACCGTTTTGGATACTGCTGAGGGAGGTGGCCCATCAGGGGAAGGCAGCAGCGGCCATGTTCATGGCACCAGGGGTGACTCTGATGCACAGGAGGACAGCAAAAAGAATGGGAGAGCTATAGTGATGGGGGATTCTATTGTAAGGGGAATAGATAGGCATTTCTGCCACCACAAACGAGACTCCAGGATGGTATTTTGCCTCCCTGGTGCAAGAGTCAAGGATGTCTCGGACCAGCTGCAGGGTATCCTGGAGGGGGAGGGTGAACAGCCAGCTATCATGGTGCATATAGGTACCAACGATATAGGTAAAAAAACGGGATGAGGTCCGACAAGCTCAATTTAGGGAGCGAGGAGTTAAATTAAAAAGTAGAACCTCAAAGGTAGTAATCTCAAGATTGCTACCAGTGCCATGTGCTAGTCAGAGTAGGAATAGCAGGATAGTTCAGTTGAATACGTGACTTGAGGAATGGTGCAAGAGGGAGGGATTCAAATTCTTGGGACATTGGAACCAGTTCGAGGGCAGGTGGGACGAGTGCAAACTGGACGGTCTGCACCTGGGCAGGACCGGAACCGATGTCCTAGGGGGAGTGTTTGCTTGTGCTGTTGGGGAGGGTTTAAATTAATATGGCAGGGGGATTGGAATCTATGCAGGGAGACAGAGGGAAGTAAAAAGGGGCTAGAAGCAAAAGGTAGGAAGGAGAAAAGTAAGATTGGAGGGCAGAGAAATCAAGGGCAAAAATCAAAAAGGGCCACATTACAACATAATTCTAAAAGAACAAAGAGTGTTAAAAAAAACAAGCCTGAAGGCTCTGAGTCTCAATGCGAGGAGCATTCGTAATAAGGTGGATGAATTAACTTTGCAGATAGCTGCTAACGGATATGATGTAATTGAGATTACGGAGACATGGCTCCAGGGTAACCAAGGCTGGGAACTCAACATCCAGGGGTATTTAATATTCAGAAAGGAAAAGGAGAAGGGGTAGCGTTACGGGTTAAAGAGGAGATTAACGCAATCGTAAGGAAGGACATTAGCTTGGATGATGTGGAATCTATATGCGTAGAGCTGCGAAACACCAAAGGGCAGAAAACATTAGTGGGAGTTGTGCACAAACCACCAAACAGTGGTAGTGAGGTTGGGGATGTCATCAAACAGGAAATTAGGGATGCGTGCAATAAAGGTACAGCAGTTATAGAAACATAGAAACATAGAAACATAGAAAATAGGTGCAGGAGCAGGCCATTCAGCCCTTCTAGCCTGCACCGCCATTCAATGAGTTCATGGCTGAACATGAAACTTCAGTACCCACTTCCTGCTTTCTCGCCATAACCCTTGATCCCCCGAGTAGTAAGGACTTCATCTAACTCCCTTTTGAATATATTTAGTGAATTGGCCTCAACTACTTTCTGTGGTAGAGAATTCCACAGGTTCACCACTCTCTGGGTGAAGAAGTTTCTCCTCATCTCGGTCCTAAATGGCTTACCCCTTATCCTTAGACTGTGACCCCTGGTTCTGGACTTCCCCAACATTGGGAACATTCTTCCTGCATCCAACCTGTCCAAACCCGTCAGAATTTTAAACGTTTCTATGAGGTCACCTCTCACTCTTCTGAACTCCAATGAATACAAGCCCAGTTGATCCAGTCTTTCTTGATAGGTCAGTCCCACCATCCCGGGAATCAGTCTGGTGAATCTTCGCTGCACTCCCTCAATAGCAAGAATGTCCTTCCTCAAGTTAGGAGACCAAAACTGTACACAATACTCCAGGTGTGGCCTCACCAAGGCCCTGTACAACTGTAGCAACACCTCCCTGCCCCTGTACTCAAATCCCCTCGCTATGAAGGCCAACATGCCATTTGCTTTCTTAACCGCCTGCTGTACCTGCATGCCAACCTTCAATGACTGATGTACCATGACACCCAGGTCTCGCTGCACCTTCCCCCTTCCTAATCTGTCACCATTCAGATAATAGTCTGTCTCTCTGTTTTTACCACCAAAGTGGATAACCTCACATTTATCCACATTATACTTCATCTGCCACGCATTTGCCCACTCACCTAACCTATCCAAGTCACTCTGCAACCTCATAGCATCCTCCTCGCAGCTCACACTGCCACCCCACTTCGTGTCATCCGCAAATTTGGAGATACTACATTTAATCCCCTCGTCTAAATCATTAATGTACAATGTAAACAGCTGGGGCCCCAGCACAGAACTTTGCGGTACCCCACTAGTCACTGCCTGCCATTCTGAAAAGTACCCATTTACTCCTACTCTTTGCTTCCTGTCTGACAACCAGTTCTCAATCCACGTCAGCACACTACCCCCAATCCCATGTGCTTTAACTTTGCACATTAATCTCCTGTGTGGGACCTTGTCGAAAGCCTTCTGAAAGTCCAAATATACCACATCAACTGGTTCTCCTTTGTCCACTTTACTGGAAACATCCTCAAAAAATTCCAGAAGATTTGTCAAGCATGATCTCCCTTTCACAAATCCATGCTGACTTGGACCTATCATGTCACCATTTTCCAAATGCGCTGCTATGACATCCTTAATAATTGATTCCATCATTTTACCCACTACTGAGGTCAGGCTGACCGGTCTATAATTCCCTGCTTTTTCTCTCCCTCCTTTTTTAAAAAGTGGGGTTACATTGGTTACCCTCCACTCGATAGGAACTGATCCAGAGTCAATGGAATGTTGGAAAATGACTGTCAATGCATCTGCTATTTCCAAGGCCACCTCCTTAAGTACTCTGGGATGCAGTCCATCAGGCCCTGGGGATTTATCGGCCTTCAATCCCATCAATTTCCCCAACACAATTTCCCGACTAATAAGAATTTCCCTCAGTTCCTCCTTACTAGACCCTCTGATGCCTTTTATATCCAGAAGGTTGTTTGTGTCCTCCTTAGTGAATACCGAAACAAAATACTTGTTCAATTGGTCTGCCATTTCTTTGTTCCCAGTTATGACTTACCCTGATTCTGAATGCAGGGGACCTACGTTTGTCTTTACTAACCTTTTTCTCTTTACATACCGATAGAAACTTTTGCAATCCGCCTTTGCAAGCTTCTTCTCGTACTCCATTTTCCCTGCCCTAATCAAACCCTTTGTCCTCCTCTGCTGAGTTCTAAATTTCTCCCAGTCCCCAGGTTCACTGCTATTTCTGGCCAATTTGTATGCCACTTCCTTGGCTTTAATACTATCCCTGATTTCCCTAGATAGCCACGGTTGAGCCACCTTCCCTTTTTTAATTTTACGTCAGATAGGAATGTACAATTGTTGTAATTCATCCATGCGGTCTCTACATGTCTGCCATTGCCCATCCACAGTCAACCCCTTAAGTATCATTCGCCAATCTATCTTAGCCAATTCACGCCTCATACCTTCAAAGTTAGCCTTCTTTAAGTTCTGGACCATGGTCTCTGAATTAACTGTTTCATTCTCCATCCTAATGCAGAATTCCACCATATTATGGTCACTCTTCCCCAAGGGGCCTCGCACAATGAGATTGTTAATTAATCCTCTCTCATTACACAACACCCAGTCTAAGATGGCCTCCCTCCTAGTTGGTGACTTTAATCTACATATACATTGGGCTAACCAAACATGGTCGCAATACTGTGGAGGAGGATTTCCTGGAGTGTATAAGGGATAGTTTTCTAGACCAATATGTCGAGGAACCAATTAGAGAGCAGGCCATCCTAGACTGGGTCTTGTGTAATGAGAAAGGATTAATTAGCAATCTTGTCGTGCGAGGCCCCTTGGGGAAGAGTGACCATAATATGGTAGAATTCTTCATTAAGATGGAGAGTGACACAGTTAATTCAGAGACTAGGGTCCTGAACTTAAAGAAAGGTAACTTCGATGGTATGAAACGCGAATTGGCTAGGCTAGACTGGCGAATGATACTTAAAGGGTTGACAGTAGATAGGCAATGGCAGACATTTAAAGCTCACATGGA
This sequence comes from Pristiophorus japonicus, assembly GCF_044704955.1. Taxonomy (NCBI): domain Eukaryota; kingdom Metazoa; phylum Chordata; class Chondrichthyes; family Pristiophoridae; genus Pristiophorus; species Pristiophorus japonicus. The sequence goes on from NC_091985.1 coordinate 23,421,993, forward strand.
TGAACTACAATTGTACATCCCTGTCTGGCATAAAAATAAAACGGGGAAGGTGGCTCAACCATGCTAACAAGGGAAATTAGGGATAGTGTTGAATCCAAGAAACAGGCATATAAATTGGCCAGAAAAAGTAGCAAACCTGAGGACTGGGAGAAATTTAGAATTTAGCAAAGGAGGATTATAGGTTTAATTAGGAGGAGGAAAACAGAGTATGAGAGTAAGCTTGCAGGGAACATAAAAACTGACTGCAAAAGCTTCTATAGATATGTGAAGAGAAAAAGATTAGTGAAGACTAATGTAGGTCCCTTGCAGTCAGGAACAGGTGAATTCATAATGGGGAAACATAGAAATATAGAAAATAGGTGCAGGAGTAGGCCATTCGGCCCTTCTAGCCTGCACCGCCATTCAATGAGTTCATGGCTAAACATGCAACTTCAGTACCCCTTCAGAACAAGGAAATGGCAGACCAATTGAACAAATACTTTGGTTCTGCCTTCACTAAGGAAGACACAAATAACCTTCCGAAAATGTTAGGGAACCGAAGGTCTAACGAGAAGGAGGAACTGAGGTAACTGAGGGAAATCCTTATTAGTTAGGAAATGGTGTTAGGGAAATTGATGGGTTTGAAGGCCGATAAATCCCAGGGCCTGATAGTCTGCATCCCAGAGTACTTAAGCAAGTGGCCTAGAAATAGTAGATGCATTGCTGGTCATTTTCCAACATTCCATGGACTCTGGATCAGTTCCTATGGATTGGAGGGTAGGTAATGTAACCCCACTTTTTAAAAAAGGAGGGAGTAAGAAAACAGAGAATTATAGACCGGTTAGCATTACATCGGTAGTGGGGAAAATGCTGGAATCAATTATTAAAGATGTAATAGCAACGCATTTGGAAAGCAGTGATAGGATCGGTCCAAGTCAGCATGGATTTATGAAAGGGAAATCATGCTTGACAAATCTTGTCGAATTTTTTGAGGATGTAACTAGTAGAGTGGATAAGGAAGAACCAGTAGATGTGATGTATTTGGACTTTTAAAAGGCTTTTGACAAAGTCCCACACAAGAGATTAGTGTGCAAAATTAAGGCAAATGGGATTGGGGGTAATGTATTGACGTGGATAGAGAACTGGTTGGCAGACAGGAAGCAAAGAGTGGGAATAAATGGGTCCTTTTCAGAAGTGACTAGTGGGGTACCGCAAGGTTCAGTGCTGGGACCCCAACTATTTACAATATACATTAATGATTTAGACAAAGGAATTGAGTGTAATATCTCCAAGTTTGCAGATGACACTAAGCTGGGTGGCAATATGAGCTGTGAGGAGGATGTTAAGAGGCTGCAGGGTGACTTGGACAGGTTAGGTGAGTGGGCAAATGCATGGCAGATGCAGTATAATGTGGATAAATGTGAGGTTATCCACTTTGGTGGCAAAAACAGGAAGGCAAATTATTTGAATGGTGACAGATTAGTAAAAGGGGAGGTGCAACGAGACCTGGGTGTCATGGTACATCAGTCATTGAAAGTAGGCATGCAGGTACAGCAGGCGGTGAAGAAGGAAAATGGCATGTTGGCCTTCATAGCGAGAGGATTTGAGTATAGGAGCAGAGAGGTCTTACTGCAGTTGTACAGGGCCTCCGTGAGACCATATCTTGAGTATTGTGTGCAGTTTTGGTTTCCTAATCTGAGGAAGGACATTCTTGCTGTTGAGGGAGTGCAGTGAAGGTTCACCAGACTGATTCCCGGGATGGCAGGACTGACATATGAAGAAAGACTGGATAGACTAGGCTTATATTCACTGGAATTTAGAAGAATGAGAGGAGATGTCATAGAAACATACAAAAATCTGACAGGATTGGACAGGTTAGAAGAAGGAAGAATGTTTCCAATGTTGGGGAAGTCCAGAACCAGGGGTCACAGTCTAAGGATAAGGGGTAAGCCATCTAGGACCGAGATGAGGAGAAACTTTTTCACCCAGAGCATTGTGAACCTGTGGAATTCTCTACCACAGAAAGTTGTTGAGTCCAGTTCGTTGGATATGTTCAAAAGGGAGTTAGATGTGGCCCTTATGGCTAAAGGGATCAGGGGTATGGAGAGAAGGCAGGAATGAGGTACTGAAGTTGCATGATCAGCCATGATCATATTGAATGGTGGTGCAGGCTCGAAAAGCCGAATGGCCTGCTCCTGCACCTATTTTCTATGTTTCTATGTAACAACTCAAGCACAGATGAAATGGTGTTATTCATCTGATCACATAGCAGCATGTGCAAAGAAAATCACAAATGTTTGAATCTTCAGCATTTGACCTCAATTCTTTGAAGTAGAGAAATGTTAGAATAAATAAAGTTAAATATACAATTAATAATGGAGGAACAATTGACACAGAACACTGATGCATGTTGTAGAAGATAAGAATATGTTGTATTATTGTTTTACACCTACAGTCTCGACACCTAAAAAAACTGTTTTTGCCATGTCATTTTTGAACACTTTAGCCCTTAATTTTCTGAGGTTACACCAGTAAATATGAGCAAATGTATTATAATGGGGAATCAATAATGGAGAACAGGGAAATGGCAGAGACTTTGAACAAATATTTTGTATCGGTCTTCACGGTAGAAGACACTAAAAGCATCCTAATAATAGATAATCAAGGTGCTATAGGGAGGGGGAGCTTAAAACAATCACTATCACCAAAGAAAAAGTACTCGGTAAAATAATGGGACTAAAGGCGGACAAGTCCCCTGGACCTGATGGCTTACAACCTAGGGTCTTAAAAGATGTGGCTGCAGAAATAGTGGATGCATTGGTTGCAATCTACAAAAATTCCATGGATTCTGGAGCAGATAGGAAAACCACAAATGTAACGTCCCTATTTAAAAAAAAGAGGGAGCCAGAAAGCAGGAAAGTATAGACCAGTTAGCCTAATATCCGTTGTTGGGAAAATGCTGGAATCCATTATTAAGGAAGCAGTAGCAGTACATTTGGAAAAGCAAAATACAGTCAAGCAGAGTCAGCATGGTTTTATGAAAGGGAAATCATGTTTGACAAATTTGCTGGAGTTCTTTGAGGATGTAGCGAGCAGGGTGGATAAGGGAGAACCAGTGGATGTGGTGCATTTGGATTTCCAGAAGGCGTTCGATAAGGTGCCACATAAAAGGTTACTGCACAAGGTAAGAGCTCATGAGATTGGGGGTAATATATTAGAATGGATAGAGGATTGGCTAACTAACAGAAAACAGAGTCGGGATAAATGGGTAATTTTCCGGTTGGCAAATGGTAACTAGTGGGGTGCCACAGGGATCGGTGCTGGGGCCTCAACTATTTACAATCTATATTAATGACTTCGATGAAGGGACCGAGTGCAATGTAGCAAGTTTGCTGATGATATAAAGATGGGTGGAAAAGCAAGTTGTGAGGATGACACAAAGGGACCAAAATTGCTCACCGCTGGAAATGGGGCTCACGCACCCCGTTTCTAGTGTTTTTACCACCACGGTGGATGAGGTGGCCCCCTGAGTGAAAATCAGCTCTTGGCTTTTTTTTTCCAGCAGACCGGAAGTCGCTCATAATGACGGCGGATATACGTCGGTAAGCACACTAGAGGGGCAGAAGTTGGGGGTGGGATGGGGTGTAGTGTCTGCCGCTGTCAGTCATCAGTCTAGCGCTAATGACATCATCACGGCGCCGCATCACCACGCAGCTCCCCTTCACTTGAAGAGGAGAGCCTGCGCAATTTTTAAAGTTCGGTCCATGAGTCCACCTGGGGGCATAATTGTCTGCCCGACATGGCAGTCGGCCGACAAAAAAAAATGGCGGCAGTGGCTGTGCATCCTCCACTTTAATGGGAGTCACACCACCACTTTATAATGACTACAACCTCACTGCACCGTCTGAAAAATATTAGCTTTTGGCACCGCCCGGTAGGAGGAAGATTTTCTTGGTGGAATTGCGCTGTTGGGTGGGTGGTGCACGCACTAATGACTCACTTAGGACAGAGCGGCAGCAGTGGAGCGGTGGTGGGGGGGCGGGAGTGGGTTACCGCCGGGATGCCGCAGGATCAGAATTATGATAATGGCGGCCATTGCACGAAAAGTCGGCGGCCAATGCATTCCGCAGCGTTGCCGCCGATATCCGGTGGTAACAGGCCTTAAGGAAAGGGGCAATTTCATCTCCAAAGAATCTGCAAAGGGATATAGACAGGCTAAGTGAGTGGGCAAACATTTGGCAGATGGAGTATAATGAGGGAAAGTGTGAGGTTATCCACTTTGGTAGGAAAAAAAAAAGTAACTTATTATTTAAATGGAGAGGGATTACAAAATGCTGCAGTACAGAGGGACCCGGGGGTCCTTGTACATGAAACACAAAAAGTTAGTATGCAGGTACAGCAAGTAAGCAGGAAGGCAAATGGAATGTTGGCCTTTATTGCAAGGGGGATAGAGTATAAAAGGAGAGAAGTCCCTCTACAACTGTACAGGATATTGGTGAGGCCACACCTCAAGTACTGCGTACAGTTTTGGTATCCTTATTTAAGGAGGGATATACTGCATTGGAGGCAGTTCAGAGAAGGTTCACTAGGTTGATTCCTGAGATGAAGATGTTGACGTATGAAGAAAGGTTGAGTAGGTTGGGCCTATACTCATTGGAGTTTAGAAGAATGAGAGATGATCTTATTGAAACATATAAGATAATGAGGGGACTCGACAAGGTAGATGCGGAATGTTTCCACTCATGGGGAAATCTCAAACTAGGGGCATAGTTTTAGAATAATGGGTCACCCATTTAAAACTGAGATGAGGAGAAATTTCTTCTCTCAAAGGGTCGTAAATCTGTCCAATTCTCTGCCCCAGATTGCTGTGGAGGCTGGGTCATTGAATATATTTATGGTGGAGATAGATTTTTGAATGATAAGGGAGTGAAGGATTATGGGGAGCGGGCAGGGAAGTGGAGCTGAGCCCAGGAGCAGATCAGCCATGATCTTATTAAATGGCGGAACAGGCTCGCGGGGCCAATGGCCTACACCTGCTCCTATTTCTCATATTCTTATAATGGATGCAAATGATGCAAAGCTATCATACTGCATATTTCTCATCATTTGTGTCCTAAAATTCAAATGATGCACAAAAATTCCACTGTGCCATGCCTATTGAACAGAACACTCTTAACTCAGTAAAAATAATTCTTTACTCCCGTATTTTGTGCTGCTCAATGCAATGGATTGCACACACTACTCTAGATGATTACTTTTGTTATAGAAACTATACCTGATTAACACTCCATAGGTTTCCACAGCAAATTGAGCTGTCAATTCACAGAAACTGCAGAAACAAACAAATATAAGACTAGAAAATTAAAAGACTGGCAAATTAAAAATAACAGGAAAGTAATGGAAAATACATTCTTGAGAGAAAGTTCTGTACCTGGTGACAGTAAAACTTGGGTTGGAAAATTTCATTTATCAATGTGACTACAATGAGCCACTTTACTTTTAGGCCCAAGATGTTCAACATGTGGTCCACTGGCCATATGTGACCCCTGGCAATCGTGTACTGTTGGCCTAGGCAATCCAGTTCTAATTTATGCTCATATTTCCTATTTATCGGTTTATGCCGTTTGAATCTTTGTGAATGCCAAAGTCTGGAAAGCGCTGTTTTGGCAGATAAGTCCTAAAGCAGAACATCTACTCGTCTCAACTATTTGAGATATATGCAAATCCATGGGAACCTGGATTTAGTCTTGATGAGCCCAATTTTGGCCATGACTTGCATCAATTTTTTTGGAGTAAGTTGTTTTTCCTAGCCTAATTTAAAAAATGCTATTTTCCCGCCCCCCTCCCCCCAAAATGTGAGCCAGAGTAAGTCAGTTAGGTATGATTTTTTTAGGAGGCATACCCAGACAGTTTTGGCCATTTATGCCACTTTGGCAGCTAAAACTTACTCCAACTCGACTTAGGTCAGCGTTTGTGGCCAGCTCTGAAAAACCTTGCGGGCAGTTAAGAAATCGGCGCAGGTTAGTACATTTAAATCTCCAAGACTTACAAAGCACTTAACAAACCACAAAAAGTAATAAGCAATCAATCAATAACTAATAAAAAATAGAATTCCGACCTTTATGCCAGAATCAAGTTTTTTTTTTTAAAAGTCCCCCCCCACCACAAAACACTCTTTCTCCCCCCCCCCCCCCACCCAAAACTCTTCTCCTGCCCCCCCTCAATCAAAACTCTCAAGCACAACCATCAATAAATAAAAAATAAAACTGAAGTCCTACCTCGGCCCGGGAACTCAGTGGGCCGGCCGGCCGGTGCGGGAGGCCACTCGGCCGGGGATAGGATGCAGCGAGATCGGGGTGTCCCTTCGGCTGGGGATAGGGGCTGCGAGCATCAGGTCCTGCTCACAGCCCGCAGGACATGCTGGGAGGGCAGAAGCATGTGCGTAGACTTCACTGCGCATGCGTGCAGCTGCCGGCAGTGCTTTCTGCGCTGGTCTGTTGCTCCGGCCCCCACTTCACAATGCACACCACGCTGGGACTTCAGGGACTCGGAAGAGCGGCCAGGATGGGGCGGCTTTTTTCCGGCGCCGTTTCCAGCGCGCAAAGTCGGCGCACTTAAGGGGTTGGGCAAAATTGAGCCCCAAATGTGGGTCCCAAAGCTTTATGGTCCATGGAGTCCAAAAGCGTGGACACCACTGGATAGACCAGCTGAAGGGTAAAGATCCACTTCCTCTGGGGAGAATTTATTCACGAGTGATAATGAAACTATAAACGTTCTTTATGCAGGTTTATGATTTTGCTCAAAATAGTGAACAACAGAAATCTCCCCCATCCCCTTAATGTGCTTTAAACCCAACCTTAGAAAATGCATCTTCGACTGCACCAATGTCCATGTTTTAATATCCCACACCAAGGCTGGGATTTTGCCGATGCTCAAGAGGCGGGTTTGGAGCTGGGCCCACTATCAAATCCTAAAAGATTTATAGCGGGGCAGGATTCCGCTCTGAACCTGCCTCCGTGTCAGTTTCCCAAGTGCCGAGTCTGCCTGTGCTTTACAACTCTTTTTAGGAGACAAAAATAACCATTAGTTCAAGTGCCCCCTGATCTGGGGGACACTCCAGACACTTTTCAACTGCCCTTTTCTTAAATTGTTTTTTTGTTTTTTTTGTGTTGTTTTTGTGATTTTTTTGGGGGTCATTAAAATCATAAATTTTACAAGTGCCCCGTATAAAAGGGAAGGGGGACACTAAAACTGGCAATTAAAACAAATTAAACTTTAAAACATATAAAATCAAATTAAAATTTGGTTGCTGGGAGCCTATGCTTTACAACTCTTTTGGGGACAAAAATAACCATTAGTTCAAGTGCCCCCCGATCTGGGGGACACTCCAGACACTTTTCAACTGCCCTTTTTTGTTTTTTGGGGGTTTTTTTGTATTTTTTTGGGGGGGTTTTTTTGTGATTTTTTTTGGGCATTAAAATCATAAATTTTACAAGTGCCACCTATAAAAGGGGAGGGGGACACTAAAACCGGCAATTAAAACAAATTAAACTTTAAAACATATAAAATCAAATTAAAATTTGGTTGCCGAGGGCCTATGCTTTACAACTCTTTTGGTTGGAAACAGAAATAAACATTAGTTCAAGTGCCCCCCGATCTGGGGGACACTCCAAACACTTATCACGACCTGCTTTATAATTTTTTTTGTGTTTTTTTGGGGCCCTAAAACTGTAAATCTACAAGTGCCCCCTATAAAAGGGGAGGGGGACAGTAAAAACACGGCAATTAAAACAAATTAAACTTTAAAACATATAAAATCAAATTAAAATTTGGTTGCCAGGGGTGATGATGCACTCCAGTCCCTCCGGCGCTCACCTCTCGCGGAAGGCCGCGAGCGTACCTGTGGACACCGCGTGCTCCATCTCCAGGGACGCCCGGATGTAAGCACGGAGGAGAGGCAGGCAGTCAGGCTGAACGACCCCCTCAACCACCCGCTTCCTGGACCGGCTGATGGCACCCTTGGCCATGCCCAGGAGCAGTCCTACGAGGAGGCCCTCGGACCTACCTGCTCGTCTCCGCACAGGGTGCCCAAAGATCAGGAGTGTGGGACTAAAGTGCAACCAGAAATTGAGGAGCAGCCCCTTTAAATAATGAAACAGGGGCTGCAACCTCGTGCATTCGATAAAAACATGGATCACAGACTCTTCCAGACCGCAGAAATTGCAGGCGACCTGGGAGCCCGTGAACCGGCTTAAAAATTTGTTGCACAGGACTGCTCCGTGCACCATCCTCCAGGCCAAGTCCCCAATAAACATTGGGAGGACTCCCGCGTAGAGTGCACTCCATCGGGGCCTATGCTTTACAACTTTTTTGGTTGGAAACAGAAATAAACATTAGTTCAAGTGACCCCCGATCTGGGGGACACTTATCACGAACCTCTTTATATTTTTTTTTTTTTTGTACTTTTTTGTGCTTTTCTTTGTTTTTTTTTTACAAGTGCCCCCTATAAAAGGGGAGGGGGACACTAAAAACCCGGCAATTAAAACAAATTAAACTTTAAAACATATAAAATCAAATTAAAATTTGGTTGCCGGGCGTGATGATGCACTCCAGTCCCTCCGGTGCCCACCTCTCGCGGAAGGCCGCGAGCGTACCGGTGGACACCGCGTGCTCCATCTCCAGGGACACCCTGGACCGGATGTACGCACGGAGGAGAGGCAGGCAGTCAGGCTGAACGATCCCCTCGACCGCCCGCTGCCTGGACCGGCTGATGGCACCCTTGGCCGTGCTCAGGAGCAGTCCTACGAGGAGGCCCTCGGACCTACCTGCTCCTCTCCGCACAGGGTTCCCAAAGATCAGGAGTGTGGGACTGAAGTGCAGCCAGAAATTGAGGAGCAGCCCCTTTAAATAGTGGAACAGGGGCTGCAACCTCGCACATTCAATAAAAACGTGGAACACGGACTCTTCTAGACCGCAGAAATTGCAGGCGGCCTGGGAGCCCGTGAACCGGCTTAAAAATTTGTTGCACGGGACTGCTCCGTGCACCACCTTCCAGGCCAAGTCCCCGATAAACAGTGGGAGGACTCCCGCGTAGAGTGCACTCCATCGGCGCCTATGCTTTACAACTCTTTTGGGGGCAAACATAAACATTAAATTACGTGCCCCCCGATCTGGGGGACACTCCAAACATTTCCCAAAACCCTTTTTTTGTTTTTTTGGGGGGTTTTTTTGTAATTTTTTGTAGATTTTTTGTGTTTTCTTTTGGGCTCTAAAACCATAATTTACAAGTGCCTCCTATAAAACTGGGGACGGGGACACTAAAAACCTGGCAAATAAAACAAATTAAACTTTAAAACATATAAAATCAAATTAAAATTTGGTTGCCGGGGGTGATGATACACTCCAGGACCTCCGGTGCCCACCTCTCGCGGAATGCCGTGAGCGTACCGGTGGACACCGCGTGCTCCATCTCTAAGGACACCCTGGCGCGGATGTACGCGCGGAAGAGAGGCAGGCAGTCAGGCTGAACGACCCCCTCGACCGCCCGCTGCCTGGACCGACTGATGGCACCCTTGGCCGTGCCCAGGAGCAGTCCTACGAGGAGGCCCTCGGACCTACCCGCTCCCCTCCGCACAGGGTTCCCAAAGATCAGGAGTGTAGGACTGAAGTGCAACCAGAAATTGAGGAGCAGCCCCTTTAAATAGTGGAACAGGGGCTGCAACCTCGCACATTCCACAAAAACATGGAACACGGACTCTTCCAGACCGCAGAAATTGCAGGCGGCCTGGGAGCCCGTGAACCGGCTTAAAAATTTATTGCACGGGACTGCTCCGTGCACCACCCTCCAGGCCAAGTCCCCGATAAACAGTGGGAGGACTCCCATGTAGTGTGCACTCCACTGGGGCCTATGCTTTATAGACCCGATACTAAGCGGCAGCTGAGCCAATTGAAGTAGTTAAGAGGGTGTTTAAACATACTTAATCAGCATTTTGCCATCTACTTACCATTTTTCCAGCTTTTTGATGCATTTCACAATGCTCGGGGATCACATCAGATAAGTAGGTCGGGTTTTCAATGACTCTCCATTGCTCTGAATAAGTGACAGCTGCAAAAGTGGTATAAAAGCTACCATTTCACAGCTGTTTACTTCTCCAATGTTAGAAGCTGGAGTCTTCAGGATTTAGAACACATTTTTGAGCTTTAGGAAGGTTGGAAATGTTTGGAGTAAACTCTCTATCCAGTGTCACCACCTTGGAGCAATCTCTCTCACCATTGACAGATAGTTTCTGTCATCTTAACTTCAGCTGCCATCTAATCCAGCAGCATTGGTGCACTTGAAAAAACTCACCTTGGTCCTCAGAATCCCATCACGATCAGCCCCAACACCGACATCACCAGCACACCATCATCACCAGACACAACAGCATCACTAACAACAGCAAACTTTTCCACAAACACCTGATGCTGCACAGGACACGGGACATTGCTGCCTGGGAAGCCAGGGATGGCCTCGCGATGGCCATATTTACTTCACTTGACGCCGTACATCCTGACTGCCACATGATGTGCCAGGTTGGCAACACCCCACACCAGCACCATAAAGCAACTCTGAAATGCGCAAGCCAATCCTTTCACATTCATCACCATTGTGGTGGTGGGGGGTTAATCCTGGTACCCTTATGTCTCACCATTCATTGCAGCTGACTAAGCCACTACCAAAGGTGCACACAAATCTGTCCAAGAACGCAAAGTCTTAAAAATAAAGATTTCAATATTTGACAGCACATTAACAGAAACTTTACATGAACATTGGCTAAAGGACACAAGTGCCTACCCTCGTGTGTTGTTAGTTAGTATGATTGGACAAGGATGAGGGGGAGTGTGAGGGGTGGCTTGAGATGGGATGTGATAATGTAGATAGAGAGAGAGGGATGGGTGGACGTGCAAGGTAAGTTGGTGTGAGTAAGGGTGTGCAGGAGTAGGGTAGGGAAGGCAGAGTGATGGGGATGTGATGAGTGGCACAGCAGGATGAGGTTGAGTGTGGCTTTGCAGTAACGTTTCGTGATCTACTGAGATCATTAAAAGTTTTGCGCCACTGCAGCCAGGCCCTCCTAAAGACATCCCTGCTTGTGTCCTCCCGTGGAATGCAAAACCAGGCTGCGTTGGTGTCCTGGGGCGGTTTCTTCCGCCTTTTGGAAGGGAAGAGAAGCTTCCTGCGTGCTGTGACTCCCTCCATAAGCCGTGTTTGTCAGTGTTTGTCAATGCTGTAGAACACTGACAGCAGAAACTGTCAAAATAAAGTTGGCCATGATCCCTTTAAAGGAACCTCACAGGGCGGGTTTAACAAGCCCCATCAACAGAAGATTCTTGAGACAGAGCAGGATGATGCCAGGAGCGAGGTTGCAGTCCACCACTTACCTCGGCCGCACCGGACTGGCCTCAGAAGGCAATATCCTGGCCCAACCTTCTTTATCTCTAAGTCAAGAAGTGTGTGGCCTTTACAGTCAGCAGAGAGAGAAGACATGAGGTCATGGAAAAAGAGGAAGCTTCAAGGAACTCCCTTCATCTGTTTGTTTAAAAAATGAAAAACACAACCACAAAGATAATTATCTCTGGATTACTACCTGAGCCACGAGCAAATTGGCATAGGGTAAATAAGATCAGAGAGATGAACGTGTGGCTCAAAGACTAGTGTGGGAGAAATGGGTTTTGATTCCTGGTGCACTGGCACCAGTACTGGGGTAAGAGGAAGCTGTTCTGTTGGGATGGGCATCATTTGAACCGTGCTGGGGCTAGTGCCCTGGTGATTCGAATAACTAGGGCTGTAGAGAGGCCTTTAAACTTAATAATGGGGGGGAGGATTCAGGTGAGCAGAAATTTTAAAAGTCAAAGAACACGGAGACGGTAATAGAGCAGGGTAGCATTGGGGGAAATTATACCAGAGTGTGACAGGAAGGGACAGAATGTATAAAAATAAGAGTGTATCAGAACAAAACAGGGAAAAATTATAAAAAGACAAAATTAAAAGCTCTTTATCTGAATGCACACAGCATTCGTAACAAGATAGATGAGTTGATGGCACAAATAGATATAAATGGGTATGATTCGATAGACATGGTTGCAAGATAACCAAGGCTTGGAACTGAATATTCAGGGGCATTTGACAATTCGGAAGGATAGACAGAAAGGAAAAGGAGGTGGAGTAGCTTTGTTAATAAAGGATGAGATCTGGGCAGTAGTGAGAAATAATATTGGTTCAGAAGATGCAGGAAGAATGTTCCCAATGTTGGGGAAGTCCAGAACCAGGGGTCACAGTCTGAAGATAAGGGGTAAGCCATATAGGACCGAGAGGAGGAAAAACTTTTTCACCCAGAGAGTTGTGAACCTGTGGAATTCTCTACCACAGAAAGTTGTTGAGTCCAATTCGTTGGACATATCCAAAAGGAAGTTAGATGTGGCCCTTACAGCTAAAGATATCAGGGGGTATGGAGAGAAGGCAGGGGTGGGGTACTGAGGTTGCATGAACAGCCATGATCATCTTGAATGGCGGTGCAGGCTCGAAGAGCCGAATGGTCTGCTCCTGCACCTATTTTCTATGTTTCTATGGCGGAGGCCCTGGATGCGATAGCCAGGAACACTGCTGGCACAGGCCTCCCAGTGGTCCCAGAGCGCGGCACTCCACCCCTAGGTTCCGCACCACCACTGCGAACGACAGATGAGAGCAAGGACCAAGATCCTGCTTCTGCATCAGAGAATGTTACCCCCTCGGCATCCCCCCACCTGCTCCCGCACCCGTGTAACCACCGCATCTGCCTTCATCCCTCCCAATGAAGCACCGCCTGAGAAGCTCCTTGGCCAGACGCCGTGAAGCGAGAAGGGGAAGGGGTAGAGGTGGGGAGAAGAAGGGGAGGGGGGAAGGAAAATGAGGTGCATGTCCGCAGGTGATGGCTGTTATATCTCCACCTGGATGAATGCAATTTGTTGTAATGTATGGCGGCTGGGGACAACCCTCCTGCTTTGCCTTTGTATTCTGTGTTGCTGGACATGTTGAACATTTGATTGATGTCAACGGTAGAAAAAGTGGGGTGTGGGCAGGGGTTGGGTGTTATTGCCTGTGATACTTATGATTTTAGACCAATGTTGGTATAAATTTTTTTTTATTGAACATAATCTTGTTGCGCATTGTCTCAGATAGCTGGACCATTACACACTGGTGATTCCTTAACATGAAAGGGTTAAATACAAATTAAATTCAATCAACATAAACTTTAGCTGGCACCAAGATGAAGGGCACCATTGATGTCTGAGCTGCACACACACAACAGTGTATCAGCGTTGTCACTCACATCAATGCTCTTTCAGGCAAATCGTTCAGATATCAGCTCCTTATGTAACAGTCTTGCAGCTATGTAGCCACCATGGGCCCTTTCCTGCGGTCTGGAGGGGGTCATGGGCATGGTTGCATAGCCAGCCTGATTGTCTGGCCCTAGGTCAGCGTCCAGCCCCTCGTCGTCCTCTTCCTCTCTCTCCTGAGGTGGAGCATCAGACCCTTCTGGCAATTCTTGACCCCTCCTGATAGTCAGGTTGTGCAGCATCGAGCACACGACCACGAATTTACCTACTTGCTCAAGGTTGTATTGTAGCTCCCCTCCTGAGTGGTCAAGACATCTGAAGTGCTGCTTAAGCACAGTTATTGTTTGCTGGCCCCATTGCATTGAAAGTATAATAGCAATTGATCAGAAGCAATGATTTCCTCACTAAAATATACTTAGAGTAAACCCCCAATAGTCCAGAGTCTGAAAATATGTCTGTTGAGATGTTCACTTCACCTGAGAAGAACTCCAGAGTCAAGGCAAACTCTCCCGAAGTTGAAGCAGCTCTTTTAATGAAGCGACCTGCGATGTTAAAAATGGCAGCCACACCGCTGGCGTTTGCTCAGAACAGTTCCACTTTTTATGGGCGCTTTTTTGGGCGGGCGATATTGTGGGCGATATGTGTGCAAGGTGGTGAAAGTGATGGTGGGCGATCTGCTGGGCATTAGTTTTGCCAAATGTGTTCTTTATGACAAAAAAAAGTGGGTGGGTGGGTGGTATTATTAAACCTTGGCGTTAATTCCGTGCAGAAAGTAACGCTGGCTAATAGAAAGCAGAGAGTCGGGATAAATGGGTCCTTTTCGGGTTGGAAATCGGGGTGGTTAGTGGTGTGCCACAGGGATCAGTGCTGGGACCACAACTGTTTACAATATACATAGATGACCTGGAAGAGGGGACAGAGTGTAGTGTAACAAAATTTGCAGATGACACAAAGATTAGTGGGAAAGCGGGTTGTGTAGAGGACACAGAGAGGTTGCAAAGAGATTTAGATAGGTTAAGTGAATGGGCTAAGGTTTGGCAGATGGAATACAATGTCGGAAAATGTGAGGTCATCCACTTTGGGAAAAAAAACAGTAAAAGGGAACATTATTTGAATGGGGAGAAATTACAACATGCTGCAGTGCAGAGGGACCTGGGGGTCCTTGTGCATGAAACTCTTTTGGAGTTTACCTGTAAAACATAAACATTAATCATTGCCACCCGACCTGGATGACACACCAGATATTTACAAGGCCCATTTTTTTCTTTTTTGTGTTTTTCTTTTTTTTTTTGGTTTTTCTTTTGGGCACTAAAATCAAATTTTTTTCCCTCCAGTGCCCCCTATAAAAGGGGAGGGGGACACTAAAAGCACCGGCAACTAAAACAAATTAAACTTTAAAACGGAAAACCAAATTAAAATTTGGTTGCCGGGCGTGATGATGCACTCCAGTCCCTCCGGTGCCCACCTCTCGCGGAAGGCCGCGAGCGTACCGGTGGACACCGCGTGCTCCATCTCCAAGGACACCCTGGACCGGATGTAAGAGCGGAAGAGAGGCAGGCAGTCAGGTTGAACGACCCTCTCGACCGCCCGCTGCCTGGACCGGCTGATGGCACCCTTGGCCGTGCCCAGGAGCAGTCCTACGAGGAGGCCCTCGGACCTACCCGCTCCCCTCCGCACAGGGTCCTTGTGCATGAATCCCAAAATGTTAGTTTGCAGGTGCAGCAGGTAATCAGGAAGGCGAATGGAATGTTGGCCTTTATTGTGAGAGGGATGGAGTACAAAAGCAGGGTGGGCCTGTTGCAACTGTACAGGGTATTGGTGAGGCCGCACCTGGAGTACTGCGTGCAGTTTTGGTCACCTTACTTAAGGAAGGATATACTAGCTTTGGAAGGGGTACAGAGACGATTCACTAGGCTGATTCCGGAGATGAGGAGATACCTTATGATGATAGATTTAGTAGACTGAGTCTTTACTCGTTGGAGTTCAGAAGGATGAGGGGTGAACTTATAGAAACATTCAAAATAATGAAAGGGATAGACAAGATAGAGGCAGAGAGGTTGTTTCCACTGGTCGGGGAGACTAGAACTAGGGGGCACAGCCACAAAATACAGGGGAGCCAATTTAAAACCGAGTTGAGAAGGAATTTCTTCTCCCAGAGGGTTGTGAATCTATGGAATTCTCTGCCCAAGGAAGCAGTTGAGGCTAGCTCATTGAATGTATTCAAATCACAGATAGATAGATTTTTAACCAATAAGGGAATTAAGGGTTATGGGGAGCGGGCAGGTAAGTGGAGCTGAGTCCACAGCCAGAGCAGGCTCGAGGGGTTAGATGGCCTACTCCTGTTCCTAATTCTTATGTTCTTATGTTCTTATATTATGGACGTTGATTTCACCCATTCTGATGATTCTGCCGCCAAAAAATGGGAGGGCTGTAATATTTTTTCCCGGCGTTAAGCACATGGGGAATATAACATTCGCCGGTAAGTTTCCTAAAAATGCCCAACAGCTTCCATTTTGTGCCAAAATGGGCGATATATGGGCAATATACGTCATTTCAGTGGTAAAATGGGCGTTAAATGGGCGTTAAGCTGCAAAAAAAGTTGCAGGTCTAGCCCCAGATTCTGGAGAGGTTGCAATGGATTGGAAAACTGTAAATGTAATGCCCCTATTAAAAGAAGGAGGGAGACAGAGAGCAGGAAACTATAGACAATTAGCCTAACGTGTCATTGGGAAAATACTGGAGTCCATTATTAAGGAAGCGGTAGCAGGGCATTTGGAGAATCATAATGCAGTCAAGCAGAGTCAGCATGGTTTTATGAAAGGGAAATCATGTTTGACAAATTTGCTGGAGTTGTTTGAGGATGGAATAAGCAGGGTGGATAAGGGGGAACCAGTGGATGTGGTGTATTTGAATTTCCAGAATGCATCCGATAAGGTGACACATAAAAAATTACTGCACAAGATAAGAGCTCATAGGGTTGGGTGTAATATATTTGCATGAATAGAAAACTGGCTAACGAACAAGGGTCAAGGATGACTCGGAGCGGGTGCAGGACATTCTGAAAAGGGACGGTGAACAACCAGTTGTCGTGGTGCACATTGGTACCAACGATATAGGTAAAAAACGAGATGAGATCCTACGAGACGAATTTAAGGAGCTAGGAGCTAAATTAAAAAGTAGGACCTCAAAAGTAGTAATCTCGGGATTGCTACCAGTGCCACGTACTAGTCAGAGTAGGAATCACAGGATAGCTCAGATGAATATGTGGCTTGAGCAGTGGTGCAGCAGGGAGGGATTTAAATTCCTGGGGCATTGGAACCGGTTCTGGGGGAGGTGGGACCAGTACAAACCGGACGGTCTGCACCTGGGCAGGACTGGAACCAATGTCCAAGGAAGAGCATTTGCTAGTGCTGTTGGGGAGGAGTTAAACTAATATGGCAGGGGGATGGGAACCAATGCAGGGAGACAGAGGGAAACAAAATGGAGACAGAAGCAAATGACAGAAAGGAGATGAGTAAAAGTGGAGGGCAGAGAAACCCAAGGCAAAAAACAAAAATGGCCACTTTGCAGCAAAATTCTAAAGGGTCAAAGTGTGTTAAAAAGGTAAGCCTGAAGGCTCTGTGCCTCAATGCGAGGAGTATTCGGAATAAGGTGGACGAATTAACTGTGCAGATAGAAGTTAACGGATACGATGTGGCATCACGGAGACATGGCTCCAGGATGACCAAGGCTGGGAACTCAACATCCAAGGGGATTCAACATTTAGGAAGGATAGACAGAAAGGAAAAGGAGGCGGGGTGGCGTTGCTGGTTAAGGAGGAAATTAATGCAATTGTAAGGAAAGACATTAGCTTGGATGATGTGGAAATGGTATGGGTGGAGCTACAGAATACCAAAGGGCAGAAAACGCTAGTGGGAGTTATGTACAGACCTCCAAACAGTAGTAGTGATGTTGGGGAGGGCATCAAACAACAAATTAGGGGTGCATGCAATAAAGGTGCAGCAGTTATCATGGGTGACGTTAATATGCATATAGATTGGGCTAACCAAACTGGAAACAATACGGTGGAGGAGGATTTCCTGGAGTGCATAAGGAATGGTTTTCTAGACCAATATGTCGAGGAACCAACTAGGGGGGAGGCCATCTTAGACTGGGTGTTGTGTAATGAGAGAGGATTAATTAGAAATCTCGTTGTGCGAGGCCTCTTGGGAAGAGTGACCATAATATGGTGGAATTCTACATTAGGATGGAGGACAAAACAGTTAAGTCTGAGACCATGGTCCAAAACTTAAAGAAGGGTAACTTTGAAGGTATGAGGTGTGAATTGGCTAGGATAGATTGGCGAATGATACTTAAGGGGTTGACAGTGGATGGGCAATGGCAGACATTTAGAGACCGCATGGATGAACTACAACAATTGTACATCCCTGTCTGGCGTAAAAATAAAAAAGGGAAGGTGGCTCAACCGTGGCTATCAAGGGAAATCAGGGATAGTATTAAAGCCAAGGAAGTGGCACACAAATTGGCCAGAAATAGCAGCGAACCCGGGGACTGGGAGAAATTTAGAACTCAGCAGAGGAGGACAAAGGGTTTGATTAGGGCAGGGAAAATAGAGTACGAGAGGAAGCTTGCAGGGAACATTAAAATGGACTGCAAAAGCTTCTATAGATATGAAAAGAGAAAAAGGTTAGTAAAGACAAACGTAGGTCCCCTGCAGTCAGAATCAGGGGAAGTCATAACTGGGAACAAAGAAATGGCAGACCAATTGAACAAGTACTTTGTTTCGGTATTCACTAAGGAGGACACAAACAACCTTCTGGATATAAAAGGCATCAGAGGGTCTAGTAAGGAGGAACTGAGGGAAATCCTTATTAGTCGGGAAATTGTGTTGGGGAAATTGATGGGATTGAAGGCCGCCAAATCCCCAGGACCTGATGGATTGCATCCCAGAGTACTTAAGGAGGTGGCCTTGGAAATAGCAGATGCATTGACAGTCATTTTCCAACATTTCATAGACTCTGGGTCAGTTCCTGTGGAGTGGATGGTAGCCAATGTAACCCCACTTTTTAAAAAAGGCGGGAGAGAGAAAACATGGAATTATCGACCGGTCAGCCTGACATCGGTAGTGGGTAAAATGATGGAATCAATTATTAAGGATGTCATAGCAGCGCATTTGGAAAGAGGTGACATGATAGGTCCAAGTCAGCATGGATTTGTGAAAGGGAAATCATGCTTGACAAATCTTCTGGAATTTTTTGAGGATGTTTCCAGTAGAGTGGACAAGGGAGAACCAGTTGATGTGGTGTATTTGGACTTTCAGAAGGCTTTCGACAAGGTCTCACACAAGAGATTAATGTGCAAAGTTAAAGCACATGGGATTGGGGGTAGTGTGCTGACGTGGATTGAGAACTGGTTGGCAGACAGGAAGCAAAGAGTAGGAGTAAATGGGTACTTTTCAGAATGGCAGGTAGTGACTAGTGGGGTACCGCAAGGTTCTGTGCTGGGGCCCCAGCTGTTTACATTGTACATTAATGATTTAGACGAGGGGATTAAATGTTGTATCTCCAAATTTGCGGATGACACTAAGTTGGGTGGCAGAGTGAGCTGCGAGGAGGATGCTATGAGGCTGCAGAGTGACTTGGATAGGTTAGGTGAGTGGGCAAATGCATGGCAGATGAAGTATAATAAGTATAGTATGAAGTGATGTACTTTGGGTAGTTATTGAATAGAATTGGAATGAAGGGGAGAGTTTATTTGGTATTACCTAAAATATTATGTTTTTTGTATTTCAAGTGGCTAACGGTATATGCCCACATATATCTAGCATCATCCATACTGCATGAAATGGAGGTGCTACTTATATTTGTTCCTGTAATTCTAAGCTACGATAATATTTTTGCTTTTCTACATGGGGACCACTATAGCAGAGTGTGTAAAATTTATATTTTTATTGGAAGTCAGATATTTTACTTGGAATAGTTTTATGAATTCCTTGAGAGATTTTGTGTTTTTTTTAATAGATTTTCTGTGTTTGGCGAATGGAACACTGAGTTTACATAAAATTACTGGAATGGCAAAGCTACAAACATTTCCTATGGTGCAAACTATTGTGGGGGGTTAAAAAAACCCATTTCTAACATGTAGTTTGCATCCAAGCCCCTGCCCACATCGGTCATCTTTGTGGGGCCTGCTTTAATGCTTTTCTAGTTGCAAATATCCTCAACAAATCTGTTTCTTTCCTTCAATGACCATTGTAATATGTTTTACCAGTTTCCTCTTTTCATTCTGATTACACCTTCAAGAGCATCTGCTGTATTTTTATGTTTTCATTTTAAACCTTCTAGAAGTTCTCCTGTTGCTATTTTAAGCTTAATATTTAATTAAATCTACATTTTAATGTTTAACCCTCCACTTGTATATATTTCCATCTTCTCAAGACTTGCATACACAAATTTTGTACTTCTTAATCTTCAACATTCAACCCCTTTAAACATAACTGCAAAAAATTATTTCAGTACTTCAGTAGGAAGAGTTGACAACTCTAAAGAGAAAGCACAAGCAACATGACTGATTTAAATGAGGAGGTCCGAGACAGCCTAAAAGCTAAAAACAAAAGAAAATCTCCTGGAAAGGATGGTATTTATTCTAGTGCATTAAGAAGAACGAGGAATTAGATTTGTGATGTGTTAGTATGAAGGAATTGAATGCTGAGTTTTGCATTCTTGTTAGTTTTGAAGAAAGATAAAGTGGAACCCATTTTCAAATTGGAACGGGCAGCTACAGATGCATCAGCCTCACATAGCTGTAAATAATGGAACTAATTATTAAGTGTACCTGTATTTTAACCTGATAACTAACAGCCACACTGGCCATTCAAGACTGGCCATCTTCATTGACTTTTTTTGAGCATGTGATATTCCCAGTGAAACCCCACCTGGGAATGAATAAGAAATTGGCTGAATATTGGGAAGCAATGGGTACTGTACTTTTTGGAGGGGTGGGTGGGTGTGTGAGTACTGAGTGGATGCCTCCAGGATCAAATTTGGGATTTCTCTGTTTTTAATTTATAATAATTATTTGATTTCAGAAGGTCAATACAAATTATTTAAATCTCCAAAAGCTAACACACTGGAATGGAGGAAGGGTGGTTGTTGAATCTGAGGATGCAAAATGAGTTGGGTAAAATATGTAGAACAGTGGCAGGTGAAATGTAATGTAAATTGCTACATATGGTGAATGTACATACTCCAGTAATTCTGTTTCAATAGCTAAAGTTAGTAACGATAAAGAGATTTAGAAATGTTAGAACAGAGAGGATGTTTCCACTGATGGGGGAGACTAGAACTAGAGGGCATGCTCTTAGAATAAAGGGTCGACCATTTAAAACAGAGATGAGGAGAAATTTCTTCTGAGGGTTGTAAATCTGTGGAATTCGCTGCCTCAGAGAGCTGTGGAAGCTGGGACATTGAATAAATTTAAGACAGAAATAGACAGTTTCTTAAACGATAAGGGAATAAGGAGTTATGGGGAGCGGGTGGGGAAGTGGAGCTAAGTCCATGATCAGATCAGCCATGACCTTATTGAATGGCGGAGCAGGCTCGAGGGGCCATATGGCCTACTCCTGTTCCTATTTCTTATGTTCTTATAATGTGGATAAATGTGAGGTGCGAAAAACAGAGAGACAGACTATTATCTGAATGGTGACAGATTAGGAAAAGGGGAGGTGCAATGAAATCTGGGTGTCATGGTACATCAGTCATTGAAGATTGGCATGCAGGTACAGCAGGCGGTTAAGAAAACAAATGGCATGTTAGCCTTCATAGCGAGGGGATTTGAGTACAGGGGCAGGGAGGTGTTACTACAGTTGTACAGGGCCTTGGTGAGGCCACACCTGGAGTATTGTGTACAGTTTTGGTCTCCTAACTTGAGGAAGGACATTCTTGCTATTGAGGGAGTGCAGCGAAGGTTCACCAGACTGATTCCCGGGATGGCGGGACTGACCTATCAAGAAAGACTGGACCAACTGGGCTTGTATTCACTGGAGTTCAGAAGAATGAGAGGGGATCTCATTGAAACGTTTAAAATTCTGACGGGTTTAGACAGGTTAGATGCAGGAAGAATGTTCCCAATGTTGGGGAAGTCCAGGACCAGGGGTCACAGTCTAAGGATAAGGGGAAAGCCATTTAGGACCGAGATGAGGAGAAACTTCTTCACCCAAAGAGTGGTGAACCTGTGGAATTCTCTACCACAGAAAGTTGTTGAGGCCAATTCACTAAATATATTCAAAAAGGAGTTAGATGTAGTCCTTACTACTAGGGGGATCAAGGGGTATGGCGAGAAAGCAGGAATGGGGTACTGAAGTTGAATGTTCAGCCATGAACTCATTGAATGGCGGTGCAGGCGCGAAGGGCCGAATGGCCTACTCCTGCACCTATTTTCTATGTTTCTATGTTTCTAAAACAGAGCCAGGATAAATGGATCATTTTCTGGTTGGCAAACAATAACTAGTGGAGTGCCACAGGGATTGGTGCTGGGGCCTCAACTATTTACAATCTATATTCATGACTTGGATGTAGGGACTGAGTGTAATGCAGCCAAGTTTGCTGATGATGCAAAGATGGGTGGGTTGTGAGGAGGACGCAAATAATCTGCAGAGGGATATAGACAGGCTAAGTGAGTGGGCAAAAATTTGGCAGATGGAGTATAATGTGGGAAAGTGTGAGGTTATCCACTTTGGTAGGAAAAATAAAAAAGCAAATTATTCTTTAAATGGAGAAAAATTAAAAAATGCTGCAGTACAGAGGGACCTGGGAGTTCTTGTGCATGAAACACAAAAAGGTAGTATGCAGGTACAGTAAGCAATCAGGAAGGCAAATGGAATGTTGGCCTTTATTGCAAGGGGGATAGAGTATAAAAGTAGAGAAGTCCTGCTACAACTGTACGGAGTATTGGTGAGGTCACACCTGGAGTACTGCATACAATTTTGGTCTCTTTATTTAAGGAAGGATGTACTTGCATTGGAGGCAGTTCAAAGAAGGTTCACTAGGTTGATGCATGAGATGAAGGGGTTGACTTGTGAAGAAAGGTTGAGCAGGTTGGGCCTATACTCATTGGAGTTCAGAAGAATGAGAGGTGATCTTATTAAAACATATAAGATACCGAAGGGGCTCGAAAATTAGATGCAGAGAGGATGTTTCCACTCGTGGGGGAATTTAGAACTGGGGGCATAGTTTAAGAATAAGGGGTCGCCCACTTTGAATTGAGATGAGAAGGAATTTCTTCTCTCAGAGGGTTGTAAATCTGTGGAATTCTCTGCTCCAGAGCGCTGTGGAGGCTGGGTCATTGATTATATTTAAGGTGGAGATAGACAGATTTTTAAATGATAAGGGAGTGAAGGGGTATGGGGAGTGGCAGGGAACTGGAGCTGAGCCCAAGATCTGATCAGCCATGATCTAATTAAATGGCGGATCCTCTACGAACTCTCGCCGCTCCTCCGCCCCGACGTCGCCGCTCCAGCTGTACCTGCCCACACGCCAATCAGCGATCTAGATTTGGGTGATGTCAAATCCAGTCGCCTTCTTCACAGCCGTCACCCTCCTGCAGCAGCATGCTCTGCTCCCTGCAGTGGCATGTCGCCGCACGTTGTTCCCTCCAATGGCCCCGGCCTGCTGATGGTCTTGCAGGCTGGGACCAAGCCGATTTCCGGCCCAGGCCGCCGCACGTTGCTCCCTGTAATGGTCTCGGCCTGCTGATGGTCTTGCTCATGGTCGTGATCATGACCAAGTAGAGGCGTGAGTTCGGGGCTCAGCAATGGCAAGGGTCCTGGGGCCGCACGGACCAGCCCACACTGCAATATGTGCGTGCACTAGGTCCGTGCAGCAGGGCTGGTCTCCAGCCGTCTTGGTTAATCCTTGCCACTGGGCCAAGACCTAGCTCTGTCAAGCCCGTGTGGTGACTGATGTGCAACGGTCACCACACGTTAAAAAAATCCACGCACAGGTTTCTTCCATCCTTCAACATGTAGTTCGGGACCTGGAATATTAGGTCCTTCATTGAAACATCTGTGAGCTCATTCCTTTTTGGCGTGGAAGCAAGTCCTCCTCGTTTCGAGGGACTGCCTATGATGATGATGATGAAAAAGCGGAGCTAGCTCAAGGGGCCAAATGGCCTACTCCTGCTCCTATTTCTTATATTCTTATGTTTTCTGCCTGCAAAAAAAACCCAAATAACACTAGACAACCTGGGTAGGCCATCAACAACCTGGGAAATATCCAGTTTATATGACCCATGACGCTCAAGTAAAACAATTGAAAAAAACTGGCACCTCCATAAAAACAAAACAAAAATAAATGTCCACTGCTGCCCCACACTTCTGTCTCCTGGATCCTGAGTGCCAACATGTGTGCGGTTCCTGACTCTTGCCTGGTATCTCCAAGCAGATAATTAAAATGAATATCAGCAGCCACCACCACTGGACTCCACCACAAAAAGCACAATTAAACCCCCTGCCCCTCCCCTTAATATTGGTGCCATGTCTTTAGCTTTCTCCTGCATGCTGATGACACCCCACTCTACCTCTTCACTGCCACCAAGGCTGTTGCAGTACTTTCCAACTGACTGGCCAACATTGATTCCTGGATGAGTGAAAATTTCCTGCAGCAATGTCAGCAACACTGATGTCATCTTTTTCAGCTTACACGAGCACCTATGTGTTTCTAACTCTATCAGTCGCTCCATTTTCCCTTTCAAGCTAAATCTGGTGGTGGCCAATCTCATGTCTAGTTAAACTCTCAGTAAATTTTGTTTACACCATATCCAGCCTGTTGCTAGAACCATCTTTCCCCTTTGGAACATTAATGAAATCAGCTCTTTGGGGTGGATGGCTAGCCAATACTAAACACAAAGTCTGGCAATCATGAGAGGCATTTGTGTATGCAATGAACACAGTATCTTGCATCCAGCGCACTTGGAAGGATCTACAGAAGATGTCTCATTTGAAGAAAAGTAACAATGCGAGTAATGAGGATGAATGTCAAATTTCTTGCATTTCTGTTTACGTTGGTCCGAACAGCTTTATAAAAGAGTATTGTTAACCTGAATTTATCCATTAACATGTTGTAATTGCAGCACAAAAAGGTAATATTGAGGATATTTCAAAAGTACTGAAACAAGTAAGAAAGGGTGAAAAAGATTGTTGACTTATAGGACTGGACTTTCCATAAGTTTTGCATCGCTACCGCCCACTTAATGTCCATTTTAACGCTGAGATGAGGTATAACGCCCAGATAGCGCCCATTTAGCCAAAAAATGGAAACTTACACCCATTTATCGCTCACTTATCACCCAGCGTTACTTTCGGCATATAGTTAACACTGAGAATTAATAATACTGTCCGCCCATTTTTTTTTGCCATAAACGTCAGAAAAATGGAAACTAACGCCCATAATATCGGCGAACGCTACTTTCGGCATCTCGTCCACATATCGCTGAGAGAAACGCTGAAAAAAAGCGGCCCTCACCTGAACTTAACCCAGCGGTGTGGACGCCATTTTGTAAATCGGAGGACTTTTCATATAAAAGGCTGCTTCAACTTTTGGGGAGTTTTGATGTAATCTGGGGTTATTTTAAGTTGATTTGAAAATCTGAACAAACATTTTATCATACTGTGGACGATTTGAATTTATTTTATTTGTTTTTAGTAGGTACATTTATTATTTATGAACAATGGGTGTAATACTGATTGTTATTGTAATGGGGCCTGTAATTTCTCAGCCTTTCTTGATGACTACGCATATGCTGCAGATTGGAAATGGCAGAAGGTATTGAAGAGCATTATGTGCCCAATCAAAGAGGTGGCAGACTGAAGAAGAGGAGGACGAGGAGGTGGACGATGACCTCGGGGCAGACAATCAGGCTGACGATGAAACCATGCCCCCGCCCCCCTGTAGACCGCAGGAAAGGGCCCGTGGTGGCTACATAGCTGCAAGACTCTTAAGTCAGCAGCTCATAAATGAGCACTTTGCTTGAAATAACATTGGTGGTATTTACAAAGCTGCAAGATTGCTGTCCCTGCAGCTCATACATGAATGCTGTACATTACCTTGTAGACAGTTAAAGTTAAAGTTGATTCAAGTCACGCTTAATTATCCTCTTTCATGTTAAGGAATCACCAGTGTTTAACGTTGCAACTATCTGAGAAAATGCGCAACAATGTTATGTTAAAGGAAAAAAAATTATGATAACATTTGTATTAATTCATATTTATAACTCTAAAAAAACACCCCACCCCCATTCCAACCCATAACGAATTTATAACATTTATATCATTTATTAAATTTTTTACATTTCCAATAACACACATGCAAATACAACAAGGTACCCCCCTCCCCATTTCCCCCAAACTTCCCAACATTTATTAACAAGCAAGAACAATACTGTCACAACTCCAACTCACGCGGCCATGCACCTCATTTTCCTTTCCCCCCCCATCTCTTCTCCCCCTTCCCCTTCCCCTCCCGACTCCAAGCCGCCTTGCCGCACTGCTCCTCAGGCGCTGCTTCATTGGGGGCGATGACGGCAGATCCGATGGTTAGCCGGATGCTGGAGAGGACGTTCCCGAGGAAGGAACATCCTCCGAGCCAAAAGCAAGAGCTTCCTCCTGGCTCGCATGTGCCGTTGGCAATGGGGGTGCGGCACCTTGGGTTTCAGTGCCACATTCCGGGAACACTGGTAGCCCTCTGGCACCAGTGTTCTTGGCTATCACCTCCAGGGCCACCACCATCCGCGGCATGTTCTCCATCATGGTCGTGGATATTGTGGCCAGCTGTTGGGTTATGACCCCCATTGTCTGGAGGATCTACTGACCTATGTCAACACACCTCCTGGACAAATGAACCATGTCCCCGCTGAGATCTGCCGATCATGGAGCAGTACTGCTGCATCGAACCAACCTCCACGGGGTCAACGCTGGCACAGAGACACTTGGGATGCCCTGCGGCAAAGTGCTTGGGCCTGCTACCTCCACGGTGGAGGAGGACATGGCCGTAGGAACACAAAATGTAATCGGTGTGCTTGATATGGAGCTTGTTGCTGCAGACTCCTCCAACTCCTCACTGTCGGCAGTGGAGAGGGCACCCTGCCGCTCAACGAGCTCCTCACTACCAGAAGTATGATCCACCGGCACCGCCGGATCATCACCTCGCCTCGGTGATGTTGCCAGTGACTGCGCTCTTGGCTGAGCTACAAAACATAAATGAGATTAATTAGAGGAGAAGCGGGTGCTAGGGTCACAGAGTGATTCAAACGCTACACACAGCATATGCACGAGAACAGCACTACAGACATCACATTTAATGCACATAACCAAGTTCTGCATTACAATGATTTACATGAGCCAATCATTAATTACATAACAATTTCAGCAATCATCTACCATATATTGTACGGATATGAGTGGGTATGGCATCTATTGACTTTACATCACGCAATGGTGTATACTTTACTCACGTGGCATAACATCTGGTTCTGCTGCTGCACACTTAGCCGACTGGGTGTGGATCTCCACTAGTGCCAGCGCCCGCTCCTCAATGTCGGTCAGCTCACACATCACTTGCGGGCCGCCAGCCGTGCGCCGCTGCTCGGCCCTATTCTTCGAAAGCTTCTTCTGCAAAAGGTAACAACAGCATGACATGGCATAAGATCATTGCATAAGATCATTGCTAGGTACTGTCACAGATACTGATACAACACATAACTGGCATGTTATAATTATTATTATTATCATTATTAACCTAAAGATGTACACCGTAAACATAGAAACATAGAAACATAGAAAATAGGTGCAGGAGTAGGCCATTCGGCCCTTCGAGCCTGCACCGCCATTCAATGAGTTCATGGCTGAACATTCAACTTCAGTACCCCCTTCCTGCTTTCTCGCCATACCCCTTGATCCCCCTAGTAGTAAGGACCTCATCTAACTCCTTTTTGAATATATTTAGTGAATTGGCCTCAACAACTTTCTGTGGTAGAGAATTCCACAGGTTCACCACTCTCTGGGTGAAGAAGTTTCTCCTCATCTCGGTCCTAAATGGCTTACCCCTTATCCTTAGACTGTGACCCCTGGTTCTGGACTTCCCCAACATTGGGAACATTCTTCTTGCATCTAACCTGTCTAAACCAGTCAGAATTTTAAACGTTTCTATGAGGTTCCCTCTCATTCTTCTGAACTCCAGTGAATACAAGCCCAGTTGATCCAGTCTTTCTTGATAGGTTAGTCCTGCCATCCTTGGAATCAGGCTGGTGAACCTTCGCTGCACTCCCTCAATAGCAAGAATGTCCTTCCTCAAGTTAGGAGACCAAAACTGTGCACAATACTCCAGGTGTGGCCTCACCAAGGCCCTGTATAACTGTAGCAACACCTTCCTGCCCCTGTAATCAAATCACCTCGCTATGAAGGCCAACATGCCATTTGCTTTCGTAACCACCTGCTGTACCTGCATGCCAACCTTCAATGACTGATGTATCATGACACCCAGGTCTCGTTGCACCTCCTCTTTTCCTAATCTGTCACCATTCAGATAATAGTCTGTCTCTCTGTTTTTACCACCAAAGTGGATAACCTCACATTTATCCACATTATACTTCATCTGCCATGCATTTGCCCACTCACCTAACCTATCCAAGTAACTCTGCATCCTCATAGCATCCTCCTCGCAGCTCACACTGCCACCCAACTTAGTGTCATCCGCAAATTTGGAGATACTACATTTTATCCCCTCGTCTAAATAATTAATGTACAGTGTAAACAGCTGGGGCCCCAGCACAGAACCTTGCGGTACCCCACTAGTCACTGCCTGCCATTCTGAAAAGTACCTATTTACTCCTACTCTTTGCTTCCTGTCTGACAACCAGTTCTCAATCCATGTCAGCACACTACCCCCAATCCCATGTGCTTTAACTTTGCACATTAATCGCTTGTGTGGGACCCTGTCGAAAGCCTTCTGAAAGTCCAAATATACCACATCAACTGGTTCTCCCTTGTCCACTCTACTGGAAACATAGAAACATAGAAAATAGGTGCAGGAGTAGGCCATTCGGCCCTTCTAGCCTGCACCGCCATTCAATGAGTTCATGGCTGAACATTCAACTTCAGTACCCCATTCCTGCTTTCTCTCCATACCCCTTGATCCCCCTAGTAGTAAGGACCTCATCTAACTCCTTTTTGAATATATTTAGTGAATTGGCCTCAACAACTTTCTGTGGTAGAGAATTCCACAGGTTCACCACTCTCTGGGTGAAGAAGTTCCTCTGCATCTCGGTCCTAAATGGCTTACCCCTTATCCTTAGACTGTGACCTCTGGTTCTGGACTTCCCCAACATTGGGAACATTCTTCCTGCATCTAACCTGTCTAACCCCGTCAGAATTTTAAATGTTTCTATGAGGTCCCCTCTCATTCTTCTGAACTCCAGTGAATACAAGCCCAGTTGATCCAGTCTTTCTTGATAGGTCAGTCCCGCCATCCCGGGAATCAGTCTGGTGAACCTTCGCTGCACTCCCTCAATAGCAAGAATGTCCTTCCTCAGGTTAGGAGACCAAAACTGTACACAATACTCCAGGTGTGGCCTCACCAATGCCCTGTACAACTGTAGCAACACCTCCCTGCCCCTGTACTCAAATCCCCTTGCTATGAAGGCCAACATGCCATTTGCTTTCTTAACCGCCTGCTGCACCTGCATGCCAACCTTCAATGACTGATGTACCATGACACCCAGGTCTCTTTGCACCTCCCCTTTTCCTAATCTGTCACCATTCAGATAATAGTCTGTCTCTCTGTTTTTACCACCAAAGTGGATAACCTCACATTTATCCACATTATACTTCATCTGCCATGCATTTGCCCACTCACCTAACCTATCCAAGTCGCTCTGCAGCCTCACAGCATCCTCCTCGCAGCTCACACTGCCACCCAACTTAGTGTCATCCGCAAATTTGGAGATACTACATTTAATCCCCTCATCTAAATCATTAATGTACAGTGTAAACAGCTGGGGCCCCAGCACAGAACCTTGCGGTACCCCACTAGTCACTGCCTGCCATTCTGAAAAGTACCCATTTACTCCTACTCTTTGCTTCCTGTCTGACAATCAGTTCTCAATCCATGTCAGTACACTACCCCCAATCCCATGTGCTCTAACTTTGCACATCAATCTCTTGTGTGGGACCTTGTCGAACGCCTTCTGAAAGTCCAAATATACCACATCAACTGGTTCTCCCTTATCCACTCTACTGGAAACATCCTCAAAAAATTCCAGAAGATTTGTCAAGCATGATTTCCCTTTCACAAATCCATGCTGACTTGGACCTATCATGTCACCTCTTTCCAAATGCACTGCTATGACATCCTTAATAATTGATTCCATCATTTTACCCACTACCGATGTCAGGCTGACCGGTCTATAATTCCCTGTTTTCTCTCTCCCTCCTTTTTTAAAAAGTGGGGTTACATTGGCTACCCTCCACTCCATAGGAACTGATCCAGAGTCAATGGAATGTTGGAAAATGACTGTCAACGCATCCACTATTTCCAAGGACACCTCCTTAAGTACTCTGGGATGCAGTCCATCAGGCCCTGGGGATTTATCGGCCTTCAATCCCATCAATTTCCCCAACACAATTTCCCGGCTAATAAGGATTTCCCTCAGTTCCTCCTCCTTACTAGACCCCCCGACCCCTTTTATAACCGGAAGGTTGTTCGTGTCCTCCTTCGTGAATACCGAACCAAAGTACTTGTTCAATTGGTCCGCCATTTCTTTGTTCCCCGTTATGACTTCCCCTGATTCTGACTGCAGGGGACCTACGTTTATCTTTACTAACCTTTTTCTCTTTACATATCTATAGAAACTTTTGCAATCCGTCTTAATGTTCCCTGCAAGCTTCTTCTCATACTCCATTTTCCCTGCCCTAATCAAACCCTTTGTCCTCCTCTGCTGAGTTCTAAATTTCTCCCAGTCCCCAGGTTCGCTGCTATTTCTGGCCAATTTGTATGCCACTTCCTTGGCTTTAATACTATCCCTGATTTCCCTTGATAGCCACGGTTGAGCCACCTTCCCTTTTTTATTTCTATGCCAGACAGGAATGTACAATTGTTGTAGTTCATCCATGCGGTCTCTAAATGTCTGCCATTGCCCATCCACAGTCAACCCCTTAAGTATCATTCGCCAATCCATCCCAGCCAATTCACGCCTCATACCTTCAAAGTTAGCCTTCTTTAAGTTCTGGACCATGGTCTCTGAATTAACTGTTTCATTCTCCATCCCAATGCAGAATTCCACCATATTATGGTCACTCTTCCCCAAGGGGCCTCGCACAACGAGATTGCTAATTAATCCTCTCTCATTACATAACACCCTGTCTAAGATGGCCTCCCCCCTAGTTGGTTCCTCGACATATTGGTCTAAAAAACCATCCCTTATGCACTCCAGAAAATCCTCCTCCGCCGTATTGCTTCCAGTTTGGATTTGAGTAAAACATTACCGATCTAACTGCAATACATCAGATCTGAATTTATTTACTCATTACACTTACAATTCCAATTATATAAATATATAAGTAAATGTAAATAAATGTCATACTTACTCTGCCGGAACCAACAAGGTCATTCCAGTGCTTGCGGCACTGGTTGCTCTCACGCACCGATGAGACCACCTCGGCGATTTCGGCTCAAATCTTCTGGTACATCTTCGGGGTGGGCTTCCCATGCCCACCCCAGGTCAATTGACCCCAACGTGACTCCCCCTCCTGCAGGAGGGCAGCATTTGCCTCGTCCGAGAATCTCCTCGCTATTTTTCATCCTCCCATCTCCAATTCTTCTCCAACCTCACTGCCCTCACCAGCCTCCTCCACCTCCACATCGTGCTCTCTCACCTCTTCCATGACTTCCATTTTATTATTTTTTTTTACAGATATTTTTGTTTCACCAAGCTAAATAGTGCTATATTTTATGATTGTTCCTCACAAAAATCGTTCCAAACTCCGACAACAGCCAAACAAACCACAAAGATCCAGACAACAAACCCACACACGCTTTCTCTTCCTCTCTGCTCTCTCTCTTTTTCTGCGCATGTATTGATGACCCCGACCTCCTAAAACACGGGAAAAGACCATTGCCCTGGCGCTGCTATGGACGCTGACATTTTATGACAGAAGAAAAGAAAATACCACTAACGCCCATTTCACATCGTTCCCGCTAACGCCCATTTTATAAAGTGGAAACTAGGGGGTTTGAAAATGGGCGATAATCCAGCGCTCTCAAAACCCATAATAAACGCCAACAGTGGAAATAACGCCCATTTTTGGGCGATCTGTACAATAATGGAAAGTCTAGCCCATTATCCTTATACGCAGATAGAATAATATAAAGGTAGTCACTCTGCTTGTTGAACTTCAGCTAGCAAGGTACATCAAGTTTATTTGTTCTATGCTTAGTAGCATATATACTGTGCTTCTCTCTGCAAAATTGTGCATTCTGTGTCCTTGACATTTCTGAGCTTCCCTCTCCTGTTGCTCCTCTTCCAACATGTCAACCAATGGCAGACTTGATGGTGCCCCCATGCTATTACATTCACTGTAAAAAATCTTTCTTTGGCTATTTCTGTAAGATATGTATTATTCTGCTCACCCTTTGACCTTTGCCAGGAAAATTAGCACACTGAGAATGAAGTAAATGCTGAACCAATTTGCACTATTCCCATTAAATGCTCATTAACAAGGACATAAGCAAAAAGGAAACCTTCAGTCCCAGATCTATGCGTTAGCATGGGCAACAAGTATTATCATACACAAGCTATTACATAAGCACTACAAAGATAGACTTGCATTTATATAGCACCTTTCACAATCTCAGGACCTCCCAAAGTGCTTTACAGCCAACGAAGTACAGGTACTTTTGAAGTGTAATCACTGTTGTAATGCAGGAAACACAACAGCAAACAGCAATGTGATAATGACAAGATAATTGTTTTTTTTAATTAATTTGTTTGAGAGATAAATTTTGGCCTGGACACTGGGGATAACTCCTCTACTCTTCTTCAAAATAGTGCCATGGGGGATCTTTTACGCCCACCTGTGAGAGCAGACAGAGCCTCGGTTTAACGTCTCATCTGAAAGAAGGCACCTCCGACAATGCAGCCTAGATTTTTGTGCTTAAGTCTCCGGAATGGGACTTGAGCCCACAATCTTCTGACTTAGAGGAGTGCTACCAACTATGCTACAGCTGACACTATGGACACTACAACCTGAAGTCAGTGGCAAAAGTGCTAGCACTGACACAAAAAAATTAGCAATCATTAATAATTACTTAGATTACTTAGCACATGTGCTACCTGTACTCCAGAGGGCAAGTCTTCCCCAATAATGTGTCAGTGTTAAAGAAGGGAATTCTGCTTTTAGAATGACATTATTTTATTCCAGAGATGGAAGTATGAGTACATTTTCATATCTTTTGTTGGTGAACATAGTTCAGAATTTCAACTGACAAATATTGTTTTCAATAACAGTAAAGTATGTATCAAACAACCTGTAGTTGGGATCCAATATTTTCACGCTGAAAACATAAACTCCGGTATAGTCAGTTGGCCAGGTCAGGTACATAGAGCTTGTTCCATTCAGAATTTCATACGGTCTGTCCATGTTTTTAACAACTCCATGAGACTCAAAACAAGACCTATAATTCTTAATCCAAATACATCAACATAAACCTTCATTATCTTATTGTTATACCAATATTCTTCTGTGAACACTGCATGATATTAGGAAAATGGAAGGCTTTTAAGTTCATTACAATACCCTCAGCATACTGTATGACAATACAACAATAACTTGCATCTATATAGCACCTTTAATGTCCCAAGAAATGTAAACAGGCAAAAATGGATGCTGAGCCAAAAAGGAGATATTAGAAGAAGTGACTAAATGCTTGGTTAAAGAGGTGGCTTTTAAACAGGGGTTTAGAGGAAAAGAGGGAGGTAAAGAGGTGATAAGATTTTGGGCGGGAATTCCAGAGCATGAGGCCTAGATAGCTCATTGCAACAATGCTGGAGTGAAATAAGTGGAGGAAGCACAAGAGTCCAGAGTTGGAGGAACACAGAGTTCTTGAGCAGGTTGCAGAGATGGGAGGGGGGGGGGGAGGTCAAGGAGATATTTGAACACGAGGATGAGCATTTTAAATTGGAGGCATTGGTGGACCGGGAGTCAATGTAGGTTAGCAATCATCTGGGAGATGGCTGAGCAGAACTTGATGCAGAATAGGATGCAGGCAGCAGAGGCTTGGTTGAGCTTAAGTTTATGGAGGGTGGAAGATGGGATGCCAGCTAGGAGAGCATTGGAATAGTCGATTCTGGAAGTGACATTGGCATGATTGAGCGTTTCAGGAGCAGACGGGCAGAGGCTGGAATGGAAGCTGGAATATAAAAGCAGGGAAGTCCTGCTACAACTGTACAGGGCATTGGTGAGCCCACATCTGGAATACTGCATACAGTTTTGGTATTTTTATTTAAGGAGGGATATACTTGCATTGGAGGCAGTTCAGAGAAGGTTCACTAGGTTAATTCCTGAGATGAAGGGGTTGTCTTATGAAGAAAGGGTGAGTAGGTTGGGCCTATACTCATTGGAGTTTAGAAGAAAGAGAGGTGATCTTATTGAAGCGTATAACATTCTGAGGGGGCTTGACAGGGTAGATGCAGAGAGGATGTTTCCCCTTGGGGGGAAATCTAGAATTAGAGGGCAATGTTTCAGAATAAGGGGTCGCCCATTTCAAACGGAAATGTGGAGGAATTTCTTCTCTCAGAGGATCGTGAATCTTTGGAATTCTCTATCCAGAGAGATGAGGAGGCTGGGTCAATGAATATATTTAAGGTGGAGATGAACAGATGTTTGAACAATGTGGAGACAAGGGTTATGGGGAGCGGGCAGGGAAGGGGAGCTGAGGCCAAAATCAGATCAGCCATGATCTTATTGAATGGCGGAGTAGGCTCGAGGGGCCAAATGGCCTACTCCTGCTCCCATTTGTTATGTTCTTATGAGGCAGGCAGTTTTACGTAGATGGTAGTAGGTGTTCTTTGTCTCGCAGATGTTAGAAGCTCAGCTTGGGGTCAAATAGGACACCTAGGCTGTGAACAGTCTCGTTCTACCTGAGACAGTGGCCAGGGAGAGGGATGGAATCGGTGACAAGGGTATGGAGTTTGTGGTGGGCCGAAGACAATAGCTTCAGTCTTCCCAATGTTTAACTGTAGAAAATTGTGGTTATCCAATATGCAGAAGTTTTCCTTTTAAAGTGTCATGTGGAACAGAATTCTTGACATGGCAAACTGGAGTAAAGTCCAGGTTTTTGTAGAGGGGTCCAATTGATGAACAAAAAAAAATCATGTTATCTTTTGTTGTTGCGGGAAACTAATACAGGTTGGACCTCCCTGATCCGGGACTGCCTTATCTGGCACTAACCCTCGTTCGGCATGATTCTGGTGGCCGGGGTCACATGCGCAGAACGTGACCGACCTCCACCCCGACTTTGGGGCCGCGCTGGCACTCAGTCCGCTGGGGCCCGCCACACTCGGCCCGCTGGGGCCCGCCACACTCGGCCCGCTGGGGCCACACCGACACTCGGCCCGCTGGGGCCCTCCGACACTCGGCCCGCTGGGACCCTCCGACACTCGGCCCGCTGGGGCCCTCCGACACTCGGCCCGCTGGGGCCCGCCGACACTCGGCCCGCTGGGGCCCGCCGACACTCGGCCCGCTGGGGCCCGCCGACACTCGGCCCGCTGGGGCCCTCCGACACTCGGCCCGCTGGGGCCCGCCGACACTCAGCCCACTGGGGCCGCGCCAACACTTGCTGGGGCCACGCCGACACTCGGCCCGCTGGTTGCCCTCCGACACTCGGCCCGCTGGGGCCCTCCGACACTCGGCCCGCTGGGGCCACACCGACACTCGGTCCGCTGGGGCCCTCCGACACTCGGCCCGCTGGGGCCCGCCGACACTCGGCCCGCTGGGGCCCGCCGACACTCGGCCCGCTGGGGCCCTCCGACACTTGGCCCGCTGGGGCCCGCCGACACTCGGCCCGCTGGGGCCTGCCGACACTCGGCCCGCTGGGGCCCGCCGACACTCAGCCCACTGGGGCCGCGCCAATACTTGCTGGGGCCACCCGCTTGGGCCCGCCAACACTTCGCAGCCCGCCGACTCTTCGGGCCCGCTCGAGGTATTGATCTCCTGTCCCCCTCCCAGACCTCGGGCCGCTCCCGCCCTGGGCTGACCTCCCTTTAATGCGGCAAAATCCCTCATTTGGCACAGGCCAGATCCCGAGGGTGCCGGATAAGGGAGGTTCAATCTGTACAGTGAAGTGTCCTGAGGAAAATAGTGATCATTTAAGAAACGACTTTGGATATTGCAGGTCAACCATTGTTAAGCAGAGGGGCACCAGAAACTCTGATACCTATTTAGTAAACTAATCAGGCAGGGTAAACAGGAATGGCATATCAAATTTTAACCTTCAAAATAAATAATGTCTTACTTTTCCCAAATGTGTGGCTGTAACAAGTTTTTTGAAACTGTTAATTCGCAGGGACAAGTGCTATCATTTGAAGTATCAGATTTTAGCAACATTAATTTACAACTGATGTCAAAATCTGAGACTTACATAAGAACATAAAAAATAGGAGCAGGAGTCGACCATTTGGCCCCTCGAGTCTGCTCCGCCATTCAATAAGATCATGGCTGATCTGATCATGGACTCAGTGCCACTTCCCTGCCCGCTCCCCATAACCCTTTACTCCCTTGTCACTCAAAAATCTGTCTATCTCTGCCGTAAGTATATTCAATGACACAGCCTCCACAGCTCTCTGGGGCAGAGAATTCCATAGATACACAACTTTTCAAAACCTTTTTTTAAAAGTAGAGCTCCAACCTCCGCTGAAATATCCAATTTTATACTCCCATGTAAGATAGGAACATAGTTACAGGAGTAGACCATTCAGCCCTTCGAGCCTGTTCCACAATTCAATTAGATCATGGCTGCTCTGTATCATAACTCCATCTACCCGCCTTGGTTCTGTAAAGCTGAATATCCTCACCTAACAAAAATCTGTCAATCTCAGTTTTGAAATTTCCAATTGATCTATATAAGATGAACAATGTATAAGACAACAATTCCATCATAAACTGGCCAAAAGATCACCTCACCATGTTCCCACAGCCGTGAGCAGAATAGTAGCAATCCAACAATCCACCTCCCAATGGCAGGCTGATTGTACACCTATACTACTGTCTGGCAGTCTCAGATTGCTCTACATTCTATTAAAGACAAGTAAGTCCTGCCAACCCTAACCCAAGTGAGAACAAGCCTGGTCTTCAAACCCATTCCCCACCAAAGAAAAACTCAACCTACCCCCCTTTCACTGAGCACATAGTGGATCTCGCCCTCCACAACCCGCAATAAGCATATACTCAGCTTTTCCCTCTAAATAGAAATCCCACCACCCCACCTGAGCGGAGGCTTCCCTCCGCGACCCCCAATTAGCACAAATCTGGGTCTATTTCTGCTCTTCGAGAGCAGCAGTTCACTTTCCACACAATGAGAACTAAATTGCAGCATTTGCCCCACAAACCTGCTGAGAAACAACTCCCAGAAGATGGGGCCTTTTGGTGTGTTTGAGCTTGCTTTGACGTTTTTATGTTGTGAGCTTAGAACAAATTGCACTGCAGTCGTGTTCTGACTTCAATTGCTTGGCTACCTAACATGATGCGTTGACAGTCATTTTCCAACATTCCATTGACTCTGGATCAGTTCCTATGGAGTGGAGGGTAGCCAATGTAACCCCACTTTTTAAAAAAGGAGGGAGAGAGAAAACAGGGAATTATAGACCGGTCAGCCTGACATCGGTAGTGGGTAAAATGATGGAATCAATTATTAAGGATGTCATAGCAGTGCATTTGGAAAGAGGTGACATGATAGGTCCAAGTCAGCATGGATTTGTGAAAGGGAAATCATGCTTGACAAATCTTCTGGAATTTTTTGAGGATGTTTCCAGTAGAGTGGATAAGGGAGAACCAGTTGATGTGGTATATTTGGACTTTCAGAAGGCGTTCGACAAGGTCCCACACAAGAGATTGATGTGCAAAGTTAGAGCACATGGGATTGGGGGTAGTGTACTGACATGGATTGAGAACTGGTTGTCAGACAGGAAGCAAAGAGTAGGAGTAAATGGGTACTTTTCAGAATGGCAGGCAGTGACTACTGGGGTACCGCAAGGTTCTGTGCTGGGGCCCCAGCTGTTTACACTGTACATTAATGATTTAGATGAGGGGATTAAATGTAGTATCTCCAAATTTGCGGATGACA
Organism: Pristiophorus japonicus; assembly: GCF_044704955.1. Classification (NCBI taxonomy): domain Eukaryota; kingdom Metazoa; phylum Chordata; class Chondrichthyes; family Pristiophoridae; genus Pristiophorus; species Pristiophorus japonicus. The sequence continues at coordinate 23,459,711 of NC_091985.1, forward strand.
CTAAATTGGGTGGCAGTGTGAGCTGCGAGGAGGATGCTGTGAGGCTGCAGAGCGACTTGGATAGGTTAGGTGAGTGGGCAAATGCATGGCAGATGAAGTATAATGTGGATAAATGTGAGGTTATCCACTTTGGTGGTAAAAACAGAGAGACAGACTATTATCTGAATGGTGACAGATTAGGAAAAGGGGAGGTGCAAAGAGACCTGGGTGTCATGGTACATCAGTCATTGAAGGTTGGCATGCAGGTGCAGCAGGCGGTTAAGAAAGCAAATGGCATGTTGGCCTTCATAGCAAGGGGATTTGAGTACAGGGGCAGGGAGGTGTTGCTACAGTTGTACAGGGCATTGGTGAGGCCACACCTGGAGTATTGTGTACAGTTTTGGTCTCCTAACCTGAGGAAGGACATTCTTGCTATTGAGGGAGTGCAGCGAAGGTTCACCAGACTGATTCCCGGGATGGCGGGACTGACCTATCAAGAAAGACTGGATCAACTGGGCTTGTATTCACTGGAGTTCAGAAGAATGAGAGGGGACCTCATAGAAACATATAAAATTCTGACGGGGTTAGACAGGTTAGATGCAGGAAGAATGTTCCCAATGTTGGGGAAGTCCAGAACCAGGGGTCACAGTCTAAGGATAAGGGGTAAGCCATTTAGGACCGAGATGCGGAGGAACTTCTTCACCCAGAGAGTGGTGAACCTGTGGAATTCTCTACCACAGAAAGTTGTTGAGGCCAATTCACTAAATATATTCAAAAAGGAGTTAGATGAGGTCCTTACTGCTAGGGGGATCAAGGGGTATGGCGAGAAAGCAGGAATGGGGTACTGAAGTTGAATGTTCAGCCATGAACTCATTGAATGGCGGTGCAGGCTAGAAGGGCCGAATGGCCTACTCCTGCACCTATTTTCTATGTTTCTATGTTTCTATAACATGCTCCGTGTTGTGATGCTGTTCCTGCAGGGGTGGAGGACATTCTGTAACAAGGCAGTGCTCTTGTTGGTTTGAGTTCTTTCCCAATGGTAAATTTTCATATTGATAGTTACTCCTCACCCAGAAGTAACAGCACCAAAACCCATCCTGAGCTGAAAGCGTACCATCTAACATTCCACCCTAAATGAGAAGAAAAGGCTTGTTCCCTCCCATCTCTGTCCCGGTAGAGCTCCACCCTCCCACACACAGTGCCACCCAACCCTTGCCACCTCACTTTTGCCCTCACCTTCTGCCCCCTCCTCTTCCTTATCTCTCCTACCTCCCCATCTACATCCCCCCCCCTCTCCACTTCGCTCCTCCCCCTCTCCACCTCCCCACACTGTGAAGAAATGGGCCTTTGGCCAATATCACACAACACGTCCTTGTTTTCCTTTCCTCCCTCTCCTCCATCCCTCGTCCTGCTCTGTCCCCTCCTTTTCCCCTCTCCTCATCCCCTTTCCTATCCCTTGATCCCTATCAGCCTCCCTTCTCCATCTCTCTCCCCCTCCCCTCCTCCTCCCCCTGAGATCTCCCTCCTTCCCTCCCCTGAACCCACTTCCCCATCTGGGTCCAGTAATCCCACCACTTTCTAACATGCTTGACCTGAATAGTGGATTTGGTCTTGTGGTCTTGACTTCCCATGTGAAACGCAATGGGAGAGGACCGAGTATATATAATAATCTGATGCCTCATTCTTTAAATATCAGGATCGAAATTTAAACACTGAACTGCTTAATGCCCATGCGTTACATGGTGAGTAGCAATTATTTAAAAAACACAACCACATTTACCCCAGGACCCCAGATATCTTGTATCGGTGTATCTTTGTGAAGTTCTAGCATGGAGTCCCAGGTCTGCGCTTCCCACCGACAACCAGCCTAAACAAAGAAAATTCAAAAAGGATTTAAATCCATGAAGATCACCACCTTATAGGTGAGACTTGGTCTAGTTTCATAATCAAATGAGACTGCCATAATGCACTAAATGGCTGAGAAAATGATTGAAGTTTGAATGTATTGTAACTTGATGCATTTATACTGTACAGGTTCCTTTTAAGCAGTATCCACAAGATCCTGCAAATCCCCTGGGAGGACAGGAGCACCAACGTCAGTGTCCTCGTCCAGGCTAACATCCTGAACTAGCATTGAAGCACTGACCACACTCGATCAGCTTCGCTGGGCAGGCCTCATAGTTCACATGCCAGACACGAGACTCCCTAAGCAAATACTCTATGCGGAGCTCATTCACGGCAAACGAGCCAAAGGTGGGCAGCGGAAGCGTTACAAGGACTCCTTGATAAAATGCAACATCACCACTGGCACCTGGGAGTCCCTGGCCGAAGACCGCCCTAAGTAGAGAAAGTGCATCCGGGAGGGCGCTGAGCACCTCGAGTCTTAACACCGAGAGAGTGAGTCCCACCCACCCCTTCCCTCGACGAAGGTCTGACCCACCTGTGACATGGTCTGTGGCTCTCGTATTGGACTTTTCAGCCACCAAAGAACTCACTTCAGGAGTGGAAGCAAGTCTTCCTCGATTCCGAGGGACTGCCTATGATGATCTTGTTTATGCTGTCAGGTGCCAATTTAAATTCTCCACTCCGTTTCTGGTTGCTAAGTTTAAAATGTACTAGTGGATCTCCCGCACTGCTTATTACAAGCCAGAGGATTCACTATGAGAAAATTAAGTTCGCTCAATTGGCAACCACTTTGCATGCAGCGTGTACCTGTGCTTTTTTGGGCGGGCCACATTGTCCGCATGCCGGACACAAGACTCCCAAAGCAAGTGCTCTACTCGGAACTCCTACACGGCAAGCAAGCCCCAGGTGAGCAGAGGAAACATTTCAAGGACACTCTCAAAGCCTCCTTGATAAAGTGCAACATCCCCACTGACAGCTGGGTGTCCCTGGCCAAAAAACGTCCTAAGTGGAGAAAGAGCATCTGGGAGGGCGCTGAGCACCTCGAGTCTCGTCACCGAGAGCATGCAGAAAACAAGCGCAGGCAGTGGAAGGAGCGTGCGGCAAACCAGTCCCACCCACCCTTTCCTTCAACCACTGTCTGTCCCACCTGCGATAGAGACTGTAATTCCCAAATTGGACTGTTCAGTCATCTAAGAACTCATTTTTGGAGTGAAAGCAAGTCTTCCTCGATTTTGAGGGACTGCCTATGATGATGACTAGAAGGTTGCCTGCAGCCCCAAATAGAGCCATTCTCCTTTGATGCAGCAGGACCCCTAATTCTTCCTCATCAAAGGGAGCACTGTTTCCCACATATGTACATTATGGCATTATGAACAATTAGCCGCTTTTCTGCCACAACCACAACTGTTTCTTCAATGGTAAGCTGCAGCCCCTTATGCGCTGTTGCCTTGCCAAATTTTATGCCAAGTTTGCCACAGGCCAAGCTCTATGGACAAGATTTTAAATATTTTTATGGTACATATCAGTTTTACCTCTGCCATGGTTGTATTATAATAGAAATCAGTCCTATCCTGTTCTTCCCAAAGAATGAAATTGGCATTTACATGACGAAGAAAAGTATCACCCAAATACCTATAATCAAACAACAAAAAAAATCCTTGAAATTCCACATTTGTTTGATGGCCTGATATCTTAATCATTCTTCATCAGTACAAGCCCATATCACACTTTATTAAAACAATTTTGAACAATTAAAACCTCCAGTTCTAGTTACATTGAATCCATAGGACAGAAAAGGCCATTAGATGTAACTGGTCTATGCTAGCTTTTAAACTCCACATGATCCTCCTCTCACTCTAATGACCTCTTCCCACCCTGCTTCTATATCCTCAGGGGTTGAAATGGAGGTGGAGAGGTAGATTGGAGGCCAGGTCTGGGGGGGGTGGACATCCCGGGTGGGAAAGATTGGAAGCCGGGGAGAGGGATGGATGGGAGGCGGGGAAGGAAGATCGGATACCGCTGCGATCGGGGAGCAGATGCGATTGGGGTGGGGGAGCTGCGACGGCCTGCCTTCTTTAAATGTGGTATCAGGAGGAACTTTCCCAGCTCCACACTTAGATAAGTATATTTCAAAAACTTACCCTGTTGGTAACGGGTGGTCCCAAGGTCTGATTTTCTTGAGTGCAGTTGGCACCAGCTGCCTCAGGGCAAACCAATCTTACAGTGGGGACCCGAAACGGGCATTAGGACCCATACTTACAAATGCGAAGAGCCCAATTATTTTTCCTTCCCAATATAGTGGACGGCACACTTCCAAACGGCAATGTGCACACACTTCCTGCCCACCATATTGGGTCAGTTATTTAATTTCATTATCCATTACTTAATCCAGATCAATTAAGAAGTCAAGGAACTAAACTGTAAACTAAATTGCTTAAATACAAATTTAATTATATTTCATTAAATAGAACAAGGTCATATCGGTATGGCAGTGCAGGTGGTGTGCCGCAACTGCAGCATGTGGGAGTTTGTGAAGAGCATTTTGATCCCGGACAACCATGTTTGCAGTAAGTGCCTGCATCTTGAGTAACTTCAGCTCACAGTTGTTGAGCTGGAGTCTGAAGTGCAGACATTGCAGGGCATCCGGGAGGGAGAATTACCTGGACACTGGACAGGAGGCAGTCACACCCCTTAGATTAGGTAGTGGTGCAGGTCTGGTTAGTGGTCAGGGATAGGAGGTGTAACTGCAACTCAGGCAGGTAAGGGGACCCCAGGTGCAGTGCTGGAGGAGCCTCAGCCTTTGCACATATCCAACATCTATGAGATTTTTGCTGCCTGTGTGGATGAGTGGAATGCCAGCAGGATGGATGAGCAGGCTCACCAAGGCACCATGGTGCAGGAGGCCATTCAAAGTGGGGGGTGTGAAAGGGAATGTAGTTGTGTTAGGGGACAGTATAGTCAGAGGGATAGATACTGTTCTTTGCAGCCGCGACTGGGAGTTCCGAAGGTTGTGTTCCCTGCCTGGTGCCAGGGTTAAAGACATCTCCTCACAGCTGGAGAAGAACTTGGAGTGGAAGGGGAGGATCCAGTTGTCGTGGTCCATGTAGGAACCAATGACATAGGTAGAACTAGGAATGCGGTTCTGCTGAAAGAGTTTGAGGTGTTGGCGTCCAAATTAAAAAGCAGAACTTCAAAGGTAATAATTTCTGGATTGTTAACTGAGCCACGCGCCAATTGGTATAGGGATAAGTAGATTAGAAAGTTAAATGCGTGGCTCAAAGAGTGGTGTGGGAGGCAGAGGTTTTGCTTCATCGGGCACTGTAACCAGTACTAGGGAAAGAGGGAGCTGTTACATTGGGATGGGCTCCACTTGAACCGGGCTGGAACCAGTGACTTGGCAAATCAAATAATTAGGACAGTAGACAGGGCTTTAAACTAATGAAGGATGGGTGGGCGGGTAGAAGGGAGGGGGATGGAGTGTTGGGAGGATTCAGGAAAGAGTACATTTTAAAGCAGCAAGAGAAATGTCAAGGCTCCAGAGCAGAGCAGAGATTTGGGTAAGCATAAGCAGAGTAGGTCAGGAAGTGACAGAGAGAGTAATAAAGGTAATAGTGCATCATTGACTGAGCTGATATCAAAGAAAAATAGAAAAAAGTCAAAGCTAAAGGTACTATATCTGAATGCGCAAAGCAGTCACAACAAAATAGATGAATAAATAGGGCAGATAGAAATGAATAGGTTTAATCTAATAGCCATTGCGGAGACGTGGTTGCAAAAGCTCAAGTTGGGAACTAAATATTCCAGGATACTTAATTTTTAGAAGAGATAGGCGAAATAGAAAAGGAGGAGGCGTAGCCCTGATAGTAAAGGATGGGATAAAGACAGTAGAGAGAAAAGATCTTAGCTCTGAAAATCAGAAGTAGAATCAGTTTGGGTGGAGCTAAGAAACAGCAAGAAGCAGAAATCATTGGTGGAAGTTGTTTATGGGCCCCCAACCAGTAGTGGCAATGTAGGGCACAGTATACGTCAGGAAATTAGAGGTGCATGTAACAAGGGTACTACTGTAATCATGTGGGACTTTAATCTACATATAAACTGGGCAAACCAAATTTGCAGTCATAGTCTGAAGGACGAATTCCAGCAGTGTATACAAGATAGTTTTCTAGATCAGTATATTGAAGAACCCACCAGGGAATAGGCTATTTTAGATCTAGTATTGTGCAATGAGAAAGGGTTAATTAATAAAGGGGCCTTTACGGAAGAGTGACCATAATATGATAGAATTTTATATTGAATTTCAAAGTGATTTAGTTAAATCCGAAACTCGGGTCTTAAATCTAAACAAAGCAAACTACGTAGGTATGAGGGGAGAGTTGGTTAAAGTAGATTGGGAAATTGCATTAAAAGGTATGACGGTAGACAAGCAATAGCTAGCATTTAAAGAATTAATTTATAATTTACAACAAACATACATTCCTTTAAGGCACAAAAACCCCATAGGAACAGTGGCTAACAAGTGGGGTCCGAAATTCAGGCCCACCAGAAACCTGGCGCACTTACCGTCTTTTTGCCGCCATTACCGCCGCTATGGTTGCGGCAGACATTGGATCGATTTTCACTGATTTTTTTTTTTAAAATGGCTGCCAGTGGTAATGACCAGATTGGGACTTTGCAGCAGTGTGGGTGGGTAGATTGGAACGCAATTATCATGAGGAAATTCACCCTTCTGGTGATTTGCAGCTAACAAGCCAGCTGTTCCCTGGCCTTCTTATAGGACAGGGTTTGCAGCTAGGCCCTGAGGAGGGAAGGCCTTGCAGTGAAGGCCAGGGCTGGTGCCGCTGTACCAAGGAGGGCAACTTGATTCTCGGACGCGGAGCTGGAGACTCTGATGCAGCCTGTCGAGGGAAGGCAGTGAGTCCTGTACCCAGATGCAGGGAGACCCAGTCGTGAAGTTTTTACTAATACTAATATGGAGAGAGATAGCTGTGGAGGTCTCAGGCACCTCCATCCATGATTGGTTGGCTACCCAATATCGGAAAAGGATGAACGACATCATCCGTTTGATGAAAGGGAGTACCTGTTCCACCAACTGCTGACCTTCCATCTGAGAGCCTTCCTTCATCCTCTTATTTCCCACCTTCACTGTATAGTCACTGAAGCAGCATTTTATTGTTGAGGCCTATATATATATATGTGTGTGTTCTCGCAATGGAGGCTCCCTTTCATCTCACAGTTACAGCTGCATGTCTGGGACATACATGTGCACTCATTTCTGATGCGTCATCACAGTGGTGCCCTTCAACACCTCTTTGTTTTGCAGGCCAAAGTTGCTCATAATAGAATGGAGCAAAGGAGGTGGCGAGCCACATCTTCAAATCCTCACACCTTTGGAGGAGAGGGTTGAGGACTCTTGTGGGCCTTCCCTGTGGCTTGCGGTACTGCCGATGCCAATGTGGGTAAGTGAAGGCAGTCCTTTAATGCTATCTCTCCCACATGTGATTGCACTGGAGAGGGTTCAGAAGAGATTTACAAGAATGTTGCCTATACTGGAGTATTTTGGCTATGAGGAAAGATTGGAGATGCTGAGTCTGTTTTCTTTGGATCAGAAGAGACTGAGGGGAGACCTGATTGAGGTGTATAACATTATGAAGGGCCTGGATAGAGTGGATAGGAAGGATCTGTTTCCCTTGGCAGAGGGGTCAACAACCAGGGGGCATAAATTTAAAGTAATTGGGGGGGAGGTTTAGAGGAGATACGAGGGGAAATTTCTTCACCCAGAGTAGTGGAGATCTGGAACTCACTGCCTGAAAGGATGGTAGAGGTAGAAAGCCTCACCACATTTAAAAAAATACGTGGATGTGACTTGAAGTGCCGTAATCTACAGGGCTACAGACCGAGAGCTGGAAGATGGGATTAGGCTGGTTAGTTCTTGGTCGGCCGGCACGGACATGATGAGCCGAAATGGCCTCCTTCCGTGCTGTAAATTTCTATGATTCTATGAATGCTACAGTGCCTACGGTACCTTCCCCTCTGAAAGTGTGCTAGTTGCAGCCTCCATGCGTCAATTCCCCACCTGCCCCTCACGGCAGCCTTTCTCCCATTTATGCTTGCAGATGAAACTCCCACTCTGTAGCCTCCGGTACTGGCGATGCCGATTTGGGCAGCATGGGTAAGTGAGGCCTTCCTTCAATGCTATCGCTCCCTGAAGGCACCAGCGCCTACCGTACCTTTCCATCTTAAAGTGTGCTAGTTCCAGCCTCCATGCGTCAATCCCCCACCTCCCCCTCACGGCAGCCTTTGTGCCATTGATGCTTACAGATGAAGGCCGAGTGGCAACCGAGGAAGAGGATCCTCCTGAAACACTGTCGCGAGGCCTGGAGGGGATCCTTGTGGACAAACGATAGAGATCCACATCCTGGCAGCATTGAGGATTTTGAAGGCTCCAGCCTTGCTGACACCCTGGATCGCACTCCATCGTTTGGGGACATGTCCGATGAGACTGGAAGTGCGCGGTCCGATCTAGTTCAGATAGTACAGGGGTCTGCACTGGGTGCTGCACTGGGGCCTCGAAGGCTGCAGCATGGTGACGGGGCTAGGCAACCTCAGGTGCCATCTCTTCGGGGGTGGGGGGGGGCGGAGGGGCGAGTCCACACCGGAGTTCTGCTGAGGACGACTCAGATGAGCCCATCGATGTTGGGGCTTATGAAAGAAGGATGGAGGTCATGATGTTGGGGGCACTGGCAAGGGTGCAGGAGAGGTTGTCGGAAGTGGTGAGGAGCATGGAGAACTCTGCCTCCCGCATTGTCGACAGCTCTTCGCACTCCATGGAGCCCATCATTGCCAATGTGCAGGCGATGGGAGACAGTGGGGATCCAGCTGTGAGGCCGCAACTCACAGGTGATGTGGGAGCTGACATTGCAGCACAGGCACAAGGGAACGAGCACATTGGTGCTGCTTTGAAGAGGATGGCTGCGGCTCTGCAATAGTCGACAGAGCGTCTAAGTGCCGTCATAGCTGGTGGCCTTGACACTCTGGCTGCTCCTATGCAGTCTCAGGTCACCCAACACCTGTGTTGCCTTTGCGGCTGGGTGCACCACGGGCCATGGGGGACCTTCTAGTATGGCACCACAGCACCGACCTGAGCTCCCTCAGATTGGTGGTGATGGTAATGTGCCGCCCCCGGGGAGTGATGCAGGCACCTCGGATCAGAATCCTAATGATGTGCTCTCTTAGGATCACATCATTCCTGACCCCAGACCTGTCACATTCCGCCATTACATCCAACCATGGACTCGCCTGAGCCAAGCTAGACTGAACCCTCCCAGGAAGGCGCTGACCAGTCTGTAGCCGGCCCTTCCAGGGCCAAAGCTGGTTGAGGGCATCCTAGTAGCACATTTGCAGCAGAACACAGCAGCCTTCCCAGACACATGAGGCAGCCACAAGGGAGCCACTGAAGTATAGTGTCGGATAGGCATGCGTAAGAGGGGTTATAAGGAAATGCACAAGGGAGGCAAATGATGTTTTTCCGTTAGTTTTTTGCACTGTTTTTTGTTATGCTAGTTGTTTGCAATAATTTTGATGATATATTAAATCTTTATTTTTTGCACCTATATCTGGGCAGGTGTAGAATTTGAGGATGGGCAATTATGAATGAAGGCACTCATTGGGATGGCCCTGGAAAATAGAAGCTGAAGGGTCATGTGGGCATGAAATTATCTAAATCGAGCAGCAATGAGACATGTCTGTACTTTCCTTGCAGGGTTGGACAACGCCTCCTGGGTGGCTGGCGACATGTATCCTAGTCCTCCTCCTCCTGCGCCTCCTCTTCCTGCTCCAGCGGGTATCACTACTGCTCTGTTGACCATGAGTTTGGTGTCGGGTTTGAGATCCTGGTCTTTGAACACTCTTTTCCTCAGGCAACCGAAGGCTGCACTGGCACACTGAAGGGCGTTGTCATCGACGTCTGCCCTTGTTGACAGTAGGCTCCCGAGGTATGGAAAATGGTCCATGTTGTCCAAGGCATCGTCATGGATCTTGATAATTGGGGGGCAGTACTATGAGGTGGGGGCAGATTGGTAAAGACCTTTGCCTTACAGATGTTTAATGTAAGGCCCATACTCTCGTACGCTTCGGTGAAGATGGTTTGGAGTTCAACCTCCAAGTGTGCGGAAACGACGCGTCTGCATACAGTAATTCAATGTCAGAGGTTGGGACGACCTTAGATCTGGGCTGGAGGCGACGGAGATTGAACAATTTCCCGTTTGTTCTGTAGATTAGCTCCACTCTAGCGGGGATGAGATGGAACACTGCAGCAAGGAAGATCGAGAAGAGGGTTTGTGCAATGGCACAGCCTTGCTTGACCCCAGACCGCATGTGTATTGTGTCTGTGGTGGATCCATTTGTCAGGATCACGGCTTGCATGTCATTGTGAAGCAGGCGGAGAATGACGACAAACATTTGAGGGTAACCGAATTTGAGGAGGACACTCCATAATCCCTCACAGTTGACAGTGTCGAAGGCCTTTGTGTGATCAAAGAAGACCATGTACAGAGGTTGGTGCTGCTCCCTGCATTTCGCTTGAATTTGACACGCGGTGAAGATCATGCCCATTTTGCCCCTTAGTGGGCGGAATCCATATTGTGAATCTGGGAGGAGATCCAGCCACTGGGAGAAGGGGATTGAGCAGGATTCTTGTGATGACTTTCTTTGTGGCAGACAGCAGGGAAACTCCTCTGTAATTATCGCAATCGGACTTGTAACCTTTCTTGAAAATAATCATGATTATAGCATCTCTGAGATCAACTGGCATGCTCTCTTCCTTTCAAATAAGAGAAATGAATTCCTGGATTCGCGCCAATAGTGCTTCCCCGCCATGCTTTAGTGCTTCGGAGGGGATTCCATCTGCTCCTGAGACCTTGTTGTTCTTCAGTTGTCAGATGGCCCTTTCAACCTCTTGGTGGGCTGGGCTTGTGCTGAGGTGATAGCGGGTAGCATGCTGCAGGATGGAGTCGAGGACACTCTTGTCGAAGACAGAGTTTCAGTTAAGGAGATCTTTGAAGTGCTCCTGACTGCCTCTCTGTCCTTGATGAGCATCTCTCTGTTCTTTTACCCGTAGTGGGGTAGGACCTTGGGTGCTTGGGCTGTAGATGGTCTTGACTGTAGTAAAAAATCCAGGCATGTCGTGGTTGTCGGCTAGTTGCTGGATCTCCTGCGCTTTTTCCATCCACCATCTGTTCTTTAGATCGTGAGTTTTATGTTGGACCTCGGCATTCTGACGTCTATAGAGCTGCTTTCTTGCTCTCCAGTTGTGTTGCTGTTTCCAGTTCAAGAATGCCTTGTGTTTGTGGCTTATTAGCTCCTGGATCTCCTGGTTGTTCTCGTCAAACAAGTCTTGGTGTTTCCTGGTCAAGTGACCAAGCATCTCTTCACAGGTGCTAATTATGGAGGCCTTGAAGGCAGACCAGGCACTGTGGACACTCTGCATCTCTGGATCACTGGAAGTCATCAGGTTGGTTGTGAGGCATTGGCTGAGTAGGGCTTTCTTAGCAGGGTCTTTGAGTGCTCCAGCGTTGATTTTCCTGCGGCATCGTTTCTGTTGCCACCACTGTTTTGGGGCTACAGTGATGGAAATGACAGAGCGGATTAGACGATGGTCCGTCCAGCAGTCATCAGCTCCTGTCACGGTGTGGGTGATGCGTACATCCTTGCGGTCCCTCGCTCAGACGATGACGTAGTCTAGCAGATGCCAGTGCTCGGAGCAGGGGTGTCACCATGAGGCCTTGTACTTGTCTATCTGACAGAACAAGATATTGGTAATGACATGACCATGTGCTAAGCATTTCATCAGGAGGATGATACTGTTGGAGTTGGTTTTCCCTACCCCCTCTCTGCCGATCACATCTCCCCAGAGGTCTGTGTCCTTTCCAAATCTGGCATTAAAGTCACCTAGGAGGATCAACTTGTCACCCGTTGGGACTTGGGATAGGGATTGTTCAAGGCTGGAGTAGATTCCTCTTTGGTCTCGTCTGTAGCTTCCAGTGTTGGGGCATATGCATTGATGACCATTGCGCACTGGTTCCGGGCTCGGGTGAGCCGAAGGGTCAGGAGGCGTTCGTTAATCCCGCAGAGGGAGTCTCTGAGACGCCCAACTAGTTCAATTTTTATGGCGAGGCCTACCCCATGGAGGCGGCGTTCTTTTTCTGGTTTACCTTTCCAGAAGAAGGTGTAACCACAACCTTGTTCCTTGAGCTGGCCTTGCCCTGCTTGCCGAGCCTCGCTTAGGGCTCTGTCTATGTCGACAATGTCTATGTCGAAAAGTCTGAGTTCCCGGGCAACATTAGCAGTACGGCATTCCGGTCTGTCGCTGTTGGGGTTGTCTATGAGGGTCCTAACGTTCCAGGTCCCGAACTTCATTGTAAAGGGTGGAAGATGCATGTGCATGAATTATTTTAATGTGGGGTGGCCGTTGCACACCAACTTCTACACGGCTTGACAGGCAAGGTCTTGGTCCAATGGCAAGGGGATCCAAGACGATTGGAGACCAGAGAGTATTAGATCAAAGGAAGAGGCTCATAATGTTGCCAAAAAGAGCAGTAGACCCGAGGATTGGGAGGATTTTAGAATTCAGCAAAGGAAGACCAAGAAATTAATAAAGAAAGGGAAAATAGAATATGAGTATAAAGTAGCGAGAGACATAAAAACAGACTGTAAAAGTTTCAATAGGTATGTAAACAGGAAAAGATTAGCGAAAGTAAATGTGAGCCCCCTACAGGCTGAGACATGAAAAATTATAATTGGAAATAAGGAAATGGCAGAGAAATTAAATAAATACTTTGTGTCTATCTTTATGGAAGAAGACACAAAAAATCTTTCCTGGAAATAGTGGAGAACCAAAGATCTAGCAAGAATGAGGAACTGAAAGAATTTAGTATTAGTAAAAAAAATAGTACTGGAGAAAGTAATGGGACTGAAAGCTGATAAATCCCCTGGACCTGATGGCCTACATCCTAGGGTTTTGGAAAGTAGCTAATGTAACCCTGCTATTTAAGAAAGGAGCCCAGAGAGAAAATGGGTAACTATAGACCAGTTAGCCTGACATCAGTAGTAGGGAAAATGTTAGAATCTATTACTAAGGACGTGGTAACAAGACACTTAGAAAATAATAATAGGATTGGGTAGAGTAAACATGGATTTATGAAAGGGAAATCATGTTTGAAAAATCTGTTAGAGTTTTTTGAGGTTGCAACTAGCAGAACAGATAAGGGGGAACCAATGGATGTGGTGTATTTAGATTTTCAGAAGGCAATCGATTAACAAGAGGTTATTAAACAAAATAAAGGCTCATGGGATTGGGTGTAATATACTAGCATGGATTGAGGATTGGTTAACGGACCAAAAACAGAGTAGGAATAAAAGGTTTATTTCCTGGTTCGCAGGCTGTAAGTGGTGGAGTGCTGCAAGGATCGGTGCTTGGGCCCCAGCTATTCACAATATATATTAATGATTTGGATGAGGGGACCAAATGTAATATATCCAAGTTTGCTGGTGATATAAAGTTAGGTGGAAATGTAAGTTATGAGGATGATGCAAAGAGACTTCAAGGGAATAGAGACAGGCTAATTGAGTGGGCAAGAACATGGCAAATGGAATATAATGTGGAGAAATGTGAAGTTATCCACTTTGGTAGCAAAAATAGAAAACCAGAGTATTTTTAAAATGGTGAGAGATTGGGAATGTTGGTGTTCAGAGGGACCTGGGTGTCCTTGTACATGAATCACTGGAAGTTAACATGTAGATACAGCAAGCAATTAAGAAAGTAAATGGTATGTTGGTCTTTATTACAAGAGGATTTGAGTATAAGAGTAATGATGTCTTATTGCAATTATATCATTATCATCATAGGCAGTCCCTCGAAATCGAGGAACTCTTGCTTCCACTCTAAAAATGAGTTCTTAGGTGACTGAACAGTCCAATAGGGGAATTACAGTCTCTGTCACAGGTGGGATAGACAGTCGTTGAAGGAAAGGGTGGGTGGGACTGATTTGCCGCATGCTCCTTCCGCTGCCTGCGCCTGGTTTCTGCATGCTCTCGGCATGAGACTCGAGGTGCTCAGCGCCCTCCCGGATGCACTTCCTCCACTTAGGGCGGTCTTTGGCCAGGGACTCCCAGGTGTCGGTGGGGATGCTGCACCTCATCAAGTAGGCCCTGAGGGTGTCCCCGAAACATGGGCTTGCTTGCTGTCACCAACCATCTTAAACTTATGCCCTCTCATAATTGACCCCTCCACCAAGGGAAATAGCCCTTGCTAACCACTATATCTAGACCCCTCAAATTTTTATACACCTCAATGAGGTCTCCCCTCAGCCTCCTCTGTTCCAAGGAGAACAAACCCAGCCTATCCAATCTGTCCTCATAGCTAAGATTCTCCATTCCAGGCAGCATCCTCATAAATTTCCTCTGCACCCTCTCCAATGCAATCACATCCTTCCTATAATACGATGACCAGAACTGCACACAGTATTCCAGCTGTGGCCTAACCAGTATACAATCCAGTTTAAGCATAATGTCCCTGTTCTTCTATGCCTCGGCCAATAAAGGCAAGCATTCCATATTCCTTCTTAACCACCTTATGCACCTGGCCTGCTACTTTCAGGGATTTGTGGACAAGCACTCCAAGGTCCCTTTGGTTCATCTACACTTCTAAGTGGCCCACCGTTTAATGTGTATACCCTTTCTTTATTAGCCCTCCCCAAGTGCATTACCTCACACTTCTCCAAATTAAATCCCATTTGCCATTGCTCTGCCCACCTGACCAATGGATTGATATCCTCCTGCAATTCATGACTTTCCTCTTCATTATCAACCACACAGCCAATTTTAGTGTCATCTGCAAACTTCTTAAACAAAGCCCCTATATTCAAATCTAAATCATTGATGTATACCACAAAAAGCAAGGTACCCAGTACTGAGTCCTGCAGAACGCTACTGGAAACATCCTTCCAGTCACAAAAACATTCATCAACCATTACCCTTTGCTTCCTACCTCTAAGCCAATTTTTGATACAACTTGCCACTTTGCCCTGGATCCCATGGGCTTTTACCTTTGTGACCAGTCTGCCATGTGGGACCTTATCAAAAGCTTTGCTAAAGTCCATATACACTACATCGTATGCACTACGCTCATCGACCCTCCTGGTTACCTCCTCGAAAAATTTAATCAGATTAGTCAAACACGATCTTCCTTTAAAAATCGGTGTTAACTGTCCCGAATTAATCCTTGCCTTGTTAAATGTAGATTTATCCTGTCTTTCAGGATTTTTTCCAATAATTTTCCCACCACTGAGGTTAGACTGACATAGGAATGTTCACCAGACTGATTCCTGGGATGGGGGAAATGTCCTATGAGGAGAGACGGAGTAGACTAGACCTTTATTCTCTAGAGTTTAGAAGAATGAGAGTTGATCTCATTGAAATATACAAAATTCTTACAGAGCTTGACAGGGTAGATGCAGGAAGGATGTTTCCTCTGACTGCGGAGTCTAGAACCAGGGGTCACAGTCTCAGAATAAGGGGTCGGCCATTTAGGACTGAGATGAGGAAAAACTTCTTCACTGAGAGTGGTAAATCTTTGGAATTCTCTATCCCAGAAAGCTGCGGAGGCTCAGTATTTGAGTATATCCAAGTATATTGATCGAGCCTGGAGCAGCTGGAAGAAGTTTTAAATATAAGCGCCTCCCTGACAACGGAGGCAGCTCGAGCCTAGAGCAGCTGAAGGGAGTTTTAAACATAAGCCAACTATTACCGGTCCTATCAAGGCTCTGAGCTGGCTGAAGGGAATGGCGGTGGTCACTCTGACTTCTCTCATGACCCTTCGAGAAGCTAAAATGGAGCAGGGCCCCAGCATCTCTCATCCCCACTCTTCATCACACTTCAGGTCTCCCATCACCTGTCCTGAAGGTGCTGCTCAGTGCCGAGCTTACGGCTCACATCCCACCGTAGGCAACTAGGCCCATACAGTCGAGCCTGGTCTCCAGTCACCTCGGACCCCCTTGCCACTGGACCAAGACCTTGCTCTGTCAAGACCATGTGGTAGCTGGTGTGCAACGGCCACCCCGTGTTAAAAGAACTCACGCACAGGCATCTTCCACCCTTCAAAATGAAGTTCGGGACCTGGAACATCGGGACCCTCATGGACAACCCCCAAAAGCCACAGACCAGAACGCTGCACTGCTATCATTGCCCGGGAACTCAGATGCCTCGACGTTGACATCGCTGCCCGAAGTGAGACCCGGCGGGCAGGGGAAGGCCAGCTCAAAGAACAAGGTGGTGGTTACACCTTCTTCTGGAAAGGTAAACCAGAAGAAGAAGAACGCCGCCTCCATGGAGTTGGCTTCGCCATGAAGAATGAGCTGGTGGGCTGTCTCAGAAACTTCCCTTGCGGGATAAGTGAATGTCTCATGACCCTCCGGCTCACCCTAGTCCAGAACCAGTGCTCCACAGTCATCAGAGTGTACGCCCCAACACTCTACGCAACAGATGAGACCAAAGATGAATTCTACTCCAGCCTTGAACAATCCCTGTCCCGGGTCCGTACAGACGTCAAACTGATCCTCCTTGGCGACTTCAACACCAGAATCAGTACGGGCACAGACCTCTGGGGAGGTGTGATCAGCAGAGAAGGGGTAGGGAAATCCAACTCCAGCAGTACCATGCTCCTGACAAAATGCCTAGAACATGATCTTGTCATCACCAACACCTTGTTCCGTCAGAAGAACAAGTACAAGGCATCATGACAATACCCTCGCTCCAAGCACTGTCGTCTGCTTGGCATGCTCTCCTCCTTCCAGATAAGAGAGATGAGGTCATGCATTCGTGTCAATAGTGCTTTTCCAGCCATATTTTAGTGCCGCCACGGGAATTCCATCTGCTCCTGATGCCATGCTGTTCTTGAGCTGATGGATGACCCTTTCTACCTCTTGCAGGGCTGGGGTTTTCCTGAAACGGTGGCGGGTAGCGTGCTGTGGGATGGAGTCAAGGACACTCACGTCGAACGGGGTACAACAGACATGATCTTCACTGCACGACAACTACAAGAGAAATGCAGGGAACAGCATCAACCCTTGTACATGACCTTATTTGACCTCACAAAGGCCTTTGACACTGTCAACCGTGAGGGACTATGGAGCGTCCTCCTCTGTTTCGGCTGCCCCCAAACGTTTGTCACCATCCTCCACTGCTCCATAATAACATGCAAGCCATGATCCTGACCAATGAATCCACCACAGACCCAATCCACATCCAGACTGGGGTCAAGCAGGGCTGCGTTATCGCACCAACGCTGTTCTCGATCTTCCTTGATGCAATGCTACATCTCAATCTCAAAAAGCTCCCCATTGGAGTGGAACCAAACTATAGAACCAATGGGAACCTGTTCCACCTTCGCTGCCTCCAGGCTAGATCCAAGGTCGTCCCATCCTCTGTCATCGAACGACAGTACGCGGACGACGCTTGTGTCTACGCACACTCAAGAGGCCGAACTCCGAGCCATCGTCAACACCTTCACTGAGGCGTACGAAAGCATGGGCCTTACACTAAACATCCGTATGAGAAAGGTCTTCCTTCCACCAACCTGAGCTCACCACACAGCACTGCCCCCTCGCCCCCCGGTCATCAAAATCCACGGCACAGCCTTGGACAACGTGGACCATTTTCCATACATCGGGAGCTTACCATCAACAAGGGTTGACATCGATGATAAGGTCCAACATCGCTGAAGGTGTTTGAAGACCAGGACCTCAAATCTGGCAACAAGCTTATGGTCTACAGGGCAGGAGTGATACTCACCCTCCTATATGGCTCAGAGACGTGGACTATGTACAGTAGACATCTCAAAGCGCTGGAGAAGTACCACCAGCACTACCTCTGCAAGATCCTGAAAATCCACTGAGAGGAGAATCGCACCAACATCAATGTTCTCGCTCAGGCCAACATCCCCAGCATCGAAGCACTGACTACTCTCGACCAGCTCCATTGGGCAGGCCACATCATCCGCATGCCTGACACAAGACTCCCTGAGCAAGCGCTCTACTCAGAATTCCTACACAGCAAGCGAGCACCAGGTGGGAAGAGGAAACGTTTCAAGGACACCCTTAAAGCTTCCTTGATGAAGTGCAACATCCCTACCGGCACCTGGGAATCATCATCATCATAGGCAGTCCCTTGAAATCGAGGAAGACTTGCTTCCACTCTAAAAGTTCTCAGGTGACTGTACAGTCCAATACGGGAATTGCAGTCTCTGTCACAGGTGGGACAGACAGCCGTTGAAGGAAAGGGTGGGTGGGGTATCTGGTTTGCTGCACGCTCCTTCCGCTACCTGCCCTTGTTTTCTGCATGCACTCAGCAACGGGACTCGAGGTGCTCAATGCCCTCCCGGATGCTCTTTCTCCACTTCGGGCTGTTGTGGGCCAGAGATTCCCAGGTACTGGTGGGGATGTTGCACTTTATCAAGGAAGCTTTGAGGGTGTCCTTGAAATGTTTCCTCTGCCCACCTGGTATTTCTCCAGCGCTTTGTGGTGTCTACTGTATATGGTCCACATCTCTGAGCCATATAGGAGGGCGGGTATCACTACAGTCCTGTAGACCATAAGCTTGGTGACAGATTTGAGGTCCTAGTCTTCGAACACTCTCTTTCTCAGGCGACCACAGGTTGTGCTAGTGCACTGTAGGCAGTGTTGGACCTCATCGTTGATGTCTGCCCTTGCTGATAGTAGGCTCCTGAGTTATGGAAAATGGTCCACATTGTCCAAGGCAGCGCTGTGGATTTTGATGACTGGGGGGCAGTGTTGTGTGGCGGGATCAAGTTAGTGGAGGACCTTTGTCTTATGGATGTTTAGTGTAAGGTCATGCTATCGTACACCTCGGTGAAGATGTTGACATTGGTTTGTAGTTCCACCTCTGTGCGCAGATGCGTCATCCACGTACTGCAGTTCGATGACAGTGGATGGGACGACCTTGGATCTAGCCTGGATGTGACGAAGGTTGAACAGATTCCCATTAGTTCTATAGTTTAGTTCCACTCCAGCAGGGAGCTTGTTGAGCGTGAGATGGAGCATTGCAGCGAGGAAGATCGAGAAGAGCGTTGGCGTGATTACGCAGTCCTGTTTGACTCCGGTCCGGACATGGATTGGGTCTGTGGTGGATCCGTTGGTCAGGATCATGGCTTGCATGTTGTCATGGAGCAGGCGGAGGATGGTGACAAACGTTTTGGGGAAGCCGAAATGGAGGAGGACTCTCTATAGTCCCTCATGGTTGACAGTGTCAAAGGCCATTGTGAGGTCAAAGAAAGCCATGTACAAGGGCTGGTGCTATTCCCTGCATTTCTCTTGTAGTTGTCACGCGGTGAAGATCATGTCCCTTGTACCCCTTAGCAGACGGAATCCATATTGTGACTCTGGGAGGAACTCTTCAGCCACAGCGAGAAGATGGTTAAGGAGGATTCTAGCGATGACTTTCCCAGTAGCCGACAGCAGGGAGGTTCCTCTGTAGTTGCCGCAGTCAGACATGTCCACTTTTTTAAAGATGGTCACGATTACGTAATCCCTGGCCCAAGACCGCGCAAAGTGGAGGAAGAGCATCCAGGAGGGCACTGAGCACCTCGAGTCTCGTCGCCGAGTGCATCCAGAAATCAAGCGCAGACAGCGGAAGGAGCATGCGGCAAACCAGGCTCCCCACCCACTCTTTCCTTCAATCACTGTCTGCCCCATCTGTGACAGAGACTGTAATTCCCGCATTGGACTGTACAGCCACCTGAGAACACACTTTTAGAGTGGAAGCAATTGATTCCGAGGGACTGCCTATGATGATGATGATATTCAAGACAGAGATCGATAGATTTTTGGATACTTAGGAAATCAAGGGATATGGGGATAGTGCAGGAAAGTGGAGTTGAGGTAGAAGATCAGCCATGATCTTATTGAATGGCAGAGCAGGCTCGAGGGGCTGAATGGCCTATTGCTTCTCCTAATTCTTATGTTCTCATGCGACACACATGAATCCAATATCATCAGGATATGTAATTTAAATACTTAAATAAAAGTATTCAAATGTAATCGATAGGCCAAAGACAAAAAAGTATATAGACACCATTAATGAATCACAAAAGCTCTGGCTGTGTAATTGATGATCTACAAATGCCATCAAGTTTTCTCTGAGCAACGACACAAATCAGCTGTTGTAGATTCCTTATTTCATTATTGCTTTTGCATCTTTGAGGTAAATGCAGTTCTTGACCAAAAGGGTCCTTAAAAATACCTTAATGTGTAGCTAACCTCACCAAAAATTTGTAATACTACTGTCACTCCAAATCTGAGCTACAGTTTCAAGTTAAAACATTTCAGGAGACAAGCTTACCTCTATTAAAAGCATTTCTGCTGAACATGAAGTCACTCACACAGAAACATGTCAGAATTTTGAAGTGTTTTGCACCTGCAAAAGGCTCAGCAGTTTCGATTCCCCAGGGTTCACTCACTCTTTCACATTCTTGTCCTTCATATCAATAGCCTTCTCCACTTATCATCCAACGCTACTTCAATGAATCATACAATCGTGGAAATTTACGGCACAGGAGACAGTTGTGTATCTGTGAAGCATGCACTCCCATGTTCCGCCATCAGGGAGTGCATCCCCTGAAATCCCAAGGGATCCCAGCATCCCTTGGGAGCACTGTATATAAGCCGGTCCCTAAGGCCTGTTCCTCACTCTGAAATGTCTTAATAATGACTGAGGTCACTGTTACTTTAACCTCCCAGTGTGCAGTCTCATCTGTGTTAGGAACACAATAACTGGCGACGAGTATACGAATCCAACGCAAAGATGCAGCAAACTGTGGGCATCCTGGAGAAGTTCTCGGAGGGTGAGGACTGGGAAGTCTATGTCAAACGGCTAGACCAGTACTTTGTAGCCAACGAGCTGGACGAAGGGAGCACTGCAAAAAGGAGAGCGGTCTGCGGGGCATCGACCTACAGCCCCATGAAGAATCTTCTGACTCCGGTGAAACCCACAAATAAGACGCTTGAGGAGTTGTGTACACTGGTTCGGGAGCATCTTAACCCAAGGGAGAGTGTGCTGATGGCGAGGTATCGGATCTACACGTGCCAGCGATCTGAAGGTCAGGAAGTGGCAAGCTACATCGCCGAGCTAAGGCGACTTGCAGGACAATGTGAGTTTGATGGCTACCTGGAGCAAATGCTCAGAGACTTATTTGTACTGGGCATTGGCCACGAGACCATCCTACGAAAACTTTTGACTGTAGAGACACTGACCCTCAGTAAGGCCATTGCCATAGCACAGGCGTTTATGTCCACCAGTGATAACACCAAACAAATCTCTCAATACACGTGCTAGCAATGTTCATAAATTAACTGGAACTGTGTTTGCGAGCAGAAATGTACATGGCAGAAACCACGAGTCTGCAACTGCCAGCAGGCCTCAGGTGACCCAGATGACTCAGAGTCCCCAACAAAGGATTAATGCAGGGCAATTCACACCTTGTTGGCGTTGTGGAGGCTTCCATTCATGCCACTTCAAAGGGTATGTTTGCAAGAGCTGTGGAACAATGGGGCACCTCCAACGAGCTTGAAAACGAGCTGTAAGCTCTGCAAAACCTGCTAACCACCACGTGGCAGAGGAAGATTGGTCCATGGTGGATCAAAGCAATTTCGAGCCTCAGAGAGAGGAGGCAGATGCTGAAGTACACGGGGTGCACACATTTTCGACAAAATTTCCACCTATAATGCTAAACGTAAAATTGAATGGCTTACCCGTAGCCATGGAACTGGACACTGGTGCTAGCCAATCCATCATGAGTAAAAAGATGTTTGAGAGACTGCGGTGCAACAAGGCATTCCGACCAGCCCTGAGCCCCATCCACACGAAACTGAGAACATACACCAAAGAGCTTATCACTGTCCTGGGCAGTGGTCAAGATCAACTACGAGGGCACGGTGCACGAACTGCCACTCTGGATTGTCCCTGGCGATGGCCCCACACTGCTTGGAAGGAGCTGGCTGGGCAAAATCCACTGGAACTGGGATGACATCCAAGCGCTATCACATGTCGATGAGGCCTCATGTACCCAGGTTCTTAACAAATTTCCTTCCCTTTTTGAGCCAGGCATTGGAAACTTTTCCGGGGCGAAGGTATGAATCCACTTGGTCCCAGAGGCACGACCCATTCACCACAAGGCGCGAGCGGTACCTCACAAGATGAGGGAGAGAGTGGAAATCAAGCTGGACAGGCTGCAACGTGAGGGCATCATCTCCCTAGTGGAATTCAGCGAGTGGACCAGCCCGATTGTTCCAGTACTCAAAAGTGATGGCACGGTCAGAATTTCCGGCGATTATAAAGTAACTATTAATCGTTTCTCGCTACAGGACCAATACCTGCTACCTAAGGCAGACGATCTATTTGCGATGCTGGCAGGAGGCAAGACATTCACCAAGCTTGACCTGACTTTGGCCTACATGACGCAGGAGCTGGAGGAGTATGCGAAGGGCCTCAACTGCATCAACACGCACAAGGGACTGTTCATCTACAACAGATGCCCGTTTGGAATTCGGTCGGCTGCAGCGATCTTCCAGAGAAACATAGAGAGCCTACTCAAGTCGGTACCACGCACGGTGGTTTTTCAGGACGACATATTGGTCACTGGTCGGGACACCATCGAGCACCTACAAAACCTGGAGGAGGTCCTCCAGCGACTGGATCGCGTAGGGCTGCGGCTGAAGAGGTCGAAATGCGTCTTCATGGCAACAGAAGTGGAGTTTTTGGGGAGAAAGATCACGGCGGACGGCTTTCGGCCCACAGACGCAAAGAGAAAGGCTTATCAGGAACGCGCCCAGGCCACAGAACGTCACGGAGCTGCAGTCATTCCTGGGACTCCTCAACTATTTTGGTAACTTCCTACCGGGGTTAAGCACCCTCTTAGAGCCCCTACATGTGTTATTGCGTAAAGGTAAGAACTGGGTATGGGGGAAAAAAAAAGTAATTGCTTTTGAGAAAGCCAGAAACATTTTATACTCCAACAAGCTGCTTGTATTGTATAACCTGTGTAAAAGACTTGTGCGAGCATGTGATGCGTCGTCGTACGGAGTCGGGTGTGTATTACAACAAGCTAACGTTGCAGGGAAGTTGCAACCTGTCGCCTATGCCTCCAGGGGCTTGTCTAAGGCTGAGAGCGCCTACAGCATGATTGAGAACGAGGCATTAGCGTGTGTGTTCGGGTAAAGAAAATGCATCAGTACCTGTTTGGCCTCAAATTCGAGCAGGAAACCGATCACAAGCCTCTCATATCCCTGTTCACTGAAAACAAGAGGATAAATACGAATGCCTCAGCCCGCATACAAAAGTGGGCACTCGCGCTATCAGCGTATAACTATACCATCCGCCACAGGCTAGGCACTGAGAAATGTGCGGATGCTCTCAGTTAGCTACCATTGCTCACCACGGGGTTGGAAATGGCGCAGCCTGCAAACTTGTTGATGGTGGTGCAGCCCGAAGACTTGTTGATGGTCATGGAAGCGTTTAAAAATGATAAATCACCTGTCACAGCCTGCCAGATTAGGACTTGGACCAGCCAAGATCCTCTGCTGTCCCTAGTAAAAAATTGTGTACTGCATGGGATCCCCGTTGAAATGCAAGAGCTAATCAAGCTGTTCCAGCGCGAAAGGATGAGCTGTCCATTCAGGCAGACTGCCTGTTGTGGGGTAACCGCGTAGTGCTGTCCAAAAAGGGCAGGGAGACATTCATCTCAGATCTCCACAGCACACACCCGGGTATAGTAATGATGAAAGCGATAGCCAGATCCCATGTGTGGTGGCCCGGTATCGACTCTGACTTCGAGTCCTGTGTACGGCAATGCAGCGTGTGTGCTCTGTTGAGCAACACGCCCAGAGAGGCACCACTAAGTTTGTGGTCCTGGCCCTCCAGACCATGGTCGAGGATCCATGTCGATTATGCGGGCCCGTTTCTCGGTAAAATGTTCCTGGTGGTGGTGGATGCTTTTTCAAAATGGATTGAATGTGAAATAATGTCGGTAAGCACCGCCACCGCCACCATTGAAAGCCTGAGAACCATGTTTGCCACCCACGGCCTGCCTGACATACTGGTCAGTGACAACGGGCCATGTTTCACCAGTTCCGAATTTAAAGAATTCATGACCCGCAATGGATTCAAACATGTCACCTCGGCCCCGTTTAAACCAGCCTCCAATGAGCGGGCAGAGCGGGCAGTACAAACAATCAAACAGAGCCTTAAACGAGTCACAGAAGGCTCACTCTAAATCCACCTGTCCCGAGTACTGCTCAGCTACGGCACGAGACCCCACTCGCTCACAGGGATGCCCCCGACTGAGCTATTCATGAAAAGGACACTTAAAACCAGACTCTCGCTGGTTCACTCCAACCTGCATGATGAGGTAGAGAGCAGGCGGCAGCAACAAAATGTAAACGATGGTCATGCCACTGTGTCACGGGAAATTGATTTGGATGACTCTGTGTATGTGCTAAACTATGGACATGGTCCCAAGTGGATCGCGGGGCACAGTGATAGCTAAAGAAGGGAATAGGGTGTTTATAGCCAAACTAGACAATGGACAAATTTGCTGAAAGCAGCTGGACCAAACGAGGCTGCGGTTCACAGACTGCCCTGAACAACCCACAGCAGACATCAACTTTCTCGAGCCCACAACACACACCCAAAGGATCAACGATGCCACTCTGGACCAGGAAATCAAACCCATCACGCCCAACAGCCCAGCAAAGCCAGGCTCACCCAGCAGCCCTGCAGGGCCAACAACACGCCAGCCCAGCAAGGGCACAACCAACACACCAGAACAGACATTTGTACCGAGGTGGTCCACCAGGGAAAGAAAGGCTCCCGACCGCCTCACCTTGTAAATAGTTTTCACTTTGACTTTGGGGGGTGGAGCGATGTTGTGTATTTGTAAAGCATGCACTCCCATGTTCCGCCACCAGGGAGCGCATCCCCTGAAGTCCCAAGGGATCCCAGCATCCCTTGGGAGCACTGTATATAAGCCGGCCCCTAAGGCTGTTCCTCACTCTGGAGTGTCTTAATAAAGACTGAGGTCACTGTTACTTTAACCTCCCTGTGTGCAGCCTCATCTGTGTTAGGAACACAATAGAGACCATTTGTCCTATTGTGTCCGTGACAGTCGCAAAAGAGCTATCCAACCTAATCCTATTTTCTAGCTCTTGGTCCGTAGTCTTGTAGATTATGACACTTCAAGTGCAGATCCAGGTGCTTTTTTAAATGCGATGAGGGTTTCTGCCTCTACCACCAGTGAGTTCCACTGGGTGAAGAAAGTTCATCAACTCACCTCTGATACTTCTATCAATTACTTAAAATCTATGCTTCCTGGTTATTGACCCCTCCGCTAAGGGAAATAGATCCCTTCTATCCACTCAATCTAGGCCATCTCATGATTTTATACACCTCACTTAAATCTCCCTTCAGCTTCCTCTGTTCCAAAGAAGACAACCCCAGTCTATCCAATCTTTCCGCACAGCTAAAATTCTCCAGTCCTGGCAACATCTTCGTAAATCCATCGTAAAGATTTCCAGCATCCACAGTAGTTTGCTTTTGTATCCTCGTAAATCTCCTCTCTAGTGCAATCACATCTTTCCTGTAATTTGGTGACCATAACTGTATGCAGTACTCTAGCTGTGGCCTAACTAGTGTTTTATATAATTCAAGCATAACCTCCCTGCTCTTAACTGCGCAGATAGCAGTTAATGGATATGATGTAACTGGCATCACGGAGACATGGCTCCAGGGTGACCAAGACTGGTAACTCAACATCCAGGGGTATTCAACATTTAGGAAGGATAGACAGAAAGGAAAAGGAGGAGTGGTGGTGTTGCTGGTTAAAGAGGAAATTAATGCAATAATAAGGACATTAGCTTGGATGATGTGGAATCGGTATGGGTGGAGCTACGGAATACCAAAGGGCAGAAAACGCTAGTGGGAATTGTGTACAGAACACCATGCAGTAGTAGTGAGGTTGGGGACAGCATCAAACACGAAATTAGGGATGCGTGCAATAAAGGTACAGCAGTTATCATGGGCGACTTTAATCTACATATTGATTGGGCTAACCAAACTAGTAGCAATGCGGTGGAGGAGGATTTCAAGACCAATATGTCGAAGAACCAACTAGAAGGCTGGCCATCCTAGACTGGGTGATGTGAAATCAGAAAGGACTAATTAGCAATCTTGTTGTGCGAGGCCCCTTCGGGAAGAGTGACCATAATATGGTAGAATTCTTTATTAAGATGGAGAGTGACACAGTTAATTCAGAGACTAGGGTCCTGAACTTAAGGAAAGGTAACTTTGAGGGGATGAGACGTGAATTAGCTAGAATGGACTGGCGAGTGATACTTAAAAGGTTGATGGTGGAAAGGCAATGGGAAACATTTAAAGGTCACATGGATGAACTTCAACAATTGTACATCCCTGTCTGGAGTAAAAATAAAATGGGGAAGGTGGCACAACCGTGGCTAACAAGGAAAATTAAAGATATTGTTAAATCCAAGGAAGAGGCATATAAATTGGCCAGAAAAAGCAGCAAACCCGAGGACTGGGAGAATTTTATAATACAGCAGAGAAGGACAAAGGGTTTAATTAGGAGGGGGAAAATAGAGTATGAGAGGAAGCTTGCTGGGAACATAAAAACTGACTGCAAAAGCTTCGATAGATATGTGAAGAGAAAAAGATTAGTGAAGACAAACGTAGGTCCCTTGCAGTCAGATTCAGGTCAATTTATAAAGGGGAACAAAGAAATGGCGGACCAGTTAAACAAATACTTTGGTTCTGTCTTCACGAAGAAAGACACAAATAAACTTCCAGAAATACTAGGGGACAAGGGTCGAGTGAGAAGGAGGAACTGAAGGAAATCCTTATTAGGCGGGAAATTGTGTTAGGGAATTGAAGGCATTGAAGGCCGATAAATCCCTGGGGCCTGATAGTCTGCATCCCAGAGTATTTAAGGAAGTGGCCCAAGAAATAGTGGATGCATTGGTGATCATTTTCCAACAGTCTATCGACTCTGGATCGGTTCCTATGGACTGGAAGGTAGCTAATGTAACACCACTTTTTAAGAAAGAAGGGAGAGAGAAAACGGGGAATTATAGACCGGCTATCCTGATATCAGTAGTGGGGAAAATGTTGGGATCAATTGTTAAAGATGAAATAGCATCACATTTGGAAAGCAGTGACGGGATCGGTCCAAGTCGGCATGGATTTATGAAAGGGAAATCCTGCTTGACAAATCTTCTAGAATATTTTGAGGATGTAACTGGTAGAATGGACAAGGGAGAACCAGTGGATGTGGTGTATTTGGACTTTCAAAAGGCTTTTGACAAGATCCCACACAAGAGATTGGTGTGCAAAATTAAAGCACATGGTATTGGGGGTAATGTACTGACATGGATGGTTGGCAGATAGGAAGCAGAGAGTTGGGATAAATGGATCTTTTTCAGAATAGCTGGCAATGACTAGTGGGGTGCTGCAGGGCTCAGTGCTGGGACCCCAGCTATTTGCAATATACATTAATGATTTGACTGAGGGAATTGAGTGTAATATCTCCAAGTTTGCAAGCTGGATGGTAGTGTGAGCTGTGAGGAGGACGCTAAAAGGCTGCAGGGGGACTTGGACAGGTTAGGTGAGTGCGCAAACGCGTGGCAGATGCAGTATGATGTGGATAAATGTGAGGTTATCCACTTTGGTGGCAAAAACACGAAGGCAGAATATTATCTGAATGGTGGCAGATTAGGAAAAGGGGAGGTGCAATGAGACCTGGGTGTCATGGTACATCAGTCATTGAAAGTTGATATGCAGATACAGCAGGCGATGAAGAAGGCAAATGGTATGTTGGCCTTCATAGCTAGGGAATTAGAGTATAGGAGCAGGGAGGTCTTACTGCAGTTGTACAGGGCCTTGGTAAGGCCTCACCTGGAATATTGTGTTCAGTTTTGGTCTCCTAATCTGAGGAAGGACGTTCTTGCTATTGAGGGAGTGCAGCGAAGGTTCACTAGACTGATTCCCGGGATGGCAGAACTGACATATGAGGAGAGACTGGGCCTGTATTCACTGGAGTTTAGAAGGATGAGAGGGGATCTCATAGAAACATATAAAATTCTGACGGGACTGGACAGGTTAGATGCAGGAAGAATGTTCCCGATGTTGGGGAAGTCCAGAACCAGGGGACATTGTCTAAGGATAAGGGGTAAGCCATTTAGGACTGAGATGAGGAGAAACTTCTTTACTCGGAGTGTTGTTAATCTGTGGAATTCCCTACCGCAGAGAGTTGTTGATGCCAGTTCATTGGCTATATTCAAGCGGGAGGTAGATATGTCCCTTACGGCTAAAGGGATCGAGGAGTATGGAGAGAAAGCAGGAAAGGGGTACTGAGGTGAATAATGAGCCATGATCTTATTGAATGGTGGTGCAGGCTCGAAGGGCCGAATGGCCTATTCCTGCACCTATTTTCCATGTTTCTATGTTTCGCATGCCAGACACGAGACTCCCAAAGCAAGCGCTCTACTCGGAACTCATCCATGGCAAACGAGCCAAAGATGGGCAAAGGAAATGTTACAAGGACACTCTCAAAGCCTCCCTGATAACGTGCGACATCCCTACTGACACCTGGGAGATCCTGGCCAAAGACCGCCCTAAGTGGAGGAAGTGCATCCGGGAGGGTGCGGAGCTCCTCGAGTATCGTCGCTAAAAGCATGCAGAAATCAAATGCAGGCAGCAGAAGGAGCGTACGGCAAACCAGGCTCCCTGCCTACCCTTCCCTTCAACCACTGTCTGTCCCACCTGTGACAGAGACTGTGGTTCTTGTATTGGACTGGAGTTTAATTTGTTTTTTATTGCTTGGTTTTAGTGTCCCCCTCCCCTTTTATAGGGGGCGCTTGTATATATTTATCTTTGAGTCCCCCAAAAAAACACAAAAAACCCCACAAAAAATACAAAAAAGAACAAACAAAAAAAAAGGGCCTGGAAAAATGTTTGGAGTGTCTCCCAGATCAGGGGGCACTTGATTTAAATGTTTAATTTTGTTTCCAATGAAAAGAGTTGTATTAGCCAGCTAAGGACTCATGCTAAGAGTGGAAGCAAGTCTTCCTCGATTCCGAGGGACTGCCTATGATGATGATAATGATGATGAATGACTTGTTGATAATTCCAATCTACATTCATTAACTTCCTTCAAATGTTTATGTTATCTCTGCATAATCTGATTCCATGTCTAAATTTAGAAGCCTGCATTTAGTTTATAATAAGCATGCACATTAGGACAATTAACCAATTAGAGGTGGCCAAATACTGTCTATTTAATCACGTCCCATGGCTTTCACAATTACCTGCCAAGTTGCCAGAACATATTTTGGAACAACAATCAGAAACACTTCACTTTCAAATGAAAAGAATTTACCTGAAAAAATTGCACCTGAATCTTTGGCTTACTTGAACCTTCTTGTGCAGTTTGCTGTGGTGGCTCAAAGTTGTAGTCTGAATATTGGTCTAAGCCTCGAAGTTTATGTTTAAACTGTACCTTCTAGACAGTAGACAGTGCCAAGTCTTTCTACTAATTTCCAGTTGCACAGCTGCTATCGTGCAGGCTGCCAGAAAATTGTATAGCGCCTTATTAATGGGTGAAAACAAACTGTTGTAATTTAAAGAGGCTGTAATCCTTTACTTGGCACCAGGTTACTGATAGGATTCCTAATGCTGTGGTTCAGCTATCAACAGTCTGCCAAATGCAAATACTTCTGCCCCAGCCAGGCCAGGATTTTGCATGCGGATGGCTAGGCAAACTTCACTTTTGCATTCTTACCCCATTTACTAACCAAAGCACAGCACAGTGAAAGTTGTAAGTGAGCCTCTCACTTCTGTTCCGCTTATCCAGAAATAGGATGGTACAAAATAAAAATTAATCAATTCATTAGTTCTTTATAAAATACATTTTTTTGAAAACTCCCAGGAGAAATTATTCAATATCTGCTACCCATTCTGACTCATTACTAATGGCTAACGTATTAAAAGTAGTCCACTCCACTTGTGAGAGACATGTAAGAAATTCATTTTTGAAAGAATTGAAAGAAACATGATTTTCACTGCTGCACCAAAGGACATGGAGCAGTTCAAGATATGGTATTTCAGCTGCTGAACTGTGAGAGTGTTGGAGACTGTGTGCACAGAGAGTGTGCAACCTGAAGAATATTGATGAATGCCGAGTGAAATCATGAACACAAGAGTTGGATGTTAAATGGAGAAGGATACTGATATGTAGAAGGACAAGAGGGTGAGAGTGTCTGAGCCCTGGGGAACCCAGGCACCTGGGCTCAAAACACTTACTACTAAAGGCATTCATTATGAAATTATAGACCTTTGCTGAGACTGGATAACGGACCACCAAACAGTAATAGTGAGGTTGGGGACAGCATCAAACAAGAAATTAGGGATGCGTGCAATAAAAGTACAGCAGTTATCATGGGTGACTTCAATCTACATATTGATTGGGCTAACCAAACTGGTAGCAATGCGGTGGAGGAGGATTTCCTGGAGTGTATTAGGGATGGTTTTCTGGACCAATATGTCGAGGAACCAACTAGAGGGCTGGCCATCCTAGACTGGGTGATGTGTAATGAGAAAGGACTAATTAGCAATCTTGTTGTGCGAGGCCCCTTGGGAAAGAGTGACCATAATATGGTAGAATTCTTTATTAAGATGGAGAGTGACACAGTTAATTCAGAGACTAGGGTCCTGAACTTAAGGAAAGGTAACTTTGATGGTATGAGACGTGAATTGGCTAGAATAGACTGGCTAATGATACTTGGTGGATAGGCAATGGCAAACATTTAAAGATCACATGGATGAACTTCAACAATTGTACATCCCTGTCTGGAGTAAAAATAAAACGGGGGAATTAGCTCAACTGTAGCTACCAAGGGAAATTAAGGAGTGTTAAATCCAATGAAGAGGCATATAAATTGGCCAGAAAAAGCAGCAAACCTGAGGACTGGGAGAATTTTATAATTCAGCAGGGGAGGACAAAGGTTTTAGGAGGAGGAAAATATAGTATGAGGGGAAGCTTGCTGGAAACATAAAAACTGAATGCAAAAGCTTCTATAGATATTTGAAAAGAAAAAGATTAGTGAAGACAAACGTAGATCCCTTGCAGTCAGATTCAGGTGAATTTATAACGGGGAACAAAGAAATGGCGGACCAGTTAAACAAATACTTTGGTTCTGTCTTCACGAAGAAAGACACAAATAACCTTCCGGAAATACAAGGGGACCAAGGGTCTAGTGAGAATGAGGAACTGAAGGAAATCCTTATTAGGCGGGAAATTGTGTGAGGGAAATTGATGGGATTGAAGGCCAATAAATCCCTGGGGCCTGATAGTCTGCATCCCAGAGTATTTAAGGAAGTGGCCCTAGAAATAGTGGATGCATTGGTAATCATTTTCCAACAGTCTATCGAATCTGGATCAGTTCCTATGGACTGGAGGGTAGCTAATGTAACACCACTTTTTAAGAAAGGACGGAGAGAGAAAACAAGTAATTATAGACCGGTTAGCCTGACATCAGTAGTGGGGAAAATGTTGGAATCAATTATTAGAGATGAAATAGCAGCATATTTGAAAAGCAGTGATGGGATCGGTCCAAGTCAGCATGGATTTATGAAAGGGAAATCATACTTGACAAATCTTCTAGAATTTTTTGAGGATGTAACTGGTAGAGTGGACAAGGGAGAACCAGTGGATGTGGTGTATTTGGACTTTCAAAAGGCTTTGGACAAGAGATTGGTGTGCAAAATTAAAGCAAATGGTATTGGGGGTAATATACTGATGTGGATAGTGAACTGGTTGGCAGACAGGAAGCAGAGATTCGGGATAAATGCGTCCTTTTCAGAATGGCAGGCAGTGACTAGTGGGGTGCCACAGGGCTCAGTGCTGGGACCCCAGCACTTTACAATATACATTAATGATTTAGATGAAGGAATTGAGTGTAATATCTCCAAGTTTGCAGATGACACTAAGCTGGGTGGCGGTGTGAGCGGTGATGAGGATGCTCAGAGGCTGCAGGGGGACTTGGACAGATTAGGTGAGTGGGCAAACACATGGCAGATGCAGTATAATGTGGATAAACGTGAGGTTATCCACTTTGGGGGCAAAAACACGAAAGCAGAATATTATCTGAATTGTGGCATATTAGGAAAAGGGGAGGGGCAACGAGACCTGGGTGTCATGGTACATCAGTCATTGAAAGTTGGCATGCAGGTACAGCAGGCGGTGAAGAAGGCAAATGGTATGTTGGCCTTCATAGCTAGGAGATTTGAGTATAGGAGCAGGGAGGTCTTACTGCAGTTGTACAGGGCCTTGGTGAGGCCTCACCTGAAATATTGTGTTCAGTTTTGGTCTCCTAATCTGAGGAAGGACGTTCTTGCTATTGAGGGAGTGCAGCGAAGATTCATCAGACTGATTCCACGGATGGCAGGACTGACATATGAGGAGAGACTGGATCGACTGGGCCTGTATTCACTGGAATTTAGAAGGATGAGAGGGGATCTCATAGAAACATATAAAATTCTGACGGAACTGGACAGGATAGATGCAGGAATGTTCCCGATGTTGGGGAACTCCAGAACCAGGGGGCATAGTCTAAGGATAAGGGGTAAGCCATTTAGGATTGAGATGAGGAGAAACTTCTTCACTCAGAGAGAATGTTAACCTGTTTAATTCCCTACTGCAGAGAGTTGTTGATGCCAGTTCATTGGATATATTCAAGAGGGAGTTAGTTGTGGCCGTTACGGCTAAAGGGATCAAGGGGTATGGAGAGAAAGCAGGAAAGGGGTACTGAGGGAATGATCAGTCATGATCTTATTGAATGGTGATGCAGGCTCGAAGGGCCAAATGGCCTATTCCTGCACCCATTTTCTATGTTTCTATGCAAAACTTGGCTTATTACAGCAATGGTAAGCTTCATACCATGTAGTTGATTCTATAGCCTTTGTGCTGAAACCTGACAGACAGAAACCTGGGGCAGAAACCTGAAAGTCTAGATTTCCTCACGTTCTGTTGAGTTTTATCTCCACAGCATGCTTCTTTTGGCCCTGACATGTTCCCCACTCGGAAGTCAGCCTGAGTGATGGGTTTGGCTTCCAGTTAGGCGGGGAGCACTCCAAAGCATGCCACAGAACCAGGTATGTCTGATCCCCGATCCCGGACCAATCCTTGACCCCAGGGAGATGTCCGATCCTTGACCCCAAGGGGGTCCATTGGCCTTTGTATGGGGGGGTGGTGGTCGAATGGAGGGAGCTTGAGGGGCCAAGGGGGAACACTCCTGCCCCCTGGCCAACAAGCAATGCTGTGAAGGCACTTACTTTCTCCCCGAAGCTGTCTTCGCCTCAGTTCGGCTGCAGGTTTTCCCGAGGCCAGGGAAACATGGCAACCCAGTGTAAAACCTACAATTCAAGTTAAATCAGGGGCTGCCAAACTCATAAAAATATTTAAATTGCCAAACCGCCTGCTGGGAGCGGATTAGCTGACCGCCCCTTGTCCCGCCTCCGTTAAACCCAGAAGTGAGTGGGTTGGAGGTGGCTTTGGGTGTTTAAACTTTCACCTCCTCTATCCGCTCCCAACCCACCCATTTTTGTGGGCTAAAATTCCCCCCTTTGTTTTATAGTAGCAAATACTTACAATTTTAAATTTGGCCTGAAAGGTGATTTGTAGTAAACCCTAATGGGGCAACCATATCTTTTCATGTCATATAACATCTCCTAGAAGTAAAAAAATAAAACAAATTTAAATTTTTTTTTTTAATCAAATATATATTTTCTAAATATAAAAATGATATTTAAAATAAAATTGTATTAGAAACTAAAATCACAAAATTTGGAGAACTCACCACATCTTCTTTCATGGGGTATCTTAAAACGGACCTGAACACAGAAAAATCAATATGTATAATATACAGAAATGTATTTCCAATCTGAAAAGTAAATCGAGTGAGATTTTTCAACTGCACGTGCGTGGTGGCCTCAGTTTAGCAGAAGAGCAGTGACCTCCGGTGGCTCAGTATATAACAGCACTGCATCCTATGTCACAAAGCTATACATAGCAGGAAGAACATAAGAAATCGGAGCAGGAGTAGACCATTTGGCCCTCGAGCCTGTCTGCCATTCAATGAGATCATGGCTGATCTTCTACCTCAACTCCACATTCCTGCACGATCCCCATATCCTTTGATCCCCTTAATATCCAAAAATCTATCAACATAAGAACATAAGAATAGGAGCAGGAGTAGGCCATTCGGCCCCTCGAGCTTGCTCCACCATTCAATAAGATCATGGTTGATCTTATACCTCAACTCCACTTTTCTGCACTATCCCCATGGGCTAGATTTTAAACTTTTGTGCAGATTGTCCAAAAATGGGCGGTATTTCCGGCGTGGGTGGTAAAAATGGGTTTTTAGATTGCCGGCTTGTCGCCCATTCTCAAAGCCCCTGGTCTCCATTTTTGAAATTGGGCATTACCGCGAGTGATATGAAATGGGCGGTAGCGTTAAATCTCTCTGAACTTCTGCCATAAAGTGTCGCCGTCCTTAGCAACGGCATGGCAACGCTCGATTCCCGCGATTCAGGAGGTCAAGGGTCATCATAACATGCACAGAAGAGGAAACAGAGAGAGAGGGAACTGAGAGAAACTGAAGGCGTGTGTGGGGTGTGGTGTGGCTGCTTTGGGAGGCAGGAGGGAGAGTTTAGAGCTTTAAAGCAAATAGGGAAACAAAAATTAGCTGTTACTAGCCAGATATTTGCTCGAATTTGGCCTATAATGGAGGGAGAGGAGGAGGCGTCACAGCACACTGTGGAGATTGAAGCTGGTGACAGCAGTGAGCTGGGAGAGGAGCACATTGGAGGGCGCAAAAGAGCGAGGAGGTTCTCGGGCGAGGCAAATGCCTCCCTCCTGCAGGAGGTCGAGTGGGGTGAATGACCCAGGGAGGGCTTGGGAAACCCACCCCAAAGGCCTACCAGAAGATATGGGCCAAGATAGCAGAGGTGGTCTCGTCGTCGCCCAATGAGATGCATGAGGGCAACCCAATGCTGCAAACGATGGAACGACCTTGTGGGATCCGCAAGAGTAAGTATTACATTTATTTACATGTACTTATGTATTTATATAATTTGATTTGTAAGAGTCATGAGTGACTATCAGTAGATGTGAGTTTTGCACTTTTACTGGGAATGTTGTAGTCAAAGCCTGCGGTCACGGTGCACGTCTTTAGGTAAAGAATGATTTGGAAAAGCAAAATTTGGTCAGGCAAAGTCAGCATGGATTTATGAAGGGGAAGTCATGTTTGACAAATTTGCTAGAATTCTTTGAGGATGTAACGAACAGGGTAGATAAAGGGGAACAAGTGGATGTGGAGTATTTGGACTTCCAGAAGGCATTTGACAAGGTGCCACACAAAAGGTTACTGCACAAGATAAAAGTTCATGGGGTTAGGGATAATATATTAGCATGGATAGAAGATTGGCTGACAAACAGAAAACAGAGAGTCGGGATAAATGGTTCATTCTCTGGTTGGCAATCAGTAACGAGTGGGGTGCTGCAGGGATCAGTGCTGGGACCCCAACTATTTACAATTTATATTAACGACTTGGAAGAGGGGATTGAGTGTAATGTAGCCAAGTTTGCTGACGATACAAAGATGGGAAGAAAAGCAATGTGTGAGGAGGACATAAAGAGGCTGCAGAAGGACATAGACAGGCTAAGTGAGTGGGCAAGAATTTGGCAGATGGAGTATAATGTTAGAAAGTGTGAGGTCATGCACTTTGGCAGAAAAAATCAAAGAGCAAGTTATTATTTAAATGGAGAAAGATTGCAAAGTGCTGCAGTACAGTGGGACCTGGGAGTACTTGTGTATGAAACACAAAAGGTTAGTATGCAGGTACAGCAAGCGATCAGGAAGGCCAATGGAATCTTGGCCTTTATTGCAAAGGGGATGGTGTATAAAAGCAGGGAAGTCTTGTTACAGCTGTACAGGGTATTGGTGAGGCCACACCTGGAATACTGCATGCAGTTTTGGTTTCCATATTTATGAAAGGATATACGTGCTATGGAGGCAGTTCAGAGAAGGTTCACTAAGTTGATTCCGGGGATGAGTGGGTTGATTTATGAGGAAAGGTTGAGTAGGTTGGGCTTCTACTCATTGGAATTCAGAAGAATGAGAGGTGATCTTATAGAAACGTATAAGATTATGAGAGGGCTTGACAAGGTGGATGCAGAGAGGATGTTTCCACTGGTGGGGGGGACTAGAACTAGAGGGCATGATATTAGAATAAGGGGCCGCCCATTTAGAACTGAGATGAGGAGAAATTTCTTCTCTCAGAGGGTTGTGAATCTGTGAAATTCGCTGCCTCAGAGAGCTGTGGAAGCTGGGACATTAAATAAATTCAAAACAGAAATAGACAGTTTCTTAAATGATAAGGGGATAAGGGGTTATGGAGAGCGGGCGGCGAAGTGCATGATCAGATGAGCCATGATCTTATTGAATTGGGGAGCAGGCTCGAGGGGCCTTATGGCCTACTCCTGCTCCTATTTCTTGTGTTCTTATGATAATTATCATTATAATCATGATTACATCTGTCGGTTATGTGTTGCATCAGTCTTTGTGACAGTACCTAGCAATGTTATCACACAATGATCTCATGCCATGTCGTCCTGTCACCTTTTACAGAAGAAGCTATCGACGATGAGGTCCATGCAGAGGCATACGGGTGGGAGGCCACCAATCATCAGCGACATCACTGACATGGAGGAGTGGGTGCTCACACTCGTGGGGAAGAACCCCCGGACGGCCACGCAAGCATCTGCAGACCCTGAAGTGATGCGACGTGAGTAAAGTTCACACCATTGCGTGATGTAAAGTCAATTCCACACCAATTCATATCCGAACTATCATATATGATAGATGATTTCTAAAATTGTCCTATAAATAATGCTGGCCTAATGAAAATCATTGCAATGCACAATGTGTTGATGGTCATGAAATGTGATGATTGCGATGATCTTGATAGCGGTGTGCTTTTGTCGTGCATATGCTGCTTTTGTCTTGTAGCGCTGGACTCACCTCATCACCCTAGCACCCCCTTCTCCTCTCACCTCATTTGTGTTTTGCAGCTCAGCGCGGCCCCAGGCAAGACCACAGAGGCCAGAAGGTGGGGGCACGGGGCCGGACTCGCCAGACAATCCTACATCTGGTGCTGAGGAGCTCCGATTCTTGCCCATCAATCCGCTGGGTCTATTCTCTACGGATGAGAGCGCGGACTTCGAGCAACCTGTATCGCCACGCTCCAGAAGCCATTCCACCCCAAGGCCATCTAGTGGTCCTCCGGTCATTCCCGCCTCCACTCTGGAGGTACCGGTCCCAAGCATCTCTCCACAGGGCACCCCATTTGTCCCCAGGACGGCGCCGACACCGCGGAGGTTTTGTGGACACGGCATGTCTGGTCCACGAGCGCGACATGAGAGTGGAGAGATGGTACAGTTGTCCAGGAGGACTGTAGACATTGGTGACCAGATCCTCGATGCATTGGGGGGTATATCCCAACAGCTGGCCGCCATGACTGAGTACGTTCCGTGGATAGCGGAGGCCCTGGAGGCGATGGCCAGGAACACTGCTGGCACAGGCCTCCAAGTGGTCCCGGAGCACGACACTCCGCCCCTAGGTTCCACACCACCATTGCGAACGACAGATGAGAGGCAGGACCAAGATCCTGTTCTGGATCAGAGAATGTTCCCCCCTCAGCAGCCCCCGCTCCCGTACCCGTGCAACCACCGCCTCTACCTTCATCCTCCCCCCGCCCAATGAGGCACCGCCTGAGGAGCTCTTCAGCCAGGCGGCGTGGAGGGGAAGAGGTAGAGGTGGGGAGAAGAAGGGGAAGGGGGGGGAAGGAAAGTGAGCTGCATATCCGCAGGTGATGGCTGTGTTATATCTCCATCTGGATGTATGCAATTTTTTGTAATGTATGGGGGGAGGGGGCCACCCTCCTGCTGTGCATTTGTATTCTGTGTTGCTGGACATGTTGACCATTTGATTGATGTCAATGGTGGAAAAAGTGGGGTGTGGGCGGGCTTGGGGTGTTTTTGATCGTGATACTTATGGTTTCAGACCAATGTTGGTATAAATTTTTGTTATTGAACATAACCTTGTTGTGCATTGTCACAGATAGCTGGCCCGTTACACACTGGTGATTCCTTAACATGAAAGGGTTAAATACAATTTAAATTCAATCAACGTAAACTTTAACTGGTACCAAGGTGATGGCCACCATTGATGTTTGAACTGCACACGCACAGCAGTGTGTCAGCGTTGTCACTCACAGCAACATTCTTTCAGGCAAATTGCTCCTGACGCAAGAGTCTTGCAGCTATGTAGCCAACATGGGCCCTTTCCTGCGGTCTGGAGTGGGAAGGGTTGCATAGCTAGCCTGATTGTCTGGCCCTAGGTCAGCATCAAGCCCCTCGTCCTCCTCTTCCTCTCTCTCCTGAGATGGACCATCAGTCCCTTCTGGGAATTCTTGCCCCCTCCTGAAAGCCAGGTTGTGCAGCATGGAGCACATGACCACGAATTTAGTTACTTGCTCAGGGTTGTATTGTAGCTCCCCTCCTGAGTGGTCCAGGCATCTGAAGCGCTGTTTAAGCAGTTATTGTTTTCTGGACAACATTGCGTGTGTCTCTGTGGCTCTGGTTATATTGCTTCTCGGCCTCGGTGTGGATGTCATGCAGGGGGTCATCAGCCAGGTGGCTAGGCCATATCGGTTGTCACCAAGCATTGCTCTTGTGGCTGACTCTTAAACATGTCAGAGACAGTGCTCTCACACAGGATGTGAGCCTCATCAAAGCTGCCCAGACATTTGGCATTCACTGCCAGTATGATCTGGTTGTGGTCGACAACTAGTTGGACCTTCAGGGAGAGAAATCCTTTTCTGTTACAAAAAAGCTCTGGGTCCTGAGAAGGTGCCCGCATGGTGATGTAAGTGCACTGTATTGCTCCCTGCACCCTGGGGAATTTAGCGATGCAGTAGAATGCTCCAGCCCTGTCAGTCTGAGCCTCCGTGGTCTTGGGGAAGTTGATAAAGTCCATCCTTCACGTGTACAGGGCTTCCATGACTAATGCAGCGAATGGTGGCATGGTGAGACAGAGGGGAAATCTCGACCGCTGAGGCCCGAAAGGAACCAGATGCGAAGAAAGACAGTGCTGCGGTGACCTTGACCTCAACCGACACTGATGTCCTGATGGCAGGCTGCATATGTGGCCTGATGAGCTCACATATTTCATTGATCACCACCTTGTGGAAGCGCAGTCTCCGAAGGCAGGTGTGCTCGGACACGTCGAGGTAAGACCTCTTTTACCTGTAAGTGCGGGGTGTGTATGGTCTGGATCTCCTTCTCATTTTGGCACGTCTTAAATTGGGTACATAATGATGTGCATCACACATTGAGCCATCTGCACTCTGCAGCATCTACATATTAATCGATGCAGGCTGAGAAATGGCTGGCCCCATTGCAATGAAAGTATAATAGTGATTGATCAGAAGCAATAATTTCCTCACTAAAATACACCTACAATAAACCCCAATAGTCCAGAGTCTGAAAAAATGTCTGTTGAGATGGTCATTTCACCTGAGAAGAACTCCAGAGTCAATCCAAACTCCCCCGAAGTTGAAACAGCCTTTTGAATGAAGTGATCTGCGATTTTAAAAATGGTGCCCACATTGCTGTGATTCGTTCAGAACAGTTCCACTTTTTCAGAGCAGTGTTTTGGGCAAGCAATATTGTGGGTGAGATGTGTGCGAGGTGGTGAAAGTGACGCTGGGTGATCTCCTGGGCGTTAGTTTCGGCAAATGTGATCTTTATGACAAAAAAAATTGGACAGTCGGTATTATTGAATCTAGGCATTAATTATGTGTAGAAACTAACACTGGGTGATATTATGGGCGTTGATTTCGCCCATTCTGATGATTCCGCTCAAAAAGGTGGTCAGGCAGTATTATTTTTTCCTGCCGTTATACACTTGGGGAAAGTAACGCTCGGCGATAAGTGTCCGGAAAATGGGCGTCAGTTTCCATTTTGTGACTAAATGGGCGATATCTGGGCTTTATACATCGTATCAGCAGTAAAATGGATGTTAAGTGGGCGTTATGCATGCAAAAAAAAATTAAAATCTAGCCCCATATTCCTTGATTCCCTTAATTTTCAAAAATCTATCAATCTCTATCTTGAATATGCTCAATGACTGAATATCCACAGACCTCTGGGGTAGAGAATTCCAAAGATTCACCACCCTCCGTCCTAAATGGCCGACCCCTTATTCTGAGACTGTGACCCCTGGTTCTCGACTCTCCAGCCAGGGGAAATATGCTCCCTACATCTACCCTGTCAAGCCCTGTAAGAATTTTGTATGTTTCAATGAGATCTCCTCTCATTCTTCTAATCTCTAGAGAATATAGGCCTAGTCTATTCAATCTCTCCTCAAAGGACAATCCTCCATCCCAGAAATCAGACTGGTGAACCTTCATTACACTCCCTCTATGGCAATTATATCCTTCTTTGGGTAAGACTACCAAAACTGTATACAATACTCCAGATGTGATCTCACCAGGGCCCTATATAATTGCAATAAGATATCTTTACTCTTATACTCAAATCCCCTTGCAATAAAGGCCAACATACCATTTACTTTCTTAATTACTTGCTGTGCCTGCATGTTAACTTTCAGTGATTCGTGTACAAGGACACCCAGGTCCCTCTGAATACCAACATTTCCCAGCCTCTCACCATTAAAAAAATTCTCTGCTTTTCCATTTTTCCTACCAAAGTGGTTAACTTCACGTTTCTCCATATTATATTCCATTTGCCTTGTTCTTGCCTACTCACTTAGCCTGTCTTTATCCTCTTGAAGCCTCTTTGCACCCTCCTCACAACTTATATTTCCAACTAGCTTTGTATCATCAGCAAACTTAAATATATTACATTAGGTCCCCTCATCCAAATCATTGATATACATTGTGAATATCTGAGGCCCAAGCACCGATCCTTGCGATACCCCACTTGTTATAGCTTACCAACCTAAAAATGACCTGTTTCTTCCTACTCTCTGTTTTCTGTCTGTTAACCAATCCTCAATCCATGCTAGTATATTATCCCCCAACCCATGAGCCTTAATTTTGTTTAATAACCTCTTGTGTGGCACCTTATCGAATTCCTTCTGAAAATCTAAATACACCACATCCACTGGTTCCCCCTTATCTATTCTGCTAGTTACAACCTCTAAAAACTCGAGCAGATGTGTGAGACACGATTTCTCTTTCATAAATCCGTGTTGACTCTGCCCAATCTTATTATTATTTTCTAAGTGCCCTGTTACCATGTCCTTAATAATAGATTCAAGCATTTTCTCTACTGCTGATGTCAGGCTAACTGGTCTGTATTTCCCATTTTCTCTCTTTTGCCTTTCTTAAATAGTGGTGTTACATTTGCTGTTTTCCAATCTGCAGGAACTGTTCTAGAATCTATGGAATTTTACAAGATAACAACCAATGCATCCACTATTTCTATAGCCAACTCTTCCAAAACACTAGGATGTAGGCCATCAGGTTCAGGGGATTTATTGGCTTTCAGTCCCATTCATTTTTTTAGTACCTTTTTTTACTAATACTAATTTCTTTCAGTTCCTCATTTTCGCTTGACCCTTGGTTCTCCACTATTTCCAGGAATGTTTTTTTTGTGAAGACAGATACAAAGTATTTATTTAATGTCTCTGCCATTTCCTTGTTCCCCATAATTTCTCCTGTCTCAGCCTGTAAGAGACTCACATTTACTTTTGCTAATCTTTCCTCTTTACATACCTATAGATGCTTTTGCAGTCTGTTTTTATGTCACTCGGTAGTTTACTCTCACATTCTATTTTCCTTTTCTTTATCAATGTCTTGATCCTCCTTTGCTGAATCCTAAAATTCTCACAATCCTCAGGCTTATTACTCTTTTTGGCAAAATTATAAGCCTCTTTCTTTGATCTAATACTATTTTAACTTCACTTGTTAGCCACAGTTGCACTATTTTTCCTGTAGGGTTTTTGTGCCTTAACGGAATGTATATTTGTTGTAAATTATATATCAATTATTGAAATGCTATCCATTGCTTGTTTACTGTCATACATTTTAAAGTAGTTTCCCAATTTACCTTAGCCAACTCGCCCCTCATACCGACATAATTTGCTTTGTTTAAATGCAAGACCTTAGTTTTGGATTCAACTGAATCATTTTCAAATTCAGTATCAAATTCTATCATATTATGGTCGCTCTTCCCTAAAGGCCCCTTTACGACAAGCTTATTAATTATTCTCATTGCACAATACTAGATCTAAAATAGCGTGTTCCTTAATTGGTTCCTCAACATACTGATCTCGAAAACTATCTTGTATACATTCCATGAATTCGTGCTCTACACTAATACTGCAAATTTAGTTTGATCAGTCTATATGTAGATTAAAGTTCCCCATGATTACTGTATTACCCTTATTACATGTGTTTCTAATTTCCTGATTTATACTCAGCCTTTCCTTACAACCATTGTTTGGGGGCCTATAAACAACTCCACCCAAACTGATTCTACTTCTTGATTTTCGGAACTAAGATCCTTTCTTGCTACTGTCTTTATCCCATCCTTTATTATCAGGGCTGCACCTCCTCCTTTTGCAATTTGCCTATCTCTTTTAAACATTAAATACCCTGGAATATTTAGTTCCCAACCATGGCCACTTTGCAACCATGTCTCCATAATGACTAATAGATCAAACCTATTAATTTCTATCTGCGCTATTAATTCATCTATTTTGTTGCGAATGCGTCGCGCATTCAGATATAGTGCCTTTAGCTTTGACTTATGTCTATTCTTTCCTGATGTCATTGTAGTCACTGATGCCTTATTACCATTATTACTCTCTCTGTCACTTCCTGACCCATTCTGCTTATTTTTATCCAAAACTCCACTCTGCTTGAGAACCTTGACATTTCTCTTGCTGCTTTTAAAATTTATTCTTTCCTGAATCCTCCCACCCCCACCTCCTTCAGCAGTTTAAAGCCCTATCTACTGCTCTAGTTATTCAGTCTGCCAGGACACTTGTACCTGCCTAGTTTTAGTGGAGCCCATCCCAAGGAACAGCTCCCTTTTTCCCCAGTACTGTGCCAGTGCCCCATGAACTGAAACCTCTTCCACACCTCACTTTGAGCCACGCATTTAAACCTCTAATCTATTTTTCCCTATGCCAATTTATGCGTGCCACAGGTAACAATCCAGAGATTATTACCTATGAGGTTTTGCTTTTTAATTTAGATCCTAGCTCCTCAAATTCCCTCAGCAGAACCTCATTCCTGGTTCTACCTATGTCATTGGTTTCTACCTGGACCACGACAACTGGATCCTATCCCTCCCACTCCAAGATATCCTTAAGCCTGGAATTGGGTAGGCAAAACAACCTCCGGAACTCCCTGCCTTGGCTGCAGAGAACAGTATCGATCAACCTGACTATACTATTGTCTA
The DNA here is from genome assembly GCF_044704955.1 of Pristiophorus japonicus. Lineage (NCBI taxonomy): Eukaryota > Metazoa > Chordata > Chondrichthyes > Pristiophoridae > Pristiophorus > Pristiophorus japonicus. Next base: position 23,503,278 of record NC_091985.1, read on the forward strand.
TCACTACCACATTCATTTTACTCTCCCCACTTGAATGACCTCTTGTACGACGGTGTCATGGTCAGTTTGCCCAAATTCCCTGTAGTCCTTGTTCTCATCCATAAGGGCACCAAGTACCTTATACCTGTTGGACAAGGTCAAAGGCTGAGGCTCCTCCTTTACTATATCCTGGGTCTCCATACCTTCCTGACTCGCAGTCACACCCTCTTGTTCCTGACAATTGATGAACTGTAAAACCCAAGAGGTGTGACTGCCTCCTGAAACAAAGGGATTGAAATTCAGTACCGCCATTCTTGAGGCGTTGTCACCGCACGAGAGAAAGTTTTAACAGCTCGCTTCAGGCACTCCACAAATGTGAAAATTCAGTGTTGGCACCTAAAGCATTGATAGGAACGTTAAATCATGGCATTGCACACTTACCTGGATGCACTAAGTGGGCCGTTAAGTGTAGGCGCAACATCTGGGACTTAGGTATCATTTGGAGCTGCGCCACCGAGATAGTGGTGCCACCTGGATTGAATTGAGACGTTGATTGGCCGCATCAAAGCCTCGTGGTTATATTCCCTTCCTGCTCACTCACTCTGAGCGTGACGATGGCAGACCTTACAGCAGCAGCTCGTCAGCATGCCCCTCGGTCACAGACACCGCAGTGGATGCACTCCTTGATGTCCTGGAGAGGCGTCGGCAGGTGCTGAGGACTGGGAGGAAACCCCAACCCCAAACATACCGAAGACTATAGAGGGAGTGACACGGTGCCAAGGACAACAATGCAATGTCAGAAAAAGTGGAACGACCTGACATGGTTAGTGAGGGTGAGTATCTTTAATTTCAAACGTCAACATGCTATGCTCTCACCACAATGTGCACTCTCTGCTCAATGTAGTATTTTGGAATCCATGCTCTAAGTGGGTAAGGCCACAGTCAAGGTTCCCATTTGCAGCCTCACCCACTGCAAGGGCTTACATGTACTGTTAGCCTTGCTACTCGGGTCTGTAGACACACCCTTCCTGTTGTTTACTCCTCAGTCTTCATATGTGTGTTATAGGCTCCCCGTTGCTGTGATGTCGCCTCACAGCAAGTTGACGCCGCAAATGGTAGTTACATTGAGCTGTTAAGACTGTCATAGAGTAAATGGTAGTAAGTATGAAAGGCGCTTGGGACACACTGATAGAAGGTCTCTAACTCCGACTTTCTGTTTAATGTTACAGGTGAAGCTCGGCCACAACCGACGGGAGCAAATGCGGACTGGTGGAGGGGAGCCAGACCTCCACGTGCTCACTCCATTGGAGGAATGGATAGCTGTGCTGATGGGCGTTCAAGTTGATGCGATGGCGGTGGTTGTGGCCGACCCCCCTCGGGACAGTGACAGTAAGTTGAGTTCCTTTGCAGCGACCTGCAGGACACTTGGCCCTGACACCATCAACGTGCAGCTATTTCCATGAGACTGGCATTCACGAAAGCCTTTCCTGCTGCTGACCCCCTCCCCTGCAGGTAACCACTGTTCTGTGTTTGTGCTTCCAGATGACCAACCAGATCCACCGGGGCCGTCTAGGGCGCAGATGGTGGCGATGACCCAGAGGACAAGGAGGAGCAGGAGGACGACACCTCCTTTGACCTCACGCAGGAGGCTGTACCGTCAGAGAGTGGGGCCAGCAGCGCTGCTGACCAAGGGGTGTTGGGGGAGACAGAGGGACCTAGGGACCTCCAGCAATGCCACGGGGAGGGAGAAGTCCGGAGACTAGCTCCCCAGAGGGTGAGTGCATGCCTGAGCGATGCTCAGCAGCACTCTGATGATGAGCCCAACCTAGAGGTTGTTGCAACACAATCCCTGCAGTTGCACAGCGATCTGTAGGGTGCACTAGCAAGGGTGCCACATAGTCTTGATGCACTAGCTGTGAGGATGGAGGAGTCCACCTCAACTGTTACTCATGCCTCTCAGCAGCCCAGCCTTGGTAGATACCAATGGATGCTGGATACAAACATTGACTATGGGGCCCCAGACATGGTGGCGCGGTCTGTGGCTGACGTTGTAGTGGCCATTGAGTATGAGGCCAATGCTATTGTACGCCTCTATACTCAAATGTCATCAGGGCGTGGTGGCCTGAGTCAGCTCTCTGGTGTACTGCAGTCGCAGACACTCTTGATACAGAGACAAATCGATTCAATGGATGCACTGACCGCTGCCATCCGGTCTGGCGCCCCATTAGTTGAAGGGGGACCCAGCGCAGGATTCTGATCTCACCAGATTTCTGCTGATGATGCTGCTCTGCCCCAGGGGAGTATCAGCCTGTTGGGCCAATTGGACTGTGATGTCCTTTCTCAGGATGACATCATTCCTTCTTCACTGCTGTCGCTCTCCGCACCCCATCTACAACAGAGTGCTTCCAGCCATGCTGAGGTAATGGAGTCCGCAGCCAGGACCTCCAGGGCCCGAGCTGGCATTGGACATCTTGCTAGGCTATCATGTGTGACTGCGGATCGAAGTCAGCAACCAACTACCAGCCTTGCTGAAGGCCCTGAAACCCCATTGCGGAGGAGCAGTAGGCGTGGGTGGGGGTGGGGGCAATGGAAGGGGTCGTAAAGCCCTTTGTGAAGGTGGCCACATATGCTAACCTTGTGAAGATATGAGATTTTAATATTAGTTGCACTTGTATGATGCACCAAACACTTGGTTCATAGTCAACAGAGATGACCAGCTCATCTAATGTGAGCTCATGTAAATTGTTGCAGTTCAATGAACAATCCCACAATTGTTTGGTACTCGTTACAAAATTAACTAATGTCAATAGGTCCATTTGGATGTATATGAGAATGTTTGAAGGGGTTTTGTGGATAGGTTGATGTGTTGGGGATGATGTTGTCTTGTGGTTGTTTTCACCACATATGATTTATGTTTGTAATAAAGCATGTTTGGATTGCTCACATGATGAGGCACTGATTACTTAAGATGAAGGGCTGCAAGGTGTGTAGTGATGTGTTGAGTTGATGCCCAGGTGTATAGGCTGGCCATTGGGCATTCATTCTTTGGAATCGATGAGTGATGAGTCTCTGATGAGCAGCCCTTCCAGCCGCAGCAGTGTCATGCTGCCTCCTCCTTCAGAGAAGATACTCGTCTTCCTCGTCAAGGTCATCCTCCTCCTGAGGTGGATCATCCATCCCTGGTGGTAATGGCTGGGCCATCATAATGGTCAGGTTGTGCAGCATGCAGCAGACAACAGTGATCATGGAGACTCTCTCAAGTGAGTACTGCAATGCTCCACAAGAGCGTTCAAGGCAGCGTTCAAATGCTGCTTCAGAACCCCGATAGTTTGCTCAATAATGGCCCGGGTTGTGGTATGGCTGCTGTTGTAGCACAGCTTGGCTGGGGTGGTGGAATTGTGGAGGGTTGTCAGCAGCCTGGGGACCACACCATATCCTTTGTTGCCCAGGTGCCAGCCACGGGTGAAGGGTGAAGGCATCCTGGCAGTTGCCAAGATATCGGGCACTACAGCGAGGATCATCTGCCTGTGATCACAGACCAGCTGTACGTTGAAGGAGTGGAATTCCTTGCAATTCCGAAAGGTATCTCCATTGTGGGACGGGATCCTCAATGCCACATGCGTACTATCAATGGCTCCTTGAACCCTGGGAAGGCCCGGTAGCCTGGCAAAGCCAAGGGTGCGCTTATCCTGGTCTTCCCTTGACATGCTGAACTTGATGTAGTTCAATCGTTTGCTGCATTCGCCAGGTGACCGACGCCCTCTGTAGCAATGTACTGCAAACTGTGAGATGTTGCATATATCGCCTACAGGAGATTGGATGGTGCCGGTAGCATAGAAGTGCTACTGTCACTTTCACTGCCACTGAAAGCGAGGTCCTAGTGTCGATGTCAGCTGCCGGGTATTTCTGCAGAAGGTTGCAAAGCGCCATGACCATCTCCCTGCGGAACCTCAGCCTTCTTAAGCACTGCTACTCGGACATCTCAAGATAAGAGTAATGTGCACGGTAAACCTTGGTGTGTACGGCCTCCTGCCCTGCCGTCTGGGGCCTCTCCTCTGGGGAGGATCCACATTTGCCATAAGCTGTCTCTGCAGCCATTGCCTTTCAAGTCGGCGCCGCAGGACAACGTGGTGCACCATCACTGACCCCATCACTTGACACAGATCACAGCGAGATAGGGATTTCAGAGTTAGCCGAGATGGCAGACAATGTGCCCCAGATTCTTGTAGTGAATCTGACGAGTCAGCAGCAGTGCGACACCAACACCCTACTGTCTGTGCAAGCATCAAACGCAGCACTGACTGAGACCTCTGAGCTCCGGCTGTAACTCTGTTTAAATAACACCCCCGATTATTTTCCCCGCCTTGTGCAGTCCAACTTTTACAGGCGTCATGGACGCAAGCCGTAACGTGACTTGGCAAAAGTGAATGTGGTAAGAAGGGTCCCATGGAGGCGTTGCACGCGTACTGACATCATGATTTCCATGTCGTTAGCCGGCAGGACGTTACCTTTTTACGCCTCTAAAAAATATCAAGCGAATTTCGCGTCAGGCGTGAACAACCACTACCAGATGCCTAATTCCCAGTTAACACCTAACACCGGCGTTATCAGCATGTGTTATCAACCGAATTTCATCCGCAAAGTGTAGTGCTCAGATAACTCCTCCCCTCCCTGATGCATCACAATTTCTGCAGCTCGGACTCCAGCTCAACAACTCTGAGCTGAAGTTCCTTGAGCTGCAGGCATTTACCGCAGGTGTGATTGCTCGGGATCATATTGGTCTCCGCCAACTCCCAGATGTTCAGTTACCACACACCACCTGCCCTGCCATCTCTATCAACCTTATTTTATTTATATAATTAGTTACAGCATTTATTCAAATGATTATTTTTACTTTTAATTTGTAGTTTTAATAAGTTAATTTAGTTTGTTATTAATTAGATAAAGTTATAGTAGTTAATAATCTCCCAGTTCTGAATTGAATCCACTTACCTAATTTAGAAAGCAAAGGAGCTGTAATACTCACAACCAATCACCTACTGCTGTCCTGTGACATCACTCCTTGTTTTCTGTTTTATTAACTCACTGTTCAGTTCTCTTTTATGTCGCCACTCCCGCTGAGGTCCGCCTGTGTCCAGGGTTTCTCAGCTCTCCTTTTTGCCGCCGCTCCTGCTCACGTCTGCCTGGGAAGACCCAGATTTAATCCGTGTCTGTGCTTAGTGTTCTAATCTTCAGCTTGGGTGATGGCTACAATTATCCCAGTGCCTCTCAGCATTGGAAAGAAGCTCAGGGTTCCTTCCTCTTGATGGTGATAGTCACATTTGAACAATTAGCGGCATCGCACATGGGGGTCAAGAGCAAGGTCATTTTTGTTAGGTTTAGCACTGGTGGGGAGAAAATTGAACTAAGGCTGGGGTGATGGGATCAGGCAAATAGAAGGGGAAGGGAGAAAGGAAGCAAAAGGAGCAGAGGGACGAAGTCATGATGTAGAAAAGGGAGGGGAAATGGAGATGGGGTGAGGGGAAGAGGAAGACTATGATTGTGTAAATCTTTTCACTGATGGTCAACATAAATTTAGACATTGGCCCAAAAAGTATCTACCTTATTGCCATGAATTAGCGGCAATCCTGGCAAAAAATGTTAGCCACCACTCTAACGCCCATCTCTGGTGCAGGACTTGGCGGCCGGCATTTTGGTGAGGGCTTTAGCATTGCTGATAGCAGCGTTGGCTCTGGAAACGCAAATATCAAGAGCATAACGTCATGCTCTGTGGAACTTTAACCTTAGCACTGAGTTTAGCCTAGGTCCCAAGGTCGCTCTGAAAAACGATGTGCAGCAGACTGACAGAGATGTTATCAGCACCTCTTAAAGGGACACATACATCTTTCAGGTAAGCTTGCATTTAAGCTTATGGACTGAATTTCCTTTATTTTACTGAAGCAGTGGCTCAGTGCAATATAAGTTAAATGTTTTTTTAAATGTGCAGGTAATGGAAGACCTCTGAGAAGACAGAAATTGCTGGAAATAATCAGCAGGCCAGGCAGCATCCACAGAGAGAGAAACAGATTTTATGTCTCAGGTCAAGATGCTGCCTGACCTGCTCTGCATTTCCAGCATTTTATGCTTTTATTTCAGATTTACAGCATCTGCTTGTATAGGGAAAAAGCAGATACAGAGGAGAAGAAAGCAGAAGAGGAGGAAGCAACCCAGATAGTCCCTTTCTGGCCCGGATATCTGGGATGAAATCATCTGCCTGCGGTCCCAGTTACAACAATCCCAATTTCCCTTTCAATATTAGTCCCACACATTACTTTCCCTCTGTTACTGACCTTCACAGCTTCCTCTTGGCCACAATGCTGAAATAAAAGCCACCATAAAGCAAACTTTCCAATCCAACTTTATCCATATATGCATCCAATATTACAGTAAGAAAATAACTAATCACCCTTATGCATTCCCTTAGTGACTATTTCCTACATTACAACAGTGACTATACTTCACAAAGTACTTCAATGGCTTTGGGACGTCTGGTGGTCATGAAAGGCAGTATATAAATGCAAGTCTTTCTTTTTTTCCTATCATGTATACACCTTTGCCTCTTGTGCTGATGTCACACAGTGCTACCAAAGTGGCTGCAGGATGGCTGGTGGAAGGCTGCAGACTTTCAGTGGGGGAGACAGCAAATGGCCATGCTGGTCAACCTTGAGGAGCTGTTGGCTGGGAGTGTGAAATCGAGTGACGGCATTTCTTTTTTAAAATTCGTTCCTGCGATGTGGGCGGTATTGTCCATCCATTGAGAAGGTGGTGGTGAACCTCCAGCTTGAACCGCTGCAGTCCTGCTGGTGATGGTACTCCACAGTGCTGTTAGGGAGTTCCAGGATTTTGACCCAGTGATGATGCAGGAAAGGCGATATATTTCCAAGTCTGAGTGGTGTGTGACTTGGAGGGGAACTTGCAGGTGATGGTGTTCCCATGCGCATGCTGCTTTGTCCTTCTAGGTGGTCGAGGTCGCGGGTTTGGGAGGTGCTGCTGAAGAAGCCTTGGTGAGTTGCTGCAGCCATGGTGCACCAGTGGTAGATGGGTGACAATCAAGCAGGCTGCTTGTCCTGGATGATATTGAGCTTCTTGAGTGTTGTTGGCGCTACACTGATCCAGGCAAGTAACGAGTATTCCATCACACTCCTGAGTTGTGCCTTGTAGATGGTGGAACGGCTTTGGGGAATCAGCAGGTGAGGCACTCGCCACAGAATACCCAGTCTCTGACCTGCACTTGTTGCCACAGTAGTTACGTGGCTAGTCCAGTTAAGTTTCTGATCAATGGTAACCCCCAGGATGTTGATGGTGGGGGATTCGGTGATGGTAATGCTGATGAATGTCAAGGGGCAGTGGTTCGACTCTCATTTATTGGAGATAGTCATTGCCTGGCACTTTTGTGGTGTGCGAATGTTACTTGCCCAAGCCTGAATGTTGTCCAGGTCTTGCTGCATGTGGGCATGGACTGCTTCATTATCTGAGGAGTTGCAAATGGAACTCCTCAGATAATCATCAGCAAACAGCCCTACTTCTGATCTTATGATGGAGGAAAGGTCAGTGATGATGCAGCTGAAGATGGTTGGGCCAAGGACAATGCCCTGAGGAACTCATGCACCGATGACCTGGGGCTATGATGATTTACCTCCAACAACCATCTTCCTTTGTGCTCGGTAGGACTCCAGCCAGTGGAGAGTTTTTGCCCTATTTCCATTGACTTCAAATTTACTAGGGCTCCTTGATGCCACACTCGGTCACCCTCACCTCACTTCTGGAATTTTGCTCCTCTGTCCATGTTTGGATCAAGGCTGTCATGAGGTCTGAAGCCGAGTAGTTCTGATGGAACCCAAACTGAGAATTGATGAGCAAGTTATTGGTGCCGCTTGATAGCACTGTCGACAGTACCATCCATCACTTTGCTGTTGATTGAGAGTAGACTGCTGGGGCGGTAACTGGCCAGATTGGATTTGTCCTGTGTTTTGTGGACAGGACATACCTGGGCAGTTTTCTACATATTCAGGTACATGTCAGTGTTGTACCTTTACTGGAACAGCTTGGCTAGAGACGCAGCTAGTTCTGGAGCACAAGTATTCAGCATGACAGCCGAGATGTTGTCAGGGCCCAAAGCCTTTGCTGTATCCAGTGTGTTCATCCTTTTCTTGATATCACATGGTGTGAATCAAAGTGGCTGATGACTAGAATCTGTGATGGTGAGGCCATCAGGAGGAGGCCGAGATGGATCATCCATTCAGCACTTCTGGCTGAAGATGGTTGCAAATGCTTCAACCTTGTCTTTTGCACTCATGCACTGGGTTCCACCATCATTGAGGATGGGGATATTCATAAGAACATAAGAAATAGGAGCAGGCGTAGGCCATTCAGCTCCTCAAGCCTGCGTCACCATTCAATAAGATCATAGCTGATCTTCTACCTCAACTTCACTTTCCTGCCCTATTCCCATATCTCTTGATTCCTTTAATATGAAAAATTATCGCTCTCTGTCAAGAATATACTCAACGATTGAATCTCCAAACTTCTCTGGGGTAGATTCACTCCCTTCTGAGTGAAGAAATTTCTCCTCATTTCAGTCTGAAATGGCTGACCCCTTATTCTGAGAATGTGACCCTTGGTTCTAGACTTCCCAGCCAGGGGAAACATCCCTGCATCTACCCTGTCAATCCCTATAAGAATTTTGTATGTTTCAAAGAGATATCATGGAGCCTCCTCCTCCTGTTAGTTGTTTAATTGTCCACCACTATTCACGACTGGACATGCCAGGACTGCAGAACTTTGATCTGATCCGTTAATTGTAGGATCACTTAGCTCTGCCTATAGCATGCTGCTTCTGCTGTTTAGCATACATGTAGTCTTGTGTTGCACCTTCCTCAGGT